>NW_024425563.1:574439-780288 GCF_017311325.1 Ursus maritimus | reverse complement strand
GTGGATGGTGTGTTGGGGGGGGGGGGAGGGAGGGGGGAGGGGAAGAAGGATCTGAGAGAAGAATTAAGAACTCTTTAGAATGTACCTAAGACTTCTACTTTCCTGTTCAAATGGAGTATCTTGAAAGTACAGTCATAGTGTGTAGGCACTAGAAGGAGCATGAAGATGGTTGACCCCACATTTTACAGATGAGCGTCGTGACCAAGGCCACAGGAGGAAGAGAAATCAGGTTCCCGACGCCCGGCCGGAGTCCTCAACAGTGTAAAACGGCCAGACATTTCCCATCTATTTGGAACATCCCAAGTGAATTAATTCCTTTCTGAAGTATAACGGCATCATTCTTTGCCTTTGGTTTATGCCGTACAATATCATAAATATATTCTCAGAAAAAATATTTATTGGATTTCCTTGAAATCTTTCTCTTAACCATGTATTTAAAACACATGTATATAACACAATACA
The DNA here is from genome assembly GCF_017311325.1 of Ursus maritimus. Classification (NCBI taxonomy): domain Eukaryota; kingdom Metazoa; phylum Chordata; class Mammalia; order Carnivora; family Ursidae; genus Ursus; species Ursus maritimus. Next base: position 779,826 of record NW_024425563.1, on the reverse strand, counting down.
TAGTATTTTTTGAGCTTTTAAAATGTTTTAGCTAATAATTTGGTTTTAATGATTCGAAAGTTGAAGCTAACCATTCTCTTTGCCCCAGACCACAGCCTTGCTGATGCGACAGGACAGACCTTACCCCAGTACATCTTTTTTGTTTTTTAAAGATTTTATTTATTTATTTGACAGAGAGAGAGAGAGAGTCAGCGAGAGAGGGAACACAATCAGGGGGAGTGGGAGAGGAAGAAGCAGGTTCCCAGCAGAGCAGGTCGCCCGATGCGGGGCTCGATCCCAGAACCCTGGGATCATGCCCTGAACTGAAGGCAGACGCTTAACGACTGAGCCACCCAGGTGCCCCCCTAGTACATCTTTTTTTTTAAATTTTTTTTAAATTTTTTAAAAATATTTTATTTATTTATTTGACAGAGATAGAGACAGCCAACGAGAGAGGGAACACAAGCAGGGGGAGTGGGAGAGGAAGAAGCAGGCTCATAGCAGAGGAGCCCGATGTGGGGCTCGATCCCGTAACGCCGGGATCACGCCCTGAGCCGAAGGCAGACGCTTAACCGCTGTGCCACCCAGGCGGCCCCCCCAGTACATCTTTTTAAACTTTATTTTTTAAATAAACTTTTTTAATTAATTAATTAATTAGAGAGAGAGAGTGGGTGAGTGCGGGGAGGGAGGGAGGGGCAGAGGGAGAGGGAGGCTAAGGCAGGGCTCAATTTCACAACCCTGAGATCATGACCTGAGCCAAAATCAAGAATCTGGACACTCAAATGACTGAGCCACCCAGGTGCCCCAAATAAATTTTATTTTTTAAATCAGTTTTAGATTCATGCAAACTTGAAGGGGAAGTACAGAGATTTCCCATATACCTCCTGCCCTCACGTGTGCATTCCCTTCCCCATAATCATGACGAGCCTACGCTGGTACACCATTATCACCCAAAGTCCGTAGTTTCTATCAGGGCCATTCTCGGTGTTGGACATCCCGTGGGTTTGGACAAACGCTCAATAGCACATAGCCACCGTTACGGTATCATGCCGAGTAGTTTCACTGCCCTGAAAATCCTCTGGGCTCCACCTGTTCCCCCCCTCCCCCTCTCCCCCCTGGCAACCACTGGTCACTTTACTATCTCCACAGTTGTGTCTTTTCCAGAATGTCACAGACAGCTGACCCTTGAGCAACATTGGTTTAAATTCTGTAGGTCCGCTTTTAGACACAGATAACTTTTTAGAAATGCAGTACAGTAGTGTGTAGATACACATGTGTACACGTGTGCGTCTACATGTGCGTGGACGGTGTACGTGTGCTCATCCGCACACGTGTGCATTGTTTCCATGAATGTGTTTGTGTCTGCATGTTCGCATGTCTGCACGTGTACCTGTGTGTACGTGTACACGTGACTCTACATATGTGTTGCAGTTATGCATTTGTTTCCATGCGGTTTGCGCTGTGCACATGTGACATGTATGTTTACATGTGTGTGTCTACACACACACACAGACGGCCTTGACCATTTGTTTAACTGCCAAACTCAGTGTGAGAACCCAAGGATATTGCTATTCCGACATCATAAGTTCATCTAGGAAACAGATGTTGTTACTACCTCCCTACCAGAAACCAGATTTCCGTATTTATTACTCAGTAAACAACGTCACTAGCTTTGTCTGTGTCCTCTGGAGGACCGTGTGCACGCTCTCATCAACACACTTCTCTTTACCTCCAGTCCTGTTGTGCATTTGCGATCCCATCCCTGCCCATAGTGTTCTGCCTTGCACCCCGACCTCAGGAAATGCACAGCCCTGCTCTAATGTCCCACCTGCTGGACTGACGGAATAGCTGGGGACAAGCATTTGGGGCAGAAGTGGACATGCAAACTCTTCACATACAATTGTGATACAGGCTACAGAGGGACATGCTACAGGGCAGCGTGAAGAAGGAGCACTGACCTTATCCAACATACAAAGGCCCCAGGAAAGTGGCATCAGGTTGCACTCCAGCATTTACAGAATGGGATTGTCTACATGGGGCTGGAGAGGACACCTAGGTAGGGGAGCAGGCTCTGTGGAGGGCAGGAAGCACCCGATCCCTAGAGCTCTGGGACCAAGGGACTGAGCTCCAAGATGTGAAGCAAGTCAGGCAAAGCCTGAGGACATGGGGAGGTGTCAGCCTTCCTCCCAGGAGCTGCTAGGACCTTACAGGCTGGTTTTGCATTCTGCCAGGAGCCATGGGGTGAAGGGAGCTGCCTGTCCAGGGGTGGGTGGTTCAGCAAGGATGGCCACCATGGAAACAAGAGAACAGGATAGATCCGCAGCCTTTTCAGAGGGGAACCCATAGGGCACCAATGCTGCCCAGCTGCAGGAGAGCCCCTTCCATGTGTCCATGGCACAGAAAGATTCTGGAGTTCAAGGGGATATTCTGAGTGATGGCCCAGAGAATGTGTGTTTTTCCAAAGCAGTAACAAAGCTGTCTTGCTGGGAGAGGTGGAGAAACAGACGACCCAGTGGCCCCCAGGTGAGTGAGACTACATCCTTACTTGGGGAGGTCACCTCCCAGACCTCTGTGGACAGCAACCACAGCAAACACAGAATCATGGCATGTGCTTAAAATTCCCAAATCTGCTGACCTCAGTGGAATTCTAAGGCTGTCCCCAAGTCCCAAATTTCTGGAACGGTAATCCCCCTCTTTATTTTGCAGAGCAGAAGAATGGACCTCCACAGCTTCTGGAAACCGAAGAGCACATGGTTTTAAACACAGAAGAGGAAAGGATGTTTGTGGTCCTGAGAAAGCAGATGCCACTCCCCACCTGAGTATCACTGACCAGTCATCTACAACTGGGCAGCTAGTTTCTTCCATTAGAAAGAGAAACCCTGATGATTTTTTTTGCTGGATTTCTGGAAGAATGTGAGAAAACAGCTTGTTTATATTGTCTGTGCATTTGTCGTAACCAGTGTTCCCTGGAGCATTACTCCCACAGGCAAATGTCATTTTCACTCATAAACATCACTGTCCCCAAACACTGGCAGAGGCCTGCGGCAATGCCCTACTCCTGGACCACTTCTCCCTTGCTCTGTGGGGCTGTGCGTGTCCCCAGGCTGCGTAGCATACATGTGTGCACACACTCACGTGCACACACGTTTCCACGTCCCTCTGGCACTGACATTCTCCTGGAAGGCAGGCATTGTAGCTCCGCCTCTTAGAGCTCCCACTTCTGACACCATGCCCTGCACCCACCTTGGGTTCAATAAATATTTGTGACTGATTAACTGGTGTTTTTCCATTTGCCTGAATAAAAGCTGAGATGCCCACAGAAATTCATAACACCATTAGCTAGCATCCTAATTTGCTGGAATCTGACACCGATTTGGAAGTCTACAACTCCCAGCAAATGACCTGGCTGAAGGACCAGGGATCGCCGTAGACCCAACCCAGGGGGCTTGTGGTGGAGTCCGCAAACGAGGAGCATGCGCCTCTGCCTTTCCTCAGCGAACACCGTGCCTCCTACTCCTTAACTCTGATGAGGTTCAGGGCACTGGTTCTCCGCCAGCATATCATTCCCAGCCTCACACATGGAGGAGGCGGTCCTGTACACCTCTGCTCTGGGGAAGGGACTTCATGCTCACAGACACTGGGCCTTCGCTCTCAGGATGCTGTTGTTTTGGGGACCGCTGAGTGCCAGGCCTCCCAGAGAATGACCCAAACCAGCGGTCAGACCACCAGGCAGCCATGGGCTTGAACAGCTTGGTTTAGGTCTCTCCGGGAGAGAACCATTTCTCATGCAACTCGCCTCAGGTTTGCATTAAAGGACATTCTCAAAGCAAAACAACCCCCCCCCCCAAAAAACAACAACCCTATGGAGCCTAAATTGTATACCTACCAAGAAACATCCCTCGGAGTATCATCAGCATCTCTCTCAAAGAGACCCATCCAGGGGAGGAATCCCCCAGACCCCAGGGCCAGGACCGACCACCTTCTACCTTCCAGTGGCCCTCTTTGCTGGTCACAGGGCAGCTCTCATCACATTACTGATCCTTCTTGTTGTGCAGGCCATGGTAGTATTTTTTCAAGGAAGTAACCATGTTCTTTTCACCCATGATACTTAATCCTCTCTTCTTTCTCTAACATCTTTACCTGTTTTTATTTTTTACACATCTTTTTTACATTTCTTTGTTATTTCTTTGGGAAGAAATAATAAAACTAGGTAATTCATAAACACAATGTGATGATCTTATTTAGATGTTCAGGGTGGGGTAATTAGTTTAGGGCACATTTAGAACTGATTGCAATGTACATACCTGTTCAATAATTTGTATAACTAGTTTATTCATGTAAATAATATGCATGTGTAAATGTATTATCTTGGTTCTCTGGAAACCCTAAGAACAATGTTCCTGATTTTGGAGTAAGAAGGGATAGGTAGAAAAGGTGTCACAATCATAAAGTCGTTGCAAATGAGGGTGGACCAGAGGTGGGATTCAAATAATTATGGGGCAGGGGGCCCCTGGGTGGCTCAGTCGGTTCAGCTTCCAACGCAGGTCTTGATCTCAGGATCATGAGTTCAGGCCCTGTGTTGGGCTCCACGCTGGGTGCAGAGCATCCTTTAAAAAATTATTATTATTATTGGTCAGGAGAGAAACATAAACTAAATCATCCATATGCGAATTCCTTGCAGGGGTAAAAACAAGAGCTTTCAGGAGGTCTAGTGCAGGGACCAGCCTTGCTTCTTTCCATAATCACAGAAACAATGGCCTGTGACATGCATTCAAGTTCTCAAAATACCGTATACAGTAAACACCAAATGCATTCATTCACCTCGAGAAGTGGCCGGGCGAACCCTGTGGGACAAAAGGAAAAGGGGTCTGTCTAAAACAACTCCCGGGAGTTTGCATGGGAAACACAGGAAGTGAGAGCAGGTCTGACCACAGGCCCTCCTGGGGTATTTCGGGAATTTAACTCAGTGCTCAGAAAGAGCACAAAGGCTGAGAAAGAGATGTTCGGGGGAGCCCAGTCCCCACGCTTGACCGCATGGCTGTAGCTGCTGTCTCTGAGCACCCATAAGCTACCATCTAGGAAGCATATGCATTTTCTAAAACTGGCTCATCACTCGCCCCACCCTGCATCCAACTTGGCACCTAGGCGGCTGGCGAGGATGAAGCGGCAACAGTGACCCCTCGTGGCCACCTCCCCGCATCACTGGATCCTCACCGGGACAGATGGTAGGGGAGCCGGGACAGGCCAGACACTGTATCGACCCAGCTCCACGAGCTGGCTGGACCCCAGCTGAGAGACGGTGATGGTGTTCTCCAGGGGAGTAAGGGACATGTGCACGTGTACACACAAGCTCATACACGTGTACACACCTGCACACGCTCACACGCTTACACTGGCACAGGTACACACACTCATTCACCCATCTATGCATGTTCTTGCAGGGTTCACAACCAGGCCAAGGGACCCCCTCATCTGCAGACAGCTCCCTGCACCCACCTTGCAGGCCAGCTTAAATTAGACCCTGTCACCAGTGTCCTGCTGTTCCAGGCTAAACCACCCTTTCCTTCTTTCTGGCCTCCCCTCCGAAGTCCCTTAGGACCGCAGCCTTTCTCCCCTCTCCAGGTAGAAGCTGCCCTCCCCACTGTGCTGCCCAGGGCACCCACAAGGCCTCTCACACTACAGCCACATAGGAAGGATCGGTTCCATCAGACCCCAGGGGCACCTCTGTGCATAGCGTGGCTGGGGACTGACAGAGGTGACAGCTATGAGGTAGCCTTGGTCCTCAAGCTCCGGAGCTGAAGATGTTCTGCCACCCCTCGTGTGAATATTGGGATCAACTTCTCCCATCACCCAAGGAGCATGACAACGTCTGGGAAGGTAAATGTGGCTCATAAGTCCCAGGCCGGTAGTCGGGCTGGGGAGTGGGGTGTCAGGGTGCTGCTGTGCAAGGAAAACAGTAAAGGTGGCAATAAGAATAAACCCAGTCCCATCACTGCTCACCGAGAGCTTATGTTCCAAGCACTTTTCTAAGTCTTCTCCATGCAATGACTCTAAATCCCTGTCACACTCCCATGAAGCTGTTACACGGGAATGCCACCATCCCATTTTACACCACCTGGAAACTGAGGCACAGAGGTTCGGGAGCTTGCCCAAGGTCTCAAACCCAGTAGTGTGCCCTGTGATGCCTGAGAGTCCTGCCCAGGATCTTCCAGAATGGTCCACGTCACCTTCTGGCCATCATCACCCTGAGCGTTAGCTTTCCTTTCCGAACATGTGTCCCAGTTTGGTGCCGAAAATGTGGTCATTGTAGATATGCTACAGGATGGAATGTCTAGTTCTGAAACCAATTAACAAAATCCCCTTGGTCTCATGTTTGTCAACTCTCAAAATAAGAGCTGACATGTTTACATACAGTAATGATGTGCCAGCAGCATTCGGACACACTCAGCTCAGTTAATCCTAGGACAATTCTCAGTGGTCTCAACTGTCATGCTCTCCTCTCACTGTTGGGAAAACCAGGGCCCAGAGAGGTTGAGCGACTTGATGCAGGTCACACAGTAAGTGGCAGGCTGGCCTCGAGTCTGCACGCTCATTATTAATAACACGTTGTCTCTCTTGTGCAGCTGTGACAGCTAGCACTTGGCCAGGCAGGGGAAGCAAGACCAGATACCTTCATCATTTTGACTGCCTAATCCCACATCAGAAAAAAATAAACCACTGAGGGCTTGAGGAGGGAGAGAGGGAGGGAGAAGGACCAGCACATGTCTATTTTTAGCCAACTGACATCAGCAAGTTTTGAGTGGACTTTTTCTGCACCATGGCTAGCCACCCCTGGCCAGAGGGTCCAGGGCCCTTCCCAAGGTCGTCCCCACCCCTGCACTGGCCATGGGGTTTGTGCCCATGTGCCTCCCAGAGCTCCTTCTGGCAGCCTGGAGCCCACATGCACAATGGGGACGGGTGTGAGCTGGAGATTCTGACTTTCTATGGCAGCTGTGAGCCACCCTGCTTAAACAGTGAACCACAGACCACGCTGAGTGCCTGCCCCTTCAGATGATCGGGCTGGGCCTGCTTGCTCAGACATGTGGGCCAGCCCATGCACAGCTTGGACGTTCCCAGCTCTGCTCCAGGCTGAGAATGAGACAAGGGACAGGAACATTCTTCACCGCTCAGCTGCCTTCAAGTTTCCCAGTGAAATCAATCCAAAGGGAAAGCATCTGATAGCTACCATGTATCACGAATGCCCCCATAAGTGTCTGAGAGAACCAAGAGCTGTAAGGGACCCCAGAGTTTAAGAAACTAATAATCTAGGTCAAGTATCTAGACAAATGTGATTTTTCTTTAAAAAGCCAACAATTTAGGGGCACCAGGGTGGCTCAGTCGGTTGAGCGTTTGACTCTTGGCTTCAGCTCAGGTTATGATCGCATGGGTCATGGGCTCCAAGCCCAGCAGGGAGTCTGCTTGACCCTCTCCCTTTGCCCCTCCCCCTACTCTCACTCGTGCGCATCTCTCTTTCTCTCCAAAATAAATGAATGAAACTTAAAAAAAAAATACAAAGCAAACAATTAAAAAAAAAAACAAAAACCAAGCTTCTTGTGCACTGTTGGTAGGAATGCAAATGGTGCAGCTGTTGTGGAAAAGAGCACAGCGGTTCCTAAAGAGACTAAACACAGCACTACCATACGGCCCAGCAAGTCCACTTTTGGGTTTATATTCAAAAGAATTAAAAGTGGGGACTCAAAGAAATACTTTTACACCCACAGCGTTATTCACAACAGCCAAGAGGTGGAAGCAACCCAAGTGTCCACCAACAGGTGACCCGAAAAGCAAACTGTGGTCCGTCCACAGAATGGAGTACTCCTCAGGCCGTAACAGAAGGACATCCTGACACCCACTACCAGGTGAGCCTGAGAGCATCACACTGAGCGAGACCAGCTGGTCACAAGGGGACAAATGCCGTGTGATTCCACTCCCACGAGGTCCCTGCAGGAGTCAGACTCACAGAGACAGAGAGTGGAGGGGGCTGGGGAGCGGGAAGGGGTTAGTGTTTAATGAGGACAGAGCTGAAGTTGGGAAGATGGAAGGAGTTCTGGAGAGGAAAGGTGCTGGTGGCTGCACGATGATGTGAATGTCCTTAATGCCACTGAATTGTACATTCAAAAAGGGTTAAATTAAAACTGTATATTTCCTCATAATTAAAAAATTTAACAAAAAGCAATTCAAAATGAAAGAGTATAACAAAGCAGTACCATCTCCGAGAGGACTGAGGTATGCAGATGATAGAGGCTACCGTCGTCCCACGCAGCAAGGGCCGCCTCCACCGGGAGCGGGGATGGAGACGCGTGGGCTCCTGAGATCAGCTGCAGCTGCCGTGGGGTCACAACCACAACTGTGCCTGGCCAACAGGTTTTCACGGGGGCATACGTACACTTCCGGTCACCAGAGTGAGTTCAAATTCAGGTTAGCTCAGACCAATGAGCACACATTTGGCGCCCACCTTGTCCATAAGCTAGGCCCAACCATTTGAATTCAGGGAAACACCACCCCCTCACATCTGATGAGACACATGTGGGCATCAAGATGTCACCAGGACCCGAGTGCCTGGAAGCAAAGGTCCAGAGACAGGCCTGATTTGCTGGAGAAGGGCTAATCAGGGAGAGCTTTCTGGAAGAGGCAAGGCCATGCCACTCTACTACTGCTGCCCAGCTAAGGATGGCTGGGCGGCCCCTGGTCTCCTGACTGCTCTTCCACACCTGCGTGGGAGAAGCCTTCAGCCTGGGGAGGGCTGGCATCTCGCGGCCACCAGACTGTCTGAATACCGCAAGTACCGGAAAGTCTGAGATTGTGCTGCTTTGCTACAAGGACTCTCGGCACAACAGGGGAGCAGTGGCTGCAGTCACAGTGAAGTAGGGCCTCCTCCTGTGAGCCCGCAACAAGTGCATTCCCTCGTCAAAACGGTCGCCCGTCATGCTGTTAAATAACTGCTTGCAACACTTTGCATCTGGGGATGAATGCGAATTATACCACCTGAAATGTAATACAAGAAAGTCTTCAGAGCGTTGGCTGCAATGTCACACAGGAATTTGGAATTGCATACAAACGTGGGAAACCAGATTTTTCTAGCTCTAGAATAAGTAAAAGTAAAGACCAAAGAGGCCCCAGATGGAATCCACCCAGACAGAGAACGAGAGGCTGTAGTGCCGGCAGCGGTATCTTCCTTTTCCTGCAACTCCAATGCGAACGACACGGGGAGGCTCACAGCTTGGAATGCACGGAGTAGACACCAGCGGCATTCGGCGCTGGAGAGAGTAAAACCTGGAGCAATCTGGGCCTCATCTGATAAGAAGTCACATGCCTGCTTCATCGTCCTTCCCTCAAACACCCCCTCTGTCCACCAGTGTCTTCTGTCACCAGCAGTCACGCTGAAGTGAGGTGCCCCCGAAAGACACAATGCAGGTAGTTCGGATCTCAGGCCTTAGCCGGGCTGTGCCTTATCAGCTCCCACACCCGTCCATTCCGGAAAGTCACAGGGACAAAGCCCAGGACCCTGTCAACAGACCTGCACAGTATTCTGGGCCTCCCTGCTGGTGTCCAAACAGGACAGCTCCCGGGACATATGCAGGGAGGAAGGAGGCGCGGCCGGAGGAAGACTCTGGCCTGTTGAGCTGATTGCCACTCAACCCAAACAGACCCAGACTTCTTTCAGTTCCACAGGGTGCTGGCGGCCTGGCCCCTCGTCCAGCATGGCCCTCAGGTCGCCGGGCTGCCTGTGCCACTCGCAGCTACAAACGACAGGAAACCCCTCAGAGAACAATCAGATCACATCGGAACCAGCTTCCAGAGCTCACACGTATCTCGGGGAGCGTATGCTGCATGACCCAACCACCTTTATTTCCAGTGCTTTAAACTCAGGCCATGGAGAACCGGAGGCAACCAACAGGGCAACGTCCAGTGTTGAGAAGAGAAGGTGCACTTGCTTCCTTCCCAGGCCCACTGCCATGAGCCTTCTCCCCCTGACTCCACAGTCGGCTTTGAGTGCTGTTTTCCAGAGCTGTCAGAACAGCCATTAGAACATTCTCCTCCTTCTGATGATTACCGAGAACCGAAGCAAGATTAGGTCTGTGCAACACTGCCATTCATGCACAGCTGCATTTTAACTGCTTATCGACTTCTGACCCCTGAAGAGGAGGCCGGGCAGCTGCAGGGTTTGGAGGACCGGAACAGAAAGTTCTGGGCCCCAGAGCTTTCCAGGGAGAGGGGCTGGGACAGGCTGGTGTTGGCGATCTCAAGCACAATGCTGATCCGCAAAAATCAATCACACTGAGCCTTAGAACACTCGGCCCTTCCTGTAAAAAAAACTCACCTCTTAATATTATCAACTAGGTGAGAGCCGTAATACATCTTCAAACACAGATATTAACCTTTCTGGCCTGCTTTTCACCATCTCACACAGTGTGGCTCTGTCAGTCCTCTGCTCTGTTCCTGACCTGCCGGACACTCATCCCACGGCCCCTGAGAGCAGGTCAACAGATCACGCCGCCTGATTTTAGAAAAAACAGAGTTTTTGCTGAGAGCTGACGAGAATGGTAGTGTGTATTTTATTCAGGCCCTTGTGCTTTATAGACAGGAAAACTGAGGACCTGAGGGATCGTGCAAGCTGCCAGGGTCACCCTGGTCTCCCCACCCCCCACCAAGACAGCGCCGGCAGCCCCCATCCTCACTCCGGCCCTGCTCTGACACTCTAGCCGCCATAGTTCTCCTTCAGGAGAAAAAAAAAACAGAATAAAATTTAAGGTCAGAGTCAAAAGATAACACATTACACTGGGCTGTGTAAACACTCCTAGAAAGATACTGGGGGACGCGATTTACTTTCTCAGCAGGACGCTGAAGCACACGTTCCACTGAGAAGACTGCGTTTGCCACACCCAGTATCACCGCCGTCCCCGGAGTTCATCTGAGCACCGTGAGTAACAGCAGGGACACCGAATGGGACCCAAGGAGACGAGGTTCCCGTCGCGGCTTTGCCAGCCGTCTGCACTGCTGCTTCCTGCAAATTACTTCGCTCCTCTGGGCCTCAGTTCCCTAAAATGCTCCAGTTGATTGAGATATTTTCTGAGACCCTTTCTTCTAGTTCCAATGCTCTCTTTGTAGAAAACATGCAGGGCATGGCCATGGTTGTCTATACCTAGGTTTTCTGAGCTGCAGGGATTGCCAACTTTCACCTCGTTCTGGGAAAGGCCCTCACTGCTCCCTGCACCAGGCCCGTCTGTCCACTTGCGTCCAGGCAGAGCTGAGCAGACGCGGCTGCCACGCGGCAGCCCTCCATCGGGGCCGGCTGCTAACAGCCGTGCTGGACCAGAAGCATGGGGCAATCTGGGCCCTTCACGGCAGGGGTTTCTCCCACACACCAGAGAGCGCCTCCGGGAGCCTGGGCTGGAGGAGCCCAGCCCTGCCCCCCTTCCCTGGCTGGGTGACCTTCACCCACTGCTGAGCCTCTCTGATCTTCAGGGGTTTGGTCTTTGTTTTGTTTGCTTATTTCTGAAAATCACAGAGTGGAGCCAAGTGATCTGAGTATCTCTTCCCGCTTTAAAGCCCAGCGGTCAGTGCCTGTTGGCAGGAAGACACACTCCCCAAGCAGCCGGCCACAGGGATTTCACCAACACGAAAGGGGGTTTACTGGGAGCAAGACTCAGTTAAAAGATGGGAGAAGCAAACCCAAACCACCAAGATGTGTCCAGTCTTCAGGCCTCTGCTGCAGGCAGCGGTGGTCTCGCCTGCGGTGACCCTGCGGTGACGGCGAGAGCCCATTCTGGTTTCCTGCCCGTGACCAGGCTGGATGCACGCGGTAGCAATGCTTCCATGATTTCAGCAGCCTTTTTTTCCTGGAGGCGACAGGAGGAACCCAGCCACCGTTAATGAGCTGAGCGGGCTCCTTGCTCCGGGTCAAGGGAAGGATGGCCGGGCCTGACCTCCAGGTCCTGGCCACACTTGAACATCCCCAGGAAGTCCGGCTCATCTGGCCGGGGCCCTGGCTGGGGACGGGAGACCCACCCGAGGCTGGCCCAAGGGTGCTCTCAAACCTCACTGTCAAGAGCTCAGATCCCACCCAAATCTCTGTGGGCTGTCATGTTTGGTGCAGTCTGCTGTGGGTCCAAAGATAAGCAGCAGGGAAGGAAAAAAGGCAGTTTATCTCTGGCAGCTAATCTCCCCATCAGCAGCCCTCTGCTCCAGCCCGTTGCCAAGTAACCGAGGCCGCTCCTCTTATCAGTCCGGAACGTTCCATTGACTATTCAGACAAGAATAGAAAAGCCTGGCACTGAGGGCTGTAAGCAGCACTGAACGAAAATGGCACATTATGTGGGATGAGGAAAAAGGGAATCTGTTAGCCCTCGTCTTATCTGGATGGTGACAGTTACTCAAAAACAGCCATCCATCACTCGCCTCTGCACCCATTCTTATTCCAGCAACTGAAGAGCTCCTGCCCACTTTCCGGGGGGGGGGGGGGAAGGCGGAGACAGAGAGACAGACAGACGGGGTGGGAGAGAAGAGAGCCAGGGAGAGGGAGGGAGCCGAGGGGCCTTGTTCATCAACCAGGTTTATGGCCGGGCCCCTCTCCTTTTTTCTCTTCCCCTGCCCCAGCCCCTCCACTCTCACGGGCTTGAGAAGGTAATCCACCTTCCGGATTACCCAAATAAGTGTCCTCCAGCCCAGGGGGGACATAGCTGAGTCCCCAGTAGGCTGGATACAACCAGAGCCTTGAAGCTGGGGAGCTTGCAGGACATGCTCCCAGCATGCGCCTCTGAAGGACGTCCCCAACCACCTGTCAACCAACCCAAGACCCTCTCCCCACCTCATTCCCACCTCTGTTCTCAAGCTGGCAGGAAGAGAAACACCAGGACCTGAGTGGGCTGGGGGGGGGGGCAGGTGCAAGGAGAAGCCATGGGCCCTGGGGGAAGGTAAAGGTGTCGCTTCCTTTGACACAGGCTAGGCGGCCACCAGCCTGCCCACCAGAGCAGCCCCCCGGCCCGAGCCCTGCATCAGAGACCTGCCCTCTGGCCCACAGGGAGCCTGGTCTTCTGCCAACGTTGGTCAGGTGGCGATGCATGCGCGGGCCATCCCTGTCCCCACAACGCAGCATGGCCTGGCAAGCCTGAGCACTCTCAAGTGTCAGCAGCCAGCCACAAGTACTTGGAGAATGGCATCAGGCAATCCAGAGACCCCTGTGGGCCTACTCGCACCAAGGAAACACAGCCCACTGAGTCCAGGAGACACAGGAGGGCTTCCCTGACAGCTAACATTCAGGACCTGGAGCTCCTCAGGTGCTCCCTCTGTTTCCTCAGCACCATGTGAACCCACCATGGGCAAGAGGGCAATGGGTGTATGGAAGACCCCCACTCCCCTTTACCTCCTCCACGTCCCCACCGGCTGAACGGCTAACATTTGTGAATGCCTGTCCTTCCCCTAAATGTCGTCTTCTAAAATACTAAAATAGCAGAGCTGCCTTTGCTCCCCCTCCCCCACCACATGATTATTTGTTAGAAAAATGGAAACTTCAAAGAGATTGTCCAAAGAGAGATGTGAACATAAAAGTTTTAGTATTCAAAACAGTAACTTATTTAATAGGAAACTCCATTCTGTACAAAGTACATTTCTGTATTTAAAATAAATTTTCACTCCTAGGAATAACTGGAGCCCAAGCAGAAAAAAGCCACCACTGTAATGATCACCCACACCCAGGGGTCCTGATCCATCCGAGTAAGTGGTGGCTGGGAATGCTGTGGGGATTTGTTCATCCCTCTTACAAGACTCACTCTCCTGTCGCCTCCGACCTCAGCATCATCCACCCTCCCTGTGCCCAGCGAGCCCTGCATTCTGGAATAATCTAATTGTTCATTTATCTCCTTCCTAGTAGGGAAGGGTGGGTCCCACTTACCACAATGCTTGGCCAGTGGAAATAACTTAAGAATTTACCAAATCAAAAGCAGGGATTCGAAGAAATACTTGCAACCTACGTTCACAGCAGCGTTGTTCACAGTAGCCAAGAAGTAACCCAAGTGTCCGTCAGCAGATGGGTGGATAAACTAAATGTGGTAAAAATGGACAACAGAACAGAATTCAGCCTTAAAAAGGAGGGAAGTCCTGACACCTGCCACGACACGCATGAACCTTGAGGACACTGTGCTCCGTGAAAGAAGCCAGTCACAAAAGGACAAATGCTGTGTGATTCCAGTATCGGAGGCCCCCGGAGTCATCAGATCCATAGAGACAGAGAGCACAGGGTGGGCACGGGGGTTGGGGTCAGTGTCTAATGGGGACAGAGTCTCGGCTGGGGAAGACGAGAGAGCTCTGGAGGGGATGGTGGTGATGGTCGCCCCACGATGTGAATGCACTTAATGCCTTGAACAATGCGCTTAAAAATGGTTAAGGTGGTAAATTTCGCATGTACATTTTATTGCAATTTTTTAAGAGTGACAAAAAGTTTAGCGAATGAATGAGAAAATGAATGGAAGAGGTATGCCCATGCTTCAGAAGAGTAATGGAAAGACAGGCCTATAAATTCACTGGGCTGTAACATTTAAGGCAAAGCAATGGGAAGGTTCTCTCAGTGCAGCTGTCCCCGACGACCCTGCACTCCAGAACCCCAACAATCCGAAGTGATCCATGCGTACACTGAAATACATTATCAATTCCCAAATATTTCACTAGAAACAAGCATATCCAGTAGAAAAGCTCGTCACTTAACTTTAAAAATATCTTGGGTTCCAATCTGGATAGATCAGCTCTTGGGGGGAAATGAGTTAATAATGGATTTACAAAAACAACTTAATTTGGTTTCGTGCTGGCAAAGAGACCTTTGGTGAGGCCAACAACCAGGAACACGAAGAATGCCTTCCAGCCCCTGTCAGACACAGCAGATGAACTTCCTGATGAAGGGGCCAACTGGAACCATGGAAACCTTCTCCAGATCAAGGTCAAGGACAGCTCCAGTCCTCATGTGGCCTTCAAGCGTCTCCATCTAAAGGCCCAATTTCAGCAACCCTCTAAGGTTGTTTTCTCAAAGACTACAAAAAATAATAACTCCTGTAAACCAACAAGGATCTCCCTTAATTACTGTGCTGCCGCCATGGCTATTTAAAAACCAACCGCAGCAAAGTGCTGACAAACATTAATGAGCAGTGATGCACACACAGTATCGTAAATGAAAGGATAATGAAAGCAATTTATTTGAAAATTAAAATATGATTAAGAATGGCAGCCCGTGCAAGAGCCCAGATGCCTAAGGAAAGTGCCTGATGTGCAACCAGCTCTCATTAGCCAAGGAGCCTGGTGAAATTGCCTTCCTTTCTCCGACAGTTTTTAATATAAAGTCACTTCACTAATAGATGGCTATGTCCTTTCAGACCCAAGATCTGGAAGACATTTAGAAGCAGAGCATCCAAGGGCAACCCCATTCATGTGGGAGCCTCACCGACACAGCCCTCCCCAGAGTGTCCCTCTCCCAGGAGCCATGAACTCTGTCCATCCACACCAGGACAATGTGGATGCCAAGTCTCCACTCATACCCAGGATGCCATGGATGCCTCCAATAGAATTCTCACTGTTTGGGATACTCCAACGTCTGGGGTCTAACTCTCGTGGAAGAGCAGCTTCTTGCAAGACTTCTGCAATTGGGAGCCAGCCCTATTTCAGCACAGGTACGGCCCAGCCACATCCTGACCTATCCCAGGGAAGGTCGGACCAGGTGACTCTCCAGATGTGGACGTGAAGGCACCAAGAGATTGGACCCTGGTGTCCCCCACAAGCCCCACAAGGACCTGAGAAGGTGGCTCCCTCAGATGGGGTAGGTCACCCTGTATTTGCTGCCGATGTCCAGGCATCCTTGAGCCTGAGACAGACGCAGGCCCTCCTGGGCATCTACAGCCAGCACCATCCAGAGCTCCCTTTGTTTCCAGGAACAACACAGAACACATCCCTGTACCTGTGCTGAGCCCACCTCCTGACCTCTTTCCACTGATCCCACTCTGTTCTTGCTTTACCGCCTGATGCTCAGGCCCCTTCTCCCCTCTCATCAGTGTTTGGTTTCTCTCCTTCCTCTCCGTGTATAGGTCACCCTTCACTCGTACCACCACTAACCTCCCGCTCAAACCATGATCCAGCTGCAGAGAGGAGAGGTGTAAAAGCCACAGCCCCCAACACGTGCTGCCTCTCCTGGGCCCCACCATGGCCCTGAGCTCTGGAGAGCTGCAGTGCGGCATCTGACCTGACGGAGACACCCCCATGCCAAGCCAGGTGACACCCACCCAGCTCACTAAACGTCACTGCATTCTATGGAACTGGAAAACAGGGACGGGTGGAAGAAACCCCTGGCCCAGACACTCCTGGTGTAATGCTGCTATGTAAGCATACAGAGAAAAATACCTCAGCATCACGCACGCGCGCACACACACACACACACACACACAGAACAACTCTCTTACTTTATCTGTAATTACAGAGCTGCCAGCTAAAGCAACATGACAATTGTGCCCATCAGATCAGCAAAGGGCCTCGTGTGATGATGATTTGGGTGGCTGCTATGTAATGAGTGCGACACGCTCATCCACTTTAAAACCAAATAATTATTGTTGGAAACTGTGCAAATGAGACACACCGTTCTGAAGGACAATTTTGCATTATCATCAAAAAGTTTTACAAAATTCAAACCTTTCTTTAAAGCGCTTCAAGTACGCAGAGCACCGTATCTGGTTAAACTTAGGGCATTTATGTGCTGTGATTCTTGTGAGCCAGGGACTTATTTAATAGGGCAGCATGAGAAGGCAACACTAGGGTTCAGTGGTTAACTGTTATTAAATGACAAGTACTGCCTTAGAAAAAGCTCCCCTCTCCTTCTGTTGTCATCACATTGTAGTTACAATAACAGGGTAGGGTTTGCAGTTTTAATAAATTATTCTAAATTTCTTTTTTTTTAATTGTTTATTATGTTATGTTAGTCACCATACAGTACATCCCTAGTTTTTGATGTAAAGTTCGATGATGCATTAGTTGCGTATAACACCCAGTGCTCCATGCAACACGTGCCCTCCTTACTACCCATCACCAGTCCATCCCATTCCCCCACCCCCCTCCCCTCTGAAGCCCTCAGTTTGTTTCTCATAGTCCAGAGTGTCTCATGTTTCATTCTCCCTTCTGATTACCCCCCCTTTCTTTATCCCTTTCTTCCCCTACTGATCATCCTAGTTCTTATGTTCCATAGATGAGAGAAATCATATGATAACTGTCTTTCTTCTCTGCTTGACTTATTCCACTTAGCATTATCTCCTCCAGTGCTGTCCATGTTGCAGCAAATGTTGAGAACTCGTTCTTTCTGATAGCTGAGTAATATTCCATTGTATATATGGACCACAACTTCTTAATCCAGTCATCTGTTGAAGGGCATCTCGGCTCCTTCCATGATTTAGCTATTGTGGACAATGCTGCTATGAACATTGGGCTGCCTATGGCCCTTCTCTTCACTACGTCTGTATCTTTGGGGTAAATACCCAGTAGTGCAATGGCTGGATCATAGGGTAGCTCAATTTTTAACTTTTTAAGGGACCTCCACACTGTTTTCCAGAGTGGCTAAATTTCTTCAATCATGTTTTGAAGTACATTGCTATCACATTCAAATAATAATAGTAAGACAGATATTTAGTGCCTTGGTTTGTAGAAAGTATTCAGTTGTTTAAGAAAAATTCCTTTTAAATCTATAGGAAAATAATGCATATTTCCAAGTGTGAAATGTTATTTTTGTTTTGTGCTCCAGGTTTGCAAGCATGCTGTATTTTTCTACAGAAAGTATATGGCAAACATACTGTTTTTTCAAAAAGCTTCTAGAGAAGAGAGGTATATATTATTATACTCTGGGTCTACACAGCTTGATATTGCATTCAAACAGCCGTGGACTGTCTCTTCTCTCTTGCTGTCCTACTCACAGGGGTGGGATTACAAGATGCCCAAGAACTGGTATCCATCAAGCGCAAGCTCTCAGGGGCTGCCAGAGGACTGCAGGGGCACCACGAACACACACTGAAAGTCACCAAGCACCACCGGGCTGCTGCCTGGAAAGGTGCACTTGTCCGTATCACCCAGTAGTAGATGGACCCTCTTCTTTGGGGCGCCTGGGTGGCTCAGTATTTAAGCGTCTGCCTTTGGCTCAGGGCGTGATCCCAGGGTTCTGGGATGGAGCCCCGCATCAGGCTCCTCCACTAGGAGCCTGCTTCTTCCTCTCCCACTCCCCCTGCTTGTGTTCCCTCTCTTGCTGGCTTTCTCTCTGTCAAATAAATAAATAAAATCTTAAAAAAAAAAAAAAAAAGATGGACCCTCTTCCTCTCCCATATCCCTGCCAACATTCTCTGTTTAGACTTCCTCATTTTTCCAAACTAACTGGTGTGAGGTGATAACTCATTTTAATTTGCATTTGGCTACTGATTTGCAATGGCTACTTATGAAGATGAGCATTTCTTTATACAGTAGTTATTTTTACTGTCACGATTTAAGATTTAATATTAATTCTTCCAATCCATGAAAGCAGAGTATCTTTCCATTTATTTGTGTCTTCTTCCATTTCTTTCATCAATGCCTTACAGTTTTCAGAGCACAGGTCTTTCACCTCCTTACTTAAGTTTATTCCTAGGAACTCCTAGGAATTTCTGATGCAACTATAACTGGGACTGTTTTCTTAATTCCTCTTTCTGATAGCTCACCATCATGTCTAGTGAGCCAATTTCTTGGCGTTAATTTTGTGTCCTGCAACTTTACTGAATTCATGTATTCATTCTAATAGTTTTTTGGTGGAGTCTATATACAGTATCATACCAACTGCAAAGAGTGACAGTTTCCAATTTGGATGCCTTTTATTTCTTTTTCTTTTCTAATTGCCGTGGCTAGGACTTCCAGTACTATGTCGAATAACAGTGGTAAGACTGGGCATCCCTGCCTTGTTTCTGATCTTAGGGGGAAAGCGCCAGCTTTTCATCATTGAGTATGATGTTAGCTGTGGATTGTCATATATGGACTTTGTTATATTTAAATATGTTCCTTTTATACCCATTTTGTTAAGAGTTTCTATCATAAATGGATGTTGAATTTTGTCAATGCTTTTTCTGTATCTATAGAGATGATCACATGATTTTTATCTTTTGTTTTATTAATGTGGTATTGATTAATGTGTGGATGTCGGACCATCCCTGCGTCCCTAGAATAAATCCCATGTGGTAAATTATTTCTTTTAATGTATTGTTGAATTCAAATTGGTGATATCCTGTTGAGGATTTTACGTCTGTGTTCATCAGAGATATTGGCCTGTAGTTCTCTTTTGTGTGTGTGTGTGTGATATCTTTATCTAGTTTTACAATAGAGCAATGCTGGCCTCAAAAAAGGAGTTTGGAAACCTTCCTTCCTCTTCAATTTTTTGGAATAACTTGAGAAAGAGAGGTACTAACTTTTCTTTAAATGTTTGGTAGAATTCACCTGTGAAGCCATCTGGTCCTGGACTTTTATTTTGGGGGAGTTTTTAAATCAATGCTTCAATGTCATTACTTATAATCAGTCTATTCAGATTTTCTATTTCTTCGTGGTTCAGTCTTAGAAGGTTGTGTGTTTCTAGGAATTTATCCATTCTTCCAGGTTGTAGTAAATCAATTTTTAAATATTGCCCAAGATCTGAGAATAGAAGTAAAGAGGCAGGGATTCGCATGTAAGTTTAGTAAAGAAGTTCGTATTAAAGCCGGGTGGATGTTCAATTGAACACCAGACCTCACCCTGAAAGACTGCATAGAGCTCACCGCAGACTTCTCTGCTCAGGCATCCGATCGCATGAGCGTTGCTGTTACAGCTGGAAGCCGTCAGCCGTGCCCTTGATGTGTGTGGGGGGGGCCCACCTCCAACACCCACTGTCTGTGTTCTCCACACACACAGATCATCATGACGTGTTTGTCTTTAAACGTAGACACCGCTGCCGGCAGCTGCAATCTGAAGATTCAGGGCCTGACTTTTACCGAGGGGAGAACAAGAATCACAGCTGAAGCGCGGGCCACAGGGACAGGATTCGTGGGGTCCATGTTTCTCTGCACACACGGTAAACACGCTCACGTCAGTGTCCTATAGTAACAGTCAGTTCAGGGGGATTTCTCCCCATCGCACCCTTCCTGACCCCTCAGATACAATCTGCAATATCCCTGTTCTAAGATCAGCGAGGACTGGGGGACAAAAAGAAGGGACCGGACAGTGTGCCCGTGGAAAACAGCCCTTGGAAGTGCCTCGTGTGAAGCACGCTGCCAGGATGCGAAGTCTCTACCTGCTGGGACAGCCACTGGGAACCTGTCAGAGCTCCACAAGGTCAACCAGGTTACAAGCGGACAGAATTAGCACTTCTGAAAAAGGAGACTTTTTAAGCTCCTTCTAACCAAAAGAGTGTGACTTTTCGTTTCTCTCCTCCCTTCCTTCCCTGTCTTTCTATGTAAGAAATCACGATCCCTCTATTCCCTGATACTCAGAGTTCGCATCCACCAGCTGGAGTGCCGGAGAAACAGGTCTGCTCCCACCAGAAATGGCCTATCCTCTGGCAAAGTGCTCACGTCCGGCTGAAAACCCATTACAAGTGGCACCGCGCGGAATCATTTCCTTAATGAATGAAGCTCATGTGGGAGCACATGTGTACTCACCCAGGCGCACAGGCGCACACACGCAATCATTACTGGGAGAACCAGCAGGACACACAGAAACCGTCAATACCTCACACAAGATTCTCTCTGCTACTTGGCAATAACGAGGAATTACCATAGCAACCCTGCAATGAGCGCCCACACCTCGTTTCTCCGCACACCGTGCCAGAACAGCGTCTCCACTGACCGCCACACGCTGTGTGATGGACAGGACGCCACGCCATCATGGAGTGTTTCTTCTGCCACATTTGGTGGACTCCTCTCAAGGACACTTTCCGTTTACAACCAATTGTCATTTACAGCCAGGGCTCTTATACCTGGATTTTTCTCTTTGCCTCTGGTCACCAGAGGTCCGAACACGGCTGCCATTTAGCTGACTCCTGTTTCCAGGGGGGTTGCAAGTGGAAATAAACCTGAAAAGTAACTGAAAATGTCACAAGGAGAGCAAAGAGGAAAGCAGCTCCGTTAGTGAGGTCTAGCGGGTATTTCTACCGCCAAAAGCACACCATTGCTGGAAAGTTGTTTTCTTCCACTCAGGACATGAAAAGGACAGCTCTAAGGGCTCTGGGGAAAAGGCTGGACTTGACGTGGAAGGAGTGCTGGGTGAGTTACCACGAAAGGCAGGTTCGCCTGGAATGAGGGAGATAAGCTCATGCCTCAGGCCACAGGGGAACCTGAAGGTCCGACGTGTCAGGTGTCACACAGCCCTGGTGTTGGGACGCAAACAACCCAGGCAAAATCCTCTTCCCGCAGCTGAAGGGGGCTGAGCTAGGCACACAGCACGGGCAAGGATGCTAGAAGGACCAGGGCTCTGGCCCAGGCTGGGGCATAACTTCCCATGTGGCCTCCAATGAGCCTCAGACACCTCATCTGGAAAATGATGGTTGCATGAGATGACGTTCCCAGTGCTTCCATGATGCTGGGACTTGATGGGTGCTTAAAGGCCAGAAAGAAGGGGCCACCTGGGCCTTCAGGGGCACTCGGGAGCAGGGGCTGTCGACAACGAGATGCCAAGGAGTTAGGACAACAAACGCGTGGTCTGCACACTTGCTGTGCTCGAGTTCCGGGAGCCCTCGGCGTGCAGCAGCGGTGCCTACTTAATGCATCACAGCTGCTCCTGAGTGAGGGTGGGAGAAACCAGCCTGCATGGAAATAGCGCCAAGAAGTACAAGATAAGATCTAGGAAGGATTTTTCCAGAAAGCAGAAAACAACCTCGTGAACACTTTCATAGGTATCAGAATAAGCTCTCTTCCACCCAGGAGCCCCCCTGGGTATCCGGGTACTCCAACTGAAATGCAGCTTTCTACATCATGAATTCATTTTTGAAAGGCTCAATTACATGAACAACTTCTCCAGAACAATCACAAATTTCAACTACAGCACCAGCACAAGCAAAATGGTGATCTGACTGAACCTTGACTCAGGACTGTCTTCTCATCTGATGCTGAATGCCTAAGTCTGACTTTCCCTCCTGTAAGTGACCCAGGGGACTGACATTACGACAGTGTGCTAAGGAGCAAACAAGGTTTGCCAGCTATCAGAAGTCATGGATGTGTTCTAATATAAACCTTCCTGGGGAGGTTACACTATCAAGATTGCTCCTTATCTAAGTAATACAATCTATCCATCATTTTAACAGGACACGCTTTTACCAGGTGTGTTGATTCGAGAGGCCACTTCTTCAATGACCTCCCCCAATATTCAGAGACTGTCAGTCTCCAACTGAGACAGACCACGGTCCCTTTAACTGCTGTGGAAGCTTCCCTCAGGCGGCACCCACTAGAGTGTTGACTTTAAATAAGCAGATCTTGATTTTTATTAGAAACTTCATAGCTCTTGTTTTGTCCCAACCCTTCTTGAAAAAAATTTCTTATTCCTACCAGTATCATGCCTTGGGCTGATGAGTTATCATATAATTATTTCAAGTTGGCAAAATTCTGTACATGCCAAAAGTCAGACAATAGGCACCACCTGAAAAAGCTCCATGTGGAAAAGCTCCTACCTCCCCCTTCCTCACTCTGTAACTGAGGGGGATGGTGAGGCTGCGAAGCAGGAAGCTTGCAGATGGTCAGCTGGACCAAGGGAAGCACATCCAGGGAGCAAACACAGAGAAGCACCTGGGTGCAGCTTCACAAGGAGGAGGAAGAGAGGGTTCAGCCTCCCCCTCAGGCCGCACAACCCATCTTGAGCGACTAGGCTGTTCCCAATGCTCAGACCCCAGTCCCCTTCTCCATTGTTCACAGAGAAACTATAATTTTAGGACAAGGAATCTGTGGTACAAAGGTGAAGAGACAAGAATTGAGCTGGGAGCCTTGCCTACAGTTATGTTATGATCCAAAGTGTCCAAAAACAAACCCTTCAGCACTCAGTCAGTCATCAGGTGGTGAGAGCTGCCCAAACTCCCTGAATGTGACGGTTTCTGAATGCTGTCTGGTGGCTCGGGACACTCATAGCCAGTACGGACAGCCCTGCTGAAAATCAAAGCAAAAGCTGACCAGGACCGGCCAGGGCCCAGCATTCAACAAAAGCAGAACCTCAAAGAGTAAGACCCAGTGGCATCTTAAATCAAGTATTTTCACGCAGAAGAAACTTCTGCTGATATGAACCAAAGGCGGCTTTGTCTATAAAAGACTATTAACATAGCCATTTATAAAACTAATATGGAAGCAAATGTGGCTTCCATCATAATGCACGTACACTGCGGAATTGCATTATGGAAATAGAATACCAAAATTGATGACTTGACCTCGGGGCCCAGCCTATTCTAGATGAAGATGACTTCTGAAATGAAATTTTTGCTATAATTTGCTCTTGCTTTTGCTAAAAGGTTGAAGGCATTTCTATTCCAACTGAGTATGAATAACATTAATTTCATAGCATTACCCACCATATTCTTAAATACATTTATCTTCAGCAAGTAAAGTTATATTGATTTAAAGAAAAATATATTTCTTTTTAGTAAACTAGTTGACCCAAAAGCTGTGAGACCATTTTTGCAACACATATATATTCATGAAGAGTTCCTTAATCTCTTCAGAGTAAAAAATAGACCAGCTACCACCTAATCAAATAAAGTCTCTCTCTCCTGGCACAGATATTTGGTTATTTTTTGGTTTGGAGATTGCTATTTCCTGTTGAATTAATGTGATTCATCCATCTTTGAAATGGAGAACTATACTGCAGTATAGCCAACTCCCAACAAACGGGAGCTGAAGAAGAAACAGGGTTCGGAAACATCCAGATGAATACCAATCATGTTCCGGACCAGACACCTGAAGAGAGAGACTGAGGTTGGCCCTGCCTAGGCAAAGGCCAGGCCCCTCTGAATCCAGAGCATGGTGATGAATGCCCATCATTCTCTTGCCTCCCAACCAAGCCTGATCTTCTGTCTTGCACCAGGTAGCATCCAATCACAATGGAGCAAATGACTAAGAATGAGATACCTCTGTGTGGTGCAGCGCTGGACACTGAAGCAAACCAGAAGAACACAACTGGCTGCACTCCAGGAAAAAGGAGGGATGACAATACAATGTTCATGCACGCCGCCATTTCCCACAACTCAACCTTCCACCTTGGGGCAGGTCCCATCCCTGTCTCTACCTCACAGAGGAGAAAACAGAGTCTGAACTGGAGGGATTCACTCAAGGCCCGAGGTGTCTGGGTTTCAAACACTCATCTACCTGATTCCCAAGCTTTTTGCTGAAATAAGGGGGCCACACCTACAATAGACCATTGGGAATGGAAATTAAAACCACACTGCCATCCCACTGCATACCAACTAGAGTGGCTAAAACTACAAACACAGAAAACCCTGCTGTTGGTAACAAGGTGAAGCAACTGACACACATTCCTGATAAAACCAGAGAGCTCGCGACTCTGGGGAACAGCCTGCCATTCTTAACAGATAAACATGCACCTACCCAATAACCCAGCAATTCCACTCGGGGTATTTGCCCAAGAGAAATGAAACATATGTCCATAAAAATAACTGTATGAGAACTTTCAGAGGAACTTTATTCATAGTAGCCAAACCGATAAAAGAAAATGTCCAATAGGATAATGGGTTTCTAAATTGCAATGCAGTGCCACTCAGCAGTAAACAGAAGCCACTGAGACACACAGCCACATAGACAGCTCTCTGGCTGGAAGCAGGAACCGAAGTGTGCGCACAGAAGCACTTGCACAACTAAGTGTGTAGTGGAAAAACTCAGAGGAGCCATTTCCTGGTTGCAGTGCTGACAGGAAAGAGGCACAAGGAATCTTCCAGACGATGTAAGTGTTCTATGGCTTGACAGTGGAGGGGATAATATGGTGTGTATATTTGCAAAAATTCACAGGACTATACACTTCAAGGCTGTAGGTTTCTACTATATGAAAAAGTTAACTGGAAAAATGTAAACAATGACAAACTAAAGGGTAGGGGAGAGGAGTCAACCCTTCCTGCTTAAAAACAAAGGAGCAAAAGGCAAAGCCAGGCAGCACCGTAGATGCACAGAAGAATGGTTAGACAGGAAACTTCAGTGGCGTGGAGGGAACAGGCTTACAGCAGAGTCCTGTTGTTGTGTAAGAACTGGCTCTCCAGGCTGAAGCTGGTATGTAAGTTGAGATCTATCTGGCAGTGAGGCTGTGGTGACATTCAGGACACACAGGTCAGAAAAGCAGCAGACACCTAGAGAGGTACCAGGATACACAACACGGGGCTCCCTTGTCCTCCTGACCCACCAGACCCACACCAGCTCCCACAACACCTGAATTGTGGGAGCTCAGGGCCTCAGCGCTCCTGCCAGGCACCTTCAGGGGCCAGCATTCCAGCAGAGGGTTTGCTCCTGCGGACTGACTGCTCATTTACCCCTTCACTCAACAAATACTGACCGAGCACCCGGGAGGCAGGCACAGCGAATGTGGGCCACACCTCCACGTCCACAGCAGACGTTCTAGCAGAAGGTGGAGAGCAACCAGGCACAAACCAACAGGGAAGTCAGACCCAGCAATATCAGGGGTCGAACAAGATCTCTTGCATTCCTAAATCCCATAGACACTACATCCATTAAGAAGTACAATTTTCCCTGAGAAAATGTATCATGAATATGGTAACAATTAGGATCATCCATGTTAAAAATATGCACATGTTCTCGAATCTAAGATAGGGAAATAGTTAAGTTTAAAATGGCTTGGCCTTCCCCAAATAAGAGACGGGGATGACAAATAAGCACCTAAAAAGATGGTCAGCGCCACTACTCGTACGAAAATCACCGCCACAATGGGACACTCCTAGGACCCACCAGCCTGAAGCAGAAAGCTCAGTACAAAGGGTAGAACAAGCCGTGCTCTCCTGTTTCGCTGGTGGGAATGCAAATGGCACAGCTTCCTAGGACGCACTGCAGCGGTCTCATAAAACTACACATGCGCTTTCCACATGACCCAGCAACTGCACTTAGTCATTTACCCAGGAGAAATGAAAAGTTTTGTTTATTACAGCATCTGAGAGAAGCTAATTATTTTGAAAAGGAAAGCAGGTCTAGACTCAAATTCACTGTGATGATTGGGGAGGAGTCATGAGAAATGGCACAGATAAGAAAATGGTTTCAAACACAGGTTTCAATAAGGATTATTAACATATTCACAATGGGTTCACGGGGGATATGGGTGCTGTGGGGGCAGACTCTAGTATTAAGCAGATGCCAACTCTGCCCCTCACAAGAGGCCCCATGGAGCCATGCCCCAAGATGAAAAACAGCGAGCTGACCCCAATCTGTGGCCTGTCTGAGGGGACACATTTGTAGCAGCTGGACACGGCCTCGGCAACTCCGGAAATCCCACTAAGGGCAGGCAGAAGGGGACGTGGAGGAGGGCGAGGACTCGGGACTGTAGCCCAGGGTCCCAGGGTTGATGGTCCCTGGCTGTGATCACAGACACCCCTGGGTAAAAACCAGCTCCACTGTTCCCCAGAGTTAGAACCCTGGGCAAGCCTTGCCAAATTTTTAATATGAAGTAGGTGAGACCACATTGAACTGCAAAGCCTCTGTAAAAATGCTAGTCTTCTCCATCCAATCCACTCCTTTTCTCCCTCCTCAGGAAATCACAACGGAAGAGAAGAAATGCTTAAACCTTTTTCCACCTAGAGAAAGACATTTTTCTCTCTTATTCTATCCTCTTATAGTATATTAATAAATGATGCACACTCCCTTGAATGTCCTCATAGTGTGTGAGTGTTTATCATTACAGCTAAGTGAAGAATATTAATGTGTGTGTTAATACATCAGGGAACCCTGAAGACATACCTCCTGAACTGAACATCTGACAAGAGTTCAAAAGACAGACTAAATGTAAAATTCTTATTAAACAGTTTTGAAGAATTACTTTTATAACTCATTTCAAAAAAGTGATCACAGGCAAAGTGGCAGATAGATGAAGGCATTTCTTTTCCGTTACTGAATCTATCTTTTTGATTTGATCTATGGAACCAATATTTGCTTCAGAACACAGCAATGATGTAAATAGTATCACTTCCATCAACAAACAGAAAGTACCATGTGCTTAAAATTTTGAAGTACAACCTTCCAAAGAGCCCCTGGAGTTGCCAGTGTAAGGCGCAGCATTTGGCCGTGCACACACTCTCCATTTCTTATTAATTACATGGGATCGAAGATGCTAAGTATCCTACAGAGTATCTGAGAAATGATTCTTAAAAGTAAAGTAGCCAGAGTATCAACAATTTAATTTGAAGTTCACGAGTCACGATGATACTCTAATAGAGTTATCAAAACAGAAGGGCACAGGAAGAACTTCGAACGGTGAAGAAAGAAAGCTGTCCTAATGAATCATCGAACTTTACATCAAAAACCAGGGATGTACTGTATGGTGACTAACATAATATAATAAAAAAAAATTAAAAAGAAAAAGAAAAAAGAAAGTTGTCATCAATCCACACTCAAGTGCCAGAAGAATGTGAATTGACGAAAACACCAACGTGGACCTAGATGGCAGGCCACAGAGGCCACAGCGACACGGCACTCTCTCAAGTGGTGTCTTCTTTCTTGTAAAGCACAAGCGTAAGTCCGTAAGAGATGCACAGACACTAACGAGCAATGATCATTAGTATTTTTAAATCCTCTGACATAGAAGAATCACTCTTATCCGGAAAGTCTGAGTACGCTGAGGGAATCATCTTCGCTAGAATCCTTGGTTTGAAAATGCTCTCCATTGTGTATAGTCACTTTCTGTTGAGAATTCTGGCCCCGAACATTTTCTGAGTAAAGAACATCTTAAATTAAGAATATAAGTGGTTTTACAGATAAGAGATCACAGCAAACATTAAATTCTGCTGGAATCACTCCAAGGATCCCCTGCGCTATCACCGATCGTCCACACATTCTACACCGGCGATTTACGCACACCCACCATCATGCATTCTGCCTTATTCGTTTGACATTATTTGATGTTTGTGTGTCCATGGTCATCACTCACAGAGCAGCATTTGGAAGTCACCATGTAGCACAAAGAACTGGCTAGAGTCTGCACTGTCACATATTTTCAAAGCAGAGGCGTATGCTAGCTGTGAAGATCCATGATAGCCTAGAGACCAGAGAGGACCCTTGGCCAGTGCTCACTTGTCTCTCAAACTCATAAAACAAACAACAGTGGGAGCAAGTACCCAAGTTGTTGGGACCGTGGGCCCTAAAATCCATTAATTCAGGACTACAGAAGCAATGATTCCCTGTCCAGGGGATTTTCCTACCAAGATGAGTTAAAGCTAAGCATGTCCCCTACAGTGAGGGAGAGGGTCTCCTGACCGAGATCTCTGCAATATAAATCAAAGCACACAACGAAAATAATGGGGAAGAGCACAGCTTAAGTCAATACAAACAGAGTACTGATAGGAAAACCCTATTTCAGAGGAGAGGTTTAGCCAGAGGAGTGTTTATGGGACAAAATGAACCTCCCTTTTATCAAAAATCACCACAAACTCTATATGCATAAGGAAGGCCCATCTGTATGTTTAAAGTAATTTAATCTACCAAAAATGATTATATTTAACTCTTGAATATGCCTTTATTGTAAAAGGTACCAAAAGTACAGACAGTGAAGGACTAATGCTCAGAAGGCATTTTCATGAGTCAGAGCCCAACCACACACAAGTAGATGGTATTAACCAAGCACTGAGTGAGTCTTGCTTATCAAAAGTATCACCTTCATATCTTTAAAACTGTGGGGTTCACTGGAGCGGCTTCCACTCAGTACTCCCACATTCCGGAATAGGGATTTCTTACTTCTGAGTTTTCTATTCCTGCTCCCCTAATGCCTTTGGGACTCGGAATGGTAATGATGAGACCATCTATTGTCTTCTAATGATACAGATAAGAACCTAAACTTTTTCCACACAGACCAACACTGTTTGAGTCCCACTATAACAAAAAGTTGCTTTAATATAAAGTCCTGGGGGCAGCTCCAGAGACCAGGCTTCATCCCACTTCAACTAAAGCAAGATACCACAGAGAAATTTTTTAAATTGCACCCATGAAAATTTACTCTGATGAAATTTCAGCTTTCCAGAGATTAGAAAAAACGCTAAAAGTAAACACGAAACCATCAAAACAAAGTCAACTTCTATTTTTGTTTCCGTGAAAATCATCTCTCTGTGTGGCAACCACACAGCGCTGCTGGGAGGTGATCCAGTGGAAAATCCTGCTTTGCCTGGGCAAACATAAAACACCCTCGCTAACAAAACGTCAGAGTCGCTACTATCAAGATCATAATACCATTTTTCTTGGTGATTACAATGCCAAATCATTCCATCTTTAATTTTCAAGTTTCAAAAGATGTCCTTTTCCAGGTAACAGTGGCCAAAAGTGACAGGCCCTAGCATGCTAGCTTAAGTTAAGATATTGCATGGTGACGTCTGGGGGCACCCCCACTCCTGAGGCCCAGGAGACCTCAGACCATCGGATCAGAGATAACTCCGTGCCCCACTTCATCAGCGTGCACCTAATACATGGAGTGGCCAGGGTGATAACACTGGCAACCATCCAAGCACCACCTGAAGGGAATAGAAACTTGAGGCCATCCTCTTGAAAACTGAGCCTCCTGTTTTTTACCAAAATCTTCTCCCCAAATTAAGTGTGCTTCAAAGTGTCCATATAATGGATTTCCTCCCCCAAATTTGACAGGCAAATTTCCACCTCTTCCTTTTGTCTGCACTTGCTGGGCTGATAGGGGGTGGGGGGCTGGTACTACTCCCCAGAGCTTGGTCTGGACATGGTGACCCCTCAGCTCCGTAAAGGCAGCCCTTCACGCCAGTTCATTCTTCTCATCAGAGAGCCTGATCACACAGGACCCCTCGCAGCAACTGAGACGAGACGACAGACACTAGAAAAGGCTCCGGCTCCCAAGACTCTGCTCTAGTAGGTCTCTTGCGATGCAGTTCTGCCTTGGCCCTTGGTTAAAGCAATCCCTCCACCCTCAGCCTACCTCAAAGAAAACAACCCCATCACCAAATGTGAACTGACAATCTGCCGACTCTCCCACGGAGGTGAGAAACGAGCCCCGCCCTCTGGGTCCTGAGTCTCCGCGTTGACCAGCACGTCTGCAGCTACTGTGGACGTCTGGGACAAAGACGGTATCACGAGCAACTTTCTAGTGTTGCTTTTCCTTATTCTTCATGCTTCTGTAGTGGGATGTATCACAGGGTAATTAAGTATGATTTGGGGGAACTGAAATACTCCTCACATGCGATTTCGGAGCTCTCTTGATTATTCATATTTTCTGTAGTTGGTTGATACTTCATTACAGTTTTATGAGTGTTTTTCCTCTCCTCCAACGGTATCTATTACTGACTTAATCACAAAAGTCCAACGGAAGGATTTTTCCGGGACTGTTATCCACCACCCTGCCCTGCCCTTCTTTCTAGCTGTTGGTGTAGACCCATGGTACGTTAATTTATGTGCGTTTAGAAGGTGTTTTTCCCACTTGTCTGTAATACTCCCCCAAACCAAGGAAAGGGGACGAGAATTTTTTTTAAATAAAGAATGTGCATGTAAGTGCAGCTAACCACATCCAGATTCTCCTCGTGCTGCAAGAGCACAGAGCGCGTTTTTCTCCTCTGCCTTTGTCCTCTACTTCGTTGGCTGCTGCAGCTGCTGGGGCTCTCCTGGCCGCACAAGCTACCAGCAGCAACACAAATCCCCCGTCTGAAAGGACCGCGACCTCGTGGGCTTCGATGCAGCGGCATCGTGCAGATGTCGGCCAGGAGCACACTTGTCCACACGGAGCAGGGGGCCCACAGCCCACGCAGCCTTCCAGAGGGCTGTTACTTGACTTACTAGATACTCTCTCTGCTGAAAGCCTCTCTCTCGTGCTACTTTCATGTCACGGAATGCAGTATTTCACTGCTGCTCATCCCAAGTCTTGTGAGCAGAGCCACGATGAAGAACCACCTTCTCCAGGGCTCAGGGGAAATTCCTTCCAAAAAGCACATTCACCCAGCCAAACCCACTTCTGCCACATGCCTGTAAGGTGAGTCTGGAAGATTCGACCTGGTGTGAACTGACCCCTGCTCCCGCAGCCAGCTGCTCCCTCCCTTCTCAGTTCCAAAGCAGCATAATGATCTCAAGTGAACAAGGAGCTCCGTTATGAGGAATGCTCCCCTGCCCTGCCCCTTTGACACTACAGAGCCCATAAACTGTTATCATTCCCACTCCTCTGATACTAGAATCAGAGGCTTTGAAATTGAGGCACCCATGAAGGCCTTGGGGTCACAGGTGACAGGCTCGGTCCCACAAGACCACCCCCAACGTTAGACACCAGTCCCAAGTCCCATGGCACCCACACTTCTGACCAACCAGCTATAAATCAGGGTTCCCACCACCGCCTCTGGTTCCGTGATGTGTCAGAGCAGCTCACAGGACTCTGGGGCACCGTTTACTTACTAGATGACCTGTTTATTACAGAGGATACACCTCAGGAACACCAGATGGAGTTGCTGCCCGGGGCCAGGGATGGAGGTGGGCGCAGAGCTTCCGTGCCCTCTCCAGGTGCACTAGCCTCCCAGCACCTCCGTGTGCTCTCTGCCCCGGAAGCTCTCTGAACCCTGCCGTTTAAAGGTTCTTTAAGGGTTTTTATAGAGGCTCCATTACTATGGCATGATTGATTCAATCAGTAGCTATTGGTAATTGATTCGACCTCCAGTCCCCCTCCCCTCCTGGAGGTCGGGGTGGTGCTAGGATTTCCAAGGTCTAACCATCCCTGGTCTTTCTGGGGACCAGCCCCCATCCTGAAGCCATCTGGGGCCGCCACAGGCCATTGCATTAGCATACAAGAGATACTTATTGCTCAGATTCCAAGAATTCCAACCCAGAACAAAGACCAAAGGCACCACAGGGTTAACACCCGGGTTCACTCTGTGTTTACTCATGCTGGGGGTTTTCGACAAGTGCATGATGACATGTGTCCACACTGAAGCATGCTGTGGGAGGGGCATGTGAGGAACTAGCACCGTCCACTGTCCACGGTTTTGCCGTGACCCTGAAACTGCTCTAAACACTCGAGTCTGTTACTCAAACACACCAAATACATATTTTTACTATACCGCACACAGATTCTACTAAACGTCTCTTTACTCGGCATTCTCAGTGCTGAGATCCAAAGCACAGATCTGAAGGGTGGGCTATCCCCAAGGGCGACTGGAGCCTACAGGGAAGGGGTCTTAACCCAACACGAGGAAGAAACAGCAATGATGATGGCTCCCCAGACGTGGGCCAGGCAGCCCAAGGGACACAACGTCTTCAGACAGCAGACGCAGGGACGCAGGGTGACTGAAGGGCGGGATCGAAGCAGGCGGTGAACAGGGACCTCCAGCGAATAAGTAAGGCTTTCCCCACACCTCACTGAGTAATTCCTGAACAAGGAAAGCACAACACACCCACGTTTTGTAAAGTTGTTCTTAAAATCAACACACGTGTTAGAAAACACACAGATGAGACATCCCTGCATCTATCAGCCACGCGAAGTAAAAGGCACTATGGCTGTAAACTGCACCTATTTCAGATTTCAGCTCTGAAGTGCAACTTCATTAGAGGAGAGATGTATTGTGCTTCTGTTTGTGGTGGCATCCCAATTAATTCCCTGGTCTTTGAGCAATGGCAGACATCAACCTGCAGCCATCCCCTCACACAGATACTGAAGTGTGTGTGAATAATCACAGTTCGCTTCTGAATTATGAAACACCCTCTCCTTTTTTTAAGTAAATTGAAAATAATAGCATCTATGAGAGATCAATAAATAAGAAAACACACATAAATAAAGAGATGCCATAGTCACAAATCCGACTCTGGGTTCTGGCTCCCAGAACACGGCACTTGCCATCCCCGCGGCTGCTGACGGCACGCTAATAACTTGCATTCGATACATGGTCTGTGTTTACGGACTGGGCCTCAGCGTTCCCCAGACGGAGAGAAGACGGACTCAGTGCGCACCGTCCTTCCCACTTCCCCTCCTTGCCACATCTTCTTAGTTTTCACAAATAGGGGCCACTGGAGAGAAAACAGCTAAGAATCAGAGATCTTTTTGCAAGGTTGTAGAATTCTCGCAGATATATCCAAAAAAGGAGGAGGGGGGCGCCTGGGTGGCACAACAGTTCAGCGTCTGCCTTCGGCTCAGGGCGTGATCCCAGTGCTGTGGGATCGAGCCCCACATCAGGCTCCTCTGCTATGAGCCTGCTTCTTCCTCTCCCACTCCCCCTGCCTGTGTTCCCTCTCTCGCTGGCTGTCTCTATCTTTGTCGAATAAATAAAATCTTTAAAAAAAAAAAAACAAAAAAGGAGTAGGAACTAGGTCCGTCCAGCACGCCTGGCGAGGCGGCACCTCCCGTGGGCCCAGTGCTTCTCCTGCAGATGCAGGCCTCCTGCCTCTCCTTCTAGGAGGCCTCCGGTGATGCTGTTCTCCACATTCACCATCCCTTCTGCAAGGTGCCAGAGCCTCAGGGACCAAGACTCTAAAAGGCTATTCACTTTCAGCCACTTTGCTTCAAACCGGTTTGTCCTGGTCCCCACTGGGCTTCCCTCCCACCTCACCAGCCAGCGGCCCAAGTGTGTGAGTGCGGTTTGCCCTCCCTCCCTCCTGGGCGTCCCACCTCTGACAGACCCTGCTGCTCAGCTCTGAAGCTCCCAAGCCCGTGTCTGAGCCCAGAGTGCCTGGCAGCCCCAGCGGAGCAGGGAACGTTCACTCAGAAGTTATTCTGAGCCGGTGAGCCAGGGAGACATCTAATCACACCAATTTGCTTTATGGAAAACAGACTAGCTTCCGAAGACAATACAAAGTAGAGCCAACCTCTGGGGCAGGGGGAGGGGGAGGGCAGGCATGTGGAGGGTGACGGTGGGATGGGAGATGCCCCGGACCACAGCCTGGGCCTGCCTTTCTTTCTCCACACCTGTGTGATCTGACTTAAATTACCTGAAGCGGGGAGCTCGGGGTCCACGGCACGCAAGGCCCTGCAGCAAGCACCCTCATCTGACAGGAGTGGCCCCTGAGGGTCGCAGAGGATGTCCCCAGGTCTCTGTGCACTGCTACTTCCACATCCCTGGTGCCCTGCCCTTCTCCCTGAGGACAGCCCACACACCCAAGAGCAGACATGCCCCAAGCCTCACCACCACCCTGCCCCTGACATCTGCTCCATTACAAGCGGCCTCCCCAAACGTGACACCGGGACCAACACGTGAGGTGCTTGTATTAATATTCCATCAGATGAGGAGGAGATTGCAAAAGACAGGAGGAAAGTCAGATGGAAACTGCTGGACATGATGCATGGTATCCCTCACCTGTCTGTGCCATCGGCTTGCAACCCTCCTTTCGATAAACCCATCTCCACCGATCACAACCCCAGAGTTGGTGTGTTTGAAATGGTTCTAACTACAGACCAGCTGTTCTTCCCTCTTACCACAGTTTTAACACAGCTATCATACTTATAAAGCTCAGACATATAACTGCCAGTTACAAGGCAAATAGGGCAGAAACAAATACTTACTCCAAATGCCCCAGTCCTGCTGCTGCTATCCCTTTAAAGATACAAAGTACCTCCACCCCGGACTTCAACTTCTGGCTGGTGAAAGCAAGTCCTGGCAGGGGCCCCACTCCGTCCCTCCCACTGCCCAGCACTGACAGCACTTCCAATGTCTGAAGAAACACTCCCTCTCCTGGCGGATCCTCAAACCCATCCTGAAACCTCACCTGAAATCCAGGTCCCGAAACACCTCCTGGCTCTGATCTTTGAGCCAGTCTCCCTCTCCCGGGACACAGACTGTTGGGGTCCCATGGGGAGGTGGTCTGGCTCTGGGAAGGGCTCCCCCACAGCAGGATGCCCCCAGCCTTCCTGGAGCTCGAAATCACCGTAACAGGGGAAAAACATCCAACCACTCCATAGGACAAGGGACCTTCTGACATTTTCCCACTAAGATACACACTGTTGAGGCTGAAGCCTTTCCGAGCCCTGCCCTACTAACAAGGGTCCAGAGGGCCGGAGGGCAGGGTGGAGGATACCCACCCTTCACAGCCCCACAGGACAGGGTAGGGGGAGGAAAGGACGCCTCTCCGCTTGGATAGTTACAGGGGCTAATGAGGAGCTGTTGCCAGGGCCCAGTCAGGTTTGGGGAGGCCTCACAGGTGCAATGCCACACTGGGCACAATGCCACACCAGGCTGGTGGGCAGCAGGTGACCACACCCTAGGAGGGGAGGTTTTTTGGACAGGGCTGACTTTTGACCAAGAGGCCGGGGAACCCCGCAGGGAGGGAAGGGGGAGGCAGACACTGGAGGGGTCACTTGGGGAGAACATCTGGGGGTCACAAGCTCATCAGGGCCCATCCCAGAATCACCAAGGGCTATGGACATGGGAAGCTGAAGGAGGAAGGTATCTACACTCCATAAGATAAGGCCAGCCTCATCTTGGAATTAGTGGCTGAATAAAATGGGGGCAAAGCCAACTAGTCTGTCAACACATCCGCTTGCATAGGAGAGGTGGAGAGCATGGGCTCCTCCATGTGTCCAGTGCTGCCCGGAGGAGGGACAGCTCCACCGAACACAGTTCCTGATGCGACAAGGGTCTCCTGCTCCCAGGTCAGGGACACACACCCCTCAGCCCATTAGAGTCCTAGGAAGTACCCCGCGTGGGGATTAGAACTGTCCCGGCACCCACCCAGCAGCCGAGGTGCACCTGTCCAGTGGTCAATGTGACTCAATTCGGTAAGACCCCATCACATCAAGATGCTACAGAAACACAGATTAATGTGCTTTGAAAACTACAAAGGTGTGAGCTGAGCTAGGGAACCTGCGGGCGCTTCCCTTACCAACCCAGGTCCCCCATGGGCTTCCCGTGTCTCTCCTCGAGCCCAGGGACCCTGCAAAGGGGACCTCTGCCCCCATTTCCTCTCCACGTTCCCAAGTCTCCTCAGACGCCTCTGGGACATGTCTCTCTCTTCCACCCTGCCCCACCAGCTGGTGTAGCCCCTTTCCTGGAATCTGGGGAGTGACTTTCTTCCATTAAGGCAGAAAGAGTGATAGGGACACAGGGACTGCTTTCTGTGAATTCCCAGGTGTGTGGCCTGTCTCAACCTTCCGGTCCTCCCTTTGTAGTGGCACAGAAATGCCTGCCCTGCCAAGAGGGAGAGAGAAGGTCACCTGGAGGCCCCCGACAATGCTACTTCTATCTCCCCCTCCATCTTGCTCCCCTTCTTTCTTCTGGAAAGGGGGAATGGTGTCCCTAAGGGGAGCCCTGGTCATACACACTGATTTCGGTGGAAGGATAGAGAGGACTTAGAAACTCCCCACAGCTTTTAGCACCTCCCTCACCCTGCACCTTCTTTCAGCTCCCAGTCTTGAGTTTGAAACTCCCGCCGACAACCAAGAACCCTAAATGCTGTGGTGATCAATTGAGAAAGGTCCAGTGCACCTGGCACAGTCTCCAACAGGCAGTCCAGAAAAACCACGGTTTAGTCTGGCTTCTCCAACAGAACCACCCAGGGTGGCCTGGGGAGTCGGCCTCCCACACAATGAAGCAGAAATGGGTCCCAGCCGGATGGATGACATTTATCGCATAATTTGGGGTATGGACGTACGTTCCTGAGGCAACACACAGGCTCCTGGTCTGGGTGCTTGTGAGGAGTTTTACGTAGGCTGTGCGCTTGGTACTCTGGGGAATTTGGACCTTAGAACTAAAGTTTTTCAAATGCAATTTTCATCAGATAAAGTTTCTTATTTTTCAAAGCAATTTCTCATGGCTTACTGGGTGATTCTTCCAAATGGTGTAATTACTCTAATGGTGTTCATTATAACCTAATTACCTGATACTTGTGAAGACGGAATTATGATGTGTAATTGCAGTGCGGAGCCATGAAGCTTCGGCTCCTCACAATGGAAACCATTTACCGCCATCTCAAACCCGTACGAGACGGTGTGTGTTCAACTCACGTTGCCTCCACGCCTCCCTTCTCCCTGCCCCACCCCAAAAAACCCCAATCCAAACCAGAGGGTTTCGACAGCTCTGGGAGCACTCTGCACCCCATCTCTCTCCCATCAAAACCCTACCGCACCATCGGCCCTTCCAGTGGCTCCCGGGACTGGCTGGCCTGCTGGGTTCCCAGCCCGCTGAGCACGAATGTAGCTGCTCAAATTAAGGTATGCTGGGAACGCAGGACTCCCAAGTCCAGAGGAGCCGGTGAGGGTTTCGGAAAGGGGGAAGCATTTCAAAGGAGACCTGAAGACAAGGAGCAATCTTCCAGGCAGAACTCAATCTGGAGCGCAGGGTGGCAGCGAGGGCCCTGCGGGCAAAGGCGCAAGTGTGTGACAGTTACCTCTCCAGGCAGGTGACAGAGGCTGTGCTGGAAGAGCGACCCTGGGCTCCCCACCCCACCCCCAGCCACCACGCCAAGTCTCCCTCCCACAGAGGTACTGAGACCACCCACACGCTCCCCCAACCAAAGCACAGGAAGGAGGGAAGACACAGGCTTAGCTGAGAGAACGGAGAAACTTTTCCTACTGGGAATGCAAAGTAAATGTCAAAGCTTCTAACTCCCCAGAAAGGGCAACAAAGACTGCAGAGAATGGACAGAAAGGTGGGTGGGCAGGCGGTGGGCAGCTGTCGGCTGAGACCTCCGGAAGCCCCAACACCAAGCACAGTCCTGGACGGCAGGCCCGTGCCGCAGGCTCCACGGATTGGCTGAACAGAGGCAGGGACACAGCCAGGCTGTCATGACAATGGCACACAAGCCACTGGCCCAGAGCAGCCAGGACCTGGTCATCGATGGTAGCTTCCTAAATTATGTCCCTTCTTCCAGGTCAGGACCAGCCAGATAAAGCGAAACATGCTCCCCAACCTATCACATCGGACGCTGCTCCCAGTTTGCTCCTACCCCGTAGCCGCAGACCAGCCACCCCCATCAGGCCCATGGGCTCCCCTTTGCCACCATGAAGCATCCCCACCCCACCTGCTACAGCCAGCACAAAGTAGCTTCTGTTCCCATTTGGGTGGTCTTCATTTATGTCTGCTCCACCATCCAATAGCTAAGGTAGAATGAATTCTACCCACTTCTGTGGGATGCTGGGGCTGGTGGGAAGGTTGCAATACCAGAAGGTGGCCACAAGATGGCACCATGGAGAGGCCTTGCCCCCCAAACCCCATGTAGAGTCCCTAGCACCTGCCACTGGAGGTGTGGATGCGGTCCCACTCCCATGCGTCCAAAGGAATTTGCCCCTCAGTCCCCTCTCTCTGGGACAGGGGAGGGAGAGTGGGTGTGGGACCACAGGGCCCATCCACAGGGCTATAGTTCGAAAAGAATTCAGCTCCTCTCTCTGGCCCCTCACGGGGGGGTGAGGGCAGGTGCCCATCACTGACCCTCCCAGACCACAAGACCCTCTGGTGAAGGGCCTGGGAGGGGACAGTCTCAAGCTACCCAGGTCGTTCTGGCAAGTCCAAGGTGAGCCTCGTGGGCAGGTGGTTCCCTCCCAGACACCCTTTGCACTCAGGCTGGCTATGACCTCCACACCCTGGGACCAAACTGCCCAAGTTCTCAGTCAGAAGAAGAGGCTGAATGATGCCCCTAGACAGCCTGGGGACAGCCTAGGAACCCTGCTCTAGGGACAGCGTGGGGACAGCCTCAGGATAGCCCAGGGACAGCCTGAGAATGCTGCTCCAAGGACAGCATGGGGACAGCCCAGTCCTGCTTCAGGACCTGGAGCAAGTCACCGGGGACCACGGGGCTGAGGGCCCCTCATCCAGGACAGACTCTGTTCCCTACCAGGCTGGTTCTCTCACCATCAGTATCAAAGGCCTCTCGAGTATTTTCAAAAAAGAAGCTGTTTGTTTGAAACAAAGAATAAAAGTATGTTGAGACAAAGGTTACAGTAAATATTTTTCTTTCAAATACACAAAATGGTCCCAAACAGAAAGTCGTTTTAGAAGTGAGCACAAAAAGGGTGAGGTCACTGAGAGCTGACTCTGCCATATGCACAGGTCACCCCTTGCTCTTTCTCCAGTGTCAGACCCCAGGCTCTGCCATCACAGTTGTGGTAAACACCAAAACCTCAGCAGCAATTCCCAAAACAAGACATCAACAACCAAAACAGCCCTCAAAGAGCTGAAACCCCCAGAAAAGGGGAAAGTACAAGTTCTTTGGTGGAACAATGAGAAGCTGTACCCTGAATGTCCCCCGAAGAGGTCAGGTTTTTCCGTGGCTCTTCGATGACTCCAAAAGACCTCCTGTTATAAGATTTTTTCCCTTGTTTAAGGTGAGCCTTATACTCTCGAAACTGAGCCCTCTGCTTTTTTTCCCTTCCCTTAATAATTCTCAAACTCAGCAAGACTTAGAGAAACTCTGAGTCGTGGGCCAGAGATACCTCCCCAACATTTAGAGGCAGGGGTCAGGACTGCCTGGAGAAGCTGACCCTACCAACAAAAGCAGCTGAAACCCTCCTGCAGATGTGCTAGAACCAGACCCCCCACGACCCCAGCAGGGTCAGCAGCAGGACCTGACCTCACTGCACTCCCCTCAGGCCTGCCCTCCGAGCATGGTACTTGCATCCAGATGGGCCCTGCAGCCCAGACGTCTCGGCCTGTCCCCAAACCTCTGCCTTCCTTCCCAGAGAAACAGCTTGTCATGTCTCAGTCTAAAACTAGGGACAGGGGCGCCTGGGTGGCACAGCGGTTAAGCATCTGCCTTCGGCTCAGGGCGTGATCCCGGCGTTGTGGGATCGAGCCCCACATCGGGCTCCTCCGCTAGGAGCCTGCTTCTTCCTCTCCCACTCCCCCTGCTTGTGTTCCCTCTCTCGCTGGCTGTCTCTCTGTCAAATAAATAAATAAAATCTTTAAAAAATAAAAAATAAAAAATAAAACTAGGGACAAAGCAGGATTCTGCCCAGAAAAGACCCAAAATGCCACATTATTTGGGCCTCTCACATCCTAGCGGCAATTTACTGCTGAGACTCCCAGAGGTAGATTAGGGAGTGAGACAGAAAGGAATTGAGATGCTGGTCTTAGAATCGCGAAGCATGGCTTGGGGCCTCAGTTCTGCTGCTTATGAACCATTTCTCAGCATCTCCATGCCCCTGCCTCCTCACAAGCACCCCACTCTTCTCAGGGCTTCAGCACCCCCAAGAGAAGGAAAGCCTTTTGAGGACTTTCAACCAAAAAGATACAAGAAACAAATAGAGAATAAAAGTATAACCATGAAATAAAGGCACCTACATATACATAGACAAAACAGACCAAAACAAAGTGTCCTTTAAAATGCGCAAGCGGGATGGTTTCATCTATAAGTAATGAAACACTCCGTGAGTTGTGAAGTGATGTGTGCGCATGCTGGTAATGAGGCAGGAAGTCGGGGAGGTCACTCGGACAGTGAATACCTAGACCAAGAAATGCAAAAAAAAAAAAGAAAAAGAGAGAGAGGGAGAGGCTTGTCTGATTTTGAGGGCGGAGGAGTTCAGACACTTCCAAGGATTCTTTGGTGTGGACATTTTATACATTCCCATGGTCCTGAGGGAAGGTGGTCAAACTTAGATCTGTTCGTAAATATTTAACCAGACTAGAAAAATATCAGTCATCATGCATAAGCCAACCCAAAACTCACGTTACACTCAAAGTGTTCCCCAACATATCAGTCACACTGGAACAAACCCACATTTTCAAAACAAATGTGATAGCAGAATACACCAGGCCCAATAAATACTAGATATTATCCTATCAGAAATAGAAGATGTCCCATTACTAGGATGTGTTTACCCCAAACAGCTTCACAGGGGTGGAGGCTGAGGTCTGGCCACCTGTCTCCTAAGAAACCAGCTAACTCTGCCACCCACTTTCCTCAGCTCCCACTGAAAAGCTGGGGCCCGGTGAGTGCCCACTAGTCTGTCACTAGTGCTGGCTCGGGAACCATGATTTCTGTTGGTAGCGGCTGATAAACGTATTTGCTGGAAAAACAAAGAGAACATATACACATTGTATTTGTTTGTTTTTTTGTTGTCATTGCTGTTGTCAAAGTTAACTCTCCTCTCATTTTAGGATTTATTTTTCAACATTATACTGCCTACAACTTGAAAAGTCTAGATTTGTTAGTAAAACCAGCAGATCTCTTAACTCACCACACCTTTCCTACTCCCCACAGGAAATTTTTCCAATTTCAATGCATTTAATTGAAACTTTTGGTTTTCATCTCCATATCTCTGAATGACACACTTAATGTTACTACTTCTCAAGTTTTTAGATTTAGGAATTATCTATTGACTTCCTATGCTCTGGAAGATGGGGACTTATCTCTTTATCACACATCAATATATCCAATTCTCTCTCTTGCTCTCTCACTCTTCCTCTCTCTATCTCTCTCACACACACGTTCTCTATAGTTCCATTTAGTTTTATTACATTTTTTATTAGGTTAATATTAAACACTTACAACATTATGACTTTGTAAATGCTATTCCCAGCCAGGCCAAGTACTATACTGTGGTTAGTATCCCTTTCTTATACTCCTTTTTGGTTTTCCCAGAGTTATAAATGCCTTATTTGTTTGCTTGCTTTCCACAGTCTGGTCATTTCATGTTGTCTTCTGTGTGTTTTGGGGGGGGGGGGCACCTATCTATAGTCATAGGCTTTTTTAAGTGTCTGATGATCCTGGGCTGCCTACTAATATTTAATAAGGAGGCAAAACGAAGCTGGTTGGGAGTTGTGTGTGCCTGGGGAATTGTTGACAGTGTCAGTACAGGCAATCACATTAAGCTATTTCATTGGGCAAACTTTTGTCCTTGTTTCCATTTCCCTGGAAGCAGAATAAGAAATTACCACACTGGGGAAGGGAGACAAGAAAGGTCAGGCTTCTAATAATGAATGTGCTGTCAAGCCAGCTATCACTCTGGGTGCCTGTAGCATAATTACTCCATGGAGAAATCGTGGGCACCAAAATGACCACACGCACCAGGATCATGCCACCTAGGGGTAATTATGCATCCCTTTATACCCCAATTATCCTTCCTTGGACATCAGTTGGGGCTCCTGTGGCAAGAGGGGCAGGAAGTGAGGCAGTTAGTCCTCCAGAACTTTTAGTCCCACCAGGGAGCAATATCAAAGGGTCACAACAAGGGGAAAATACAGTGGGGGGAGGGGGTATGCCCTGAAGTGATGGGGTAGGAGCATCGGTACCTGCCAGACAAGTACCTCACACTATCTGTAATATTAAAAATCCACTTTGATTGTAACACATCTGCTTAAAAATAAAAACACATCTGCGTTGCACCTGTACTGCCTTTCATATCAGGTGGTTAAGTAGAGTAAGTAAATGTCTTTTTAAATGATAGATGTTTTCATGTAAATACTCCAGGAAACAAAGGGCCATACAGGAAAATATTCTAAAAATGTATCCATTGCTCCAATAGCTGAAACTTAACCTTTAGACATTGTCCTTAACAAACAGTCCCCCCCAAATTTCATGAATTTTGCCCAAAGGAAAAAAAAAAAAAAACAAGTGATCAATATTTCTTCTGAAGCCAATATCTTGATTACCTTTGGACCAACCCATCACATTTTTAACAGGAGCATGAAACTATACACTACTTTATATGGACAGAACAGGCATTTGTACACAACATTGATGTTTTCCTAATATTTCCACACTTTAGGTTTGTGCAGATTTTTAGTTTTGTTTTTATTTTGGTGTATTATTGTATATCAGACATACAACTCCTCAAAAACCTCACAGAAAAATTTCTTTATATCA
The DNA here is from genome assembly GCF_017311325.1 of Ursus maritimus. Taxonomy (NCBI): domain Eukaryota; kingdom Metazoa; phylum Chordata; class Mammalia; order Carnivora; family Ursidae; genus Ursus; species Ursus maritimus. The sequence continues at coordinate 736,900 of NW_024425563.1, read as the reverse complement.
CAACAAAATAACAACCATAAAAATCAATGGGATCACTTTATGATCACTCAAGTCAATTTCCCTGAGATTCAAAGCCATCTTGACATAATGTTCCATGGGTCAAGTCAATGCAAATCTAATAAAAACAACAAAAGTGCATTAACCTCTGGTCTCTGGTTTCAATTAAGACCAAACTGAAGAATGACTGAAGTCACTGTCCTTGCAAGCTCCCAGTCTCCCACCACGGGCAGCATCTCTCCAGCAGCTGAGACACACCGCACGAGCCACAAGACTCGGCGGCAATCCCTCCAGCCACAAACCAGGCAGGATGCATTTGCTTACTAACCCTGAAGTGTCCCACAGAGTTTCACACCACAGAGGGTCCTTTACACAAAGGTACCATCTGTTCCATACCTGCTACACCAGCCAGGGCAGGTCTCCCAGTGGTGGTCCTGGCTCTGGGTGAGCACTTCAAATACCAATCAATAACTCCCACTCCAGTAGCTCCCCTCCCCCAGATCCCGGGAAAATATCCTACAGGCAGTAAACCTGGATTCCCTCCAACTTGCACTTGGATCCTGCCACAGCCTCTGCCGGCCCGAAGGCCCATCATTATGAGAGGTGGCCTTTGTATATGCTGCAAGATAAGGAATAAAAAGAGAAAGCCGGAAAGTTTCCACAAGGAAGATGGGGACAGTCAGGAACCAGGATCAGTGTTGCAGTTGGCAGCGATGATCCTAAGTGGCCTAAAGCTGCCTGGAGCTCGTAAGGTTCTGACAGCTCTTCAGAAGCACAACCCAGGCAGGCAGAGCCAAGCTCCAAACTCGTGAGGCACAGGAAGGCATGGACAGGGGACTTCAGTCTGCTTTTGTTGTTTTATCTCTGCTGCTTCCCATCCCTCTGGAGGTGAGAAGTCTTTCATAAACTGGAGCTTCTTTCCTGTTCTGGCCTCTGAGGGAGGAGAGACTGAAGGCAGTGCCTGGGGGAGGGGGGGGCCTCGCACGGGGGCAGGTCAGGGCGCGGGGTGTCCCCATGGTACACATGACACTCCGGGTCCCTGGCATCCCATGTCACAGTTATGACTGCACTCTTCTAAAGAGCCATTGTTATCACAAGTAGGGGGAGAAAATTCTAGTTTAATAAGAATAAATTCTTATAGAAAAATTCGTGTTTAGCAAAACACCTTGATATATTTTAATGGAGAAAATTATCTCTAAGACATGGCTTGAAGTGGCAGCTGAGAAGCAGTTGGTGAGAATGTACAGTGCTTGTATTTATGGAATGGACAAGGATTCTGCCATGTGGGGGAAGGGTACGTGTAGGAATGGGGGGTTGTGCACGGCCCAGGAGCCAGCAGGCACCCCTGACGCAGGAACCAAAGAACTAGGATCTGATTCCTGATCCAGGAACCAAAGAACTAGGATATGAAACACACCTTGTAGGGTGCTCATATCAATCCACACCTTCAGTAAAGTCAGAGATACGTGGGGAAGAAGGGTCTGGTTGATGTCCAGGAGGGCGTGGGAAAGGCACAGCGCACCAGGCTAACAGAGAAGGAATGGACAGTAAGGCACATCAGCACTCACTCTAAAAGCAGTGATTACAGGACCTCAGAAGAATCTGGAGTCCCACCTGTGGAGAGCATTCATGACTGCACTTACATCCTGCAGAACTCAGCAACCAGGAGGCTGCAGGACCCAGGCACCAGGGGCTGACTTGTGTTTTTTGCACCCAGTGCCAACCTAAATAAAAGCCTCTGTGCATGTTTGTTCAAGTGGGAAAGTGCATCCCACAGACCAGACAGACTGCCCCAGAACGTTAACTGGACTCCTGGAAGTGGCGGTGCCCGTGCTGTCAAGTCTGTGCTAATGCACCCCACACCCTCCATTCTGACGAGTTTGCTTCCATACGGAATTTAAAGTAGTGAGAATCTACGTGACACTCTCCAGTACGAGCACCACGGAGACAGCACGCGGTATCACGGAGTGATACTGCAATCCCAGTACCTTACATGATAGGGACTCAGTTAATATTTGCTGGAATAAATTAAATCCTTCCCCCAAATTCACAGGATTACATCATGAATCTCCTGAGGCTAACTGGCTTGTGGCCTTGGGTGCATCACTGCAATTCCCTTCTAGGAAAGGAAAGGCTCGTTGGAGATCAGCTGTTGCCCCTGCTACTCCCACATCCTGTTTTATGATCCCCATGGCTTGGACTAAAGGGGTCCAGTCTGATCTAAGGTTGCCCTGGATGGAGGGATGGACAGGCACAGAGACCATCTGGCCACAGCACACAAGTGTTTAATGAAGAAGTGTGGGGCAAGGAAGCAACAAGTCAGAGAGCAAGCAGCTCCTTCCACACATCTCCAAAGCACAGCACGTGATGGAGGCAGGATGTGAATGAAAAGGGGAGACCAGAAGAGAAGGAGCACAAGTGACCGCCGGAGGCCCAGCCACCACGCACTGGCTGGCTGGGAGGCATGATCTGATCCACAGCAGACCTGGGTTCCTTAGGAGCCTGGCCCCACCTGGGGCCCACAGTACCCAAGGCAACATCACTTACCTCTAAGGAGGGCTCAATGCAGAGGAACGAATACACATTTGACCTTAGGAGAAAAGCAGTGAACTCCTCCCATGTTAAAACAAGACCAAGTAAACTCCTTGCTAAAGTGGGGTGCCTATAAATTAGGTGTCCGTTCACAATGGTGGGAACAAAGCATGTGCCCCTTCCGCTCTTTTTAGGGCCAAGAGAAGCAGAAGGAAGAGAAGGGGAAGGGGGAAGGGTCCTTGTTTCCTGCCACACCTACTTCCCTCCCTCTGACCCACTGAGACACGGGAGGGAGCCAAGGAACCAGCACTCCACTGGGCAGCAGAGCACCCTCCCCAGTACCCTCCTGCCACGCAGCACATCACCCTCCACCCAAACCCCCTCCTTGTCTCCTTCGGAAGCATCTGCAGTGTTCCCATACCGTGGCCACCCCAAAACACATGTGGAGGGGAGACTCAACAGAGCAGACACAGGAACTGGTGGCTCAAAGGCTGAGCAAAGCAGTGAAGAGGTTCTGTGCACCATGGCCAAAGGTCTGGGGCGTGCTTAGGACCAAATACTGCCGACCGCAGGAGTCCTGGGATCAGGCTGCCACTCAGCGCAGCTGTCCCCACCATAGGCACTAGGACCTAAACTGCTGGCAGCTGTTTCAGGGCACCCAGAACCAGCATGATTGGGAAAGGATGGTGTGCAATTAGCAAGCCAGACAGAAGCCCAGGAAGCTTCAGGGTGCAGACACGTTGCACAAAAACAGTGATCAGCTGGCCCTCAGCAGCCTCCCCACCTCCCATGTTCATGGGTCTACAAGTTCTCCATCCCTGAGGCTTGGCGTAACCACCCATCTTGATCTCAGGGCCCTCCCCGCTGCAGGACCCTCCATCACCATGGAAACTGGCCATAGAGAGCTCCCTCGATCTCCACATGTGAGGACAGCACCCCAGGGAGGGGCTGTAGACCACAGCTGCACCCAGGCAGTTCAAGCTACCCTGAACTACTCATTGCATATCTCCACGCTAAGCGAGGCTTAACACAGAGCCTGGCCTTCCTGCCACACCTGCACCCGTCCAGCCCTGAGGTGGGTTTGGAAGGCGGCAACCCCTCAACAGCAGTAGCAGGTTTGCAAGGCCAACCGAGGGTAGACTTCTGAGAACAGTAGAAATGAGTGCAGGAAATGCAGGACGTTCAAGATGGCGCCTGGAGTCACAGGGCCTGGCAGGGGACACACTCAGTGGGGCCAGGTGACCCCAGGCCAATCATGCAGGTTCCCAAGGCCCTGCCTGTGCCAGGCTGGGTACCTAAGGCCAGCTTCTCCTGATGTTCTTTATGATCTGGGTTTTCAAGCACTGATGACCTGCTGAAGGACTTAGGTGTCCAGAGAAACCTCAGTTAGCTAAGGGTGACTGCTCGGTGGGCCCATGCAGCTGTCCCAAACCATCACAGAAGTTAAGAGTGGGGGCCTCTGCCCACGCTTTCCTACTGCTAGCTTCCTGTCCACAGGAAGGCTCCACATGTGTGCTGGTGTAGTGCATGTGCATGTGTGAGCACGCTCCTTCCCTTTTGCCTCAGAGATAACTGGAACCGGGGCCACAGGCAGGCCTCGTGCTACTGATGAAGACCTGTCTTATTAACTCCATTTCACCAACGAGGATCAAGGCACACCGGCTCTTCGCAAGAGAGGGGAGGCGTGTGTGGGGTGATGACTGATAGGGCGCTCCTTATCAGGCATGTCCGGTTGGATCAATGCAGTCATTAGGACTCATTAGACTGTCTCATTCATGCTCTCCCTTCCCCTCTCTCTTCATACATTTTTGGTCGTGAATGACAAGCCACTCAAGACTATTTTAGACCATTTTACCTACAATTCTTCTATCAGACTAAGCAAATAAATCCATTCCTCCCTAATGGCTTTGTTGCCTTTGCAATTCCTCAAAATCCATTCTTAAAACCTGAGTATCTCAGTACCTTATACCGGTATCATCGATTTTGTTGTTTGTTTTTCTTTCTTTTGTTGTGGTATAATACTGGTAGCATAAAATTTACCACTTTAACCACTTTTAAGTGTACAGTTCACTGGTATTAAACATGTTCACACTGCTGGGCAACCATCACTGCCATCCATCCCCATAACTCTTCTCAGCCTCTTAAACTGAAACACTACACCTATTATATACCAACTCCCCATCCTCCACCCGACCCAACCCGTAGCAATGCCATTCTACTGTGTACGATTCTGACTCCTCTAGGTTTCTCATAGAAGTGAAATCATCCAGTATTTGTCTTTTTGTGACTGGCTTATTTCACTGAGCATAATGTCAAGGTTTATCCGTGTTGTAGCAGGTGTCAGGATTTCCTTTCCTTTAAGACTAAAAAATTTCCTATTGTATGGATAGACCGCATTTGGCTTATTCATTCATCTGTCAATGGACATCTGGGTTGCTTCCACATTTTAGCTATTCTGAATAATGCTGCTGTGAACATAAATGTACAAATATCTCTTCAAGACTCTGCTTTCAATTCTCAAGAGTATGTACCCAGAAGAGAAGTTGCTGGGTCATATGATAATTCTAGGTTTAACTTTCTGAGGAAGGTCCATACTATTTTCCGCAGCAGCTGCACCACTTTACATTCCCTCCAACAGTGCACAAGGGGTCCAATGTCTTCACATTCTTGCCGACAGTTGTTGTTTCCTGTTTCTTTGAGTGTAGCCACCCTAATGGGTGTGCTGTGGTATCTCAGTGCAGTTTTGACTTGCATTTCCTAATAATTAGTGATGTTGAGTTGTCTTTGCATGTGCTTTTTGGCCATTCGTCTATCTTCTTTATAGAAACGTGTATTCAAGTCCTTTACCCACTATTGAATTGGGTTGTTTTGTTGTTGTTGTTGAGTTGTAGAAGATTTTTATATTTTCTGGATAGTAACCCCTCACCATCTAGGGTTTTCAAATATTTTCTCCCATTCTGTAGGCTGCCTTTTTACTCCGTGGATAGTGTCTTTTAATGCATGATTTTTGAAAATTTTCATGAAGCATAATTTGTCTATTTTTTGTTATCTATGCCTTTGGTGTCATATCCAAGAAACCACTGCCAAATCCACCATCATGTAGATTTTGTCCTGTATTTTCTTCCAAGAGTTTCATTGTTTTAGGCTTTACTTTCAGGTTTCAGATCCATTTGGAATTAATTTTTTTATGTGGGGGTAAGCAAAGGTCCCAGCTTCATTCTTTTCTATGTGGTATTTAGTTTTCAGATCTCATCTGTTGAAAAGACTGTCCTTTCCCCCATTGAATGTTCTTGGTGCCCTTGTCAAAAATTATTTGACCATAAATACAAGGATGTATTTGGGGGCTCCCTATTCTGTTCTATTGGTCTTTATTATATATGTATCTTTATGCCAATATAACAACTATTTTGACTACTGCAACTTTTGAAATCAGCAAGTAGCGGTCCTCAAGTTTTAGTCCTCTTTTTCAGGATTGTTTGGCTATTCAGAGTACCTTGAGATTTCATATGAATTTTCAGTTAAATTTTTCTATATCTGCAAAAAAAGTCACTGGGATTTTGATAGGAATTACATTGAATCTGTAGATCACTCTGGGTAATTGACTTTTTAACAATATTGTCTCCAATTCATGAACATGAGATATATTTTCATTTATTTATGTCTCCTTTAATTTCTTTCAGCAATGTTTTGTAGTTTCCATTGTACAAGTCTTCACCTCCTTGGTTAATTCCTAAGTATTTTATTCTTTTAGATTGTACTGTAAATGGAATTGCTTTTTAAATTTCCTTTTCAGATTGTTCATTGCTTATGTATAGAAATGAAACTAACTTTTGTGTGGTTTTGTATTCTGCTACTTTGCTGAATTCATTTATTAGAACTAACAGCTTTTTTTTTTTAAAGAGTCTTTACTATTTGCTACATATAAGATCATATCATCTGCAAACATAGATAATTTTACTTCTTTTCCAGTTTGGGTGACTTTTATTTCTCTTTCTTGCTCTAGTACTATAGTGGATAGAAGGGATAAAAGTGGGCATCCTTGCCTTGCTCCTGATCTTAAAGAAAAAGCCTTCAGCCTTTCACTATTGAGTATTATGTTTGCTGTGGATTTTTCTATATGGCTTTTATTATGTAGAGGTAGATGACTCTTGAACAACATGGGGATTAGGGGAACCAACTTCCCACACAGTTGAAAATTCAGGTAAAACCGCTGACTCACCCAAAAACTAATAGCCTACTGTTGACCAGAAGCCTTACTGATAACATAAACAGTCAATTGACATACATTTTGTATGTTATATTATACACTGCATTCTTACAATAAAGTAAACTAGAGAAAAGAAAATGTTATTAAGAAAATCATAAGGAAGAGAAAATACATTCACAGTACTATACTGTATTTGTCCAAAATATCTGCATATAAGTGGACCCAGGCAGTTCAAACCTGTGTTGTTTAAGGGTCAACTGTATTTTGTTGAGTGTTTTTATCATGAAATGTTGAATTTTGTCAACTGCTTTTTCTGCATCAACTGAGATGACCGTGTGATTTTTTTTTTCCCTCATTCTGTCGATGTGCTGGAATACACTGATCAAGTTTCCTATGTGAACAATCCTTGCATTCCAGGAATAAATCCTGGTAAATGCTGTAGTTGCCAGCATTTTGTTGAGAATTTTTGCAAGAAGGTTCATAAGGGATACTAGTTTATAGCTTTCTATCCCTGTAGTATCTTTGACTCTGGTATTAGGATTATGATGGCCTCACAGAATAAATTAGGAAGAAAAGTTTGAGAAAGACTGGCATTAGTGTTTCTTTAAGTGCTTGGTAGACTTCACCACTGAAGCTGTCAGGTCCAGAGCTTTTCTTTATTGGGAGATTTTTGACTACTGATTCAACCTTCTTAGTACTAAAAAGTCTATTCAGATTTTCTGTTTCTTTGAGATTTAGTCTTGGTAGGTTTTGTGTTTGTAGAATTTGTCCATTTCATCGAGGTTATCCAATATCTTGGCATATAATTGTTTATAGTATTGTCTTGATCCTTTTCATTTCTGTAGAATCAGAAACCCACTTTCATTTCTGATTTTGGTAATTTGAATCTTCTCTCTTTTTTTCTTAGTCCATCTGGCTCAAGGTTTGTCAATTTTGTTGATCTTTTTAAAGAACAAACTTCTGATTTCATTGATCTTCTCTATTGTTTTTCTATTCTGTTTCACTTACCTCTGCTCTAATCATTATTATTTCCTTCTTTCTAGTAGCTTCAAGTTTAGTTTATTCTCCTTTTACTAGTTCCCTAAATTATAAAGTTAGGTTGCTGATTTGAGATCTTTCTTGTTTTTTAATGTAACAATTTATAGCTATAAATTTCCCTCTTAACACTACTTTCACTGTTTCCCATAAGTTTTGTAAGTTGTGGTTTTGTTTTCATTCATCTCTAAGTATTTTCTAATTTCCCTTGTGATTTCTTCTTTGATCCACTGGTTGTTTAAAAGTGTACTGCTTAATTTCCACACTATTGTGAATTTTCCAGTTTTCATTATTGATTGGCTTCATTCTATTGTAGTTGGAGAAGATACTTTGTATAGCATCTATCTTTTAAAATCTATTGAGACTTAACTTGTGGTCTAACATATGGCCTATCCTGGAAAATGCCCCATATACACTTGAGAAGAATGTGTGTGCTGCTGTTGAGCGGAGTGTTCTGTGAATGTCTGTTAGATCTAGTTGGTTTAGAGTGTGTTTAAGTCCTCTGTTTCCTTATTTATCTTCTTCTGGCTGTTTCATCCATTATTGTGAGTGGGGTATTGAAGTCTCTAACAATTACTGGTGAACTATTTCTCCCTTCAATTCTGTCAGCCTTTGCCTCATATATATATATTTTTTAAGATTTTATTTATTTATGTGACAGAGAGACAGGCAGCGAGAGAGGGAACACAGCAGGGGGAGTGGGAGAGGAAGAAGCAGGCTCATAGCGGAGGAGCCCGATGTGGGACTCGATCCCAGTACGCCGGGATCACGCCCTGAGCCGAAGGCAGACGCTTTAACGACTGCGCTACCCAGGCGCCCCTGCCTCATATATTTTGATGGTCTGTCATTAGATCCATGTTTATAATTGTTTTATCTTCTTGCTTTATTGAACCTTTTATTAATATACAATGTCCTTCCTTCTCTCTTGTAAACTTTGATTTAAAGCCTAATTTTTCTGAAATTAACATAGGCACCCTTGCTTTCTTTTGTTTACTATACTCATGGAATATCATTTTGTACCCTTTCTCTTTCAGCCTGTTTGTGTCTTTGAATTCAAGTGAGTCTCTTGGAGACATCATATAGTTGGATCATTTGTTTTTATCCATTCTGCTATTATCTGTCTCTTGATTGGAGAGTTTAATACATTTACATTTAAAATAATTACTGATAAGGAGGGACTTCCTTCTGCCATTATGCTATTTGTCTTCTATGTGACCTATAGCTTTTTTGTCCCTCATTGCTTATATTCCTGTCTTCTTTTGAGTTTAGTTGATTTTTTTGTAGTGAAATACTTAGATTTCTTGTTAATTTCCCTTTGTGTATATTCTATAGCTATCTTCTTTGTGGTACCATGGAGATTACATTTAACATCCTAAAATTATAGCAACCTAATTTGAATTTATAGTAGCTTAACTTCAAAAGCATATAAAAACTCTGCTCCTTTATAGCTCTGTCCCCACCCCTTTCCGTTGCTTATGTCACAAAATTACATCTTTATACAACATGTGCTCCAAAAAAATTAATATTTTTAAATGCATTAGTTGCCTAAATTATGTAGAAAATAAGATTTGGAGTTACAAACCAAAGTTAAAGTAATACTAATGACTGCTTTTTATTAGCACTAGCTTTTATACTAGTAATTGGTTTTTTTTTTTTCTTTAAAGGTATTAGTCTCTTAAATCATGTAGAAAACAAAAAGTATGGTTATGAACCATTGTTACAATAATACTAGCTTTTGTATTGCCCATGTGTTACCTTTTTTGAGATCTTTATTTCTCCACAGAGCTTAGAGTTACTATCTAGTGTCTACTGTCTACTTTCATTTCACCTTGTAGGATTCCCTTTAGCATATCTTGAAGGGCAGGTCTACTGGTCACGAACTCCCTCAGCCTTTGTTTATCTGGGAATGTCCTGATTTCTCCCTCACTTTTGAAGGACAGTTTTGCAGGATATAGAATTCCTGATTGATAGTCGTTTTCATTCAGCACTTTGAATATACAGGCCCACTGTCTTCTGGCCTCTAAAGTTTCTGATGAGAAATTTGGTGATATTGAGGATCCCTTGTATGTGACAATTTGCATCCTTCTTGTTGCTTTCAAGATTCGCTCTTTGGGTTTGACTTTTGAAAGTTGGATTATAATGTGTCTTGGTGTGGATTTCTTTGAGTTCAACTTACTTAGGAGTTTACTGACCTTCTTGTATATTTATATTTGTGTCTTTCATCAAATTTAGGGAGTTTTAAGCCATTATTTCTTCAGATATTCTCTTTGCCCCTTTCTGTTTTCCAAAGGGATTCCCACAATGGGTATGTTGGTCTGCTTAATGGTATCCTACATATCCCTTAGGCTCTGTTCACTCTTCCTCAAGTGTTTTTCCTTCTGTTTCTCAGATTCAGTAATTTTCATTGTCCTGTCTTCAAGCACACTGATTCTTTCTTCTGCCTGAGCAGATCTGCCTTTGAATCCCTATGGTAAATTTTTTGTTGCAGTTATTATACTTTTCATCTCCAGAATTTCTTTTCATGTTTTCTATCTCTTAAAAATTCCACTTTGTTCACACATCATTTTTCTGACTTTTTTCCTCATCTTCAATTCTTTAAGCATGTTTAATTAAGACAGTTGCTTTAAATTCTTTATATAATAGATCTACCATTGGGTCTTTATCAGGGACAGTTTCTGTTGATGTGTATGTTTTCCTTTGAATGGGCCATACTCTCCTGTTTCTTTGTATGTCTTGTGATTTTGTTGTTATTGAACACTGGACATATGAATCTAATAATGTGGTAGTTCTGAAAATCATGTTCTCCTTCCCCAGGATTTGCTGGGTTTTGTTTGTTTGTTTGTTTGTTTTGTTATAGTTTTTGGGTTTTTTATTATTATAGGCTGTCTCTGTGCCAAGGATCAGCCTGAGGTATAATGTATGCTCCCCATATATGTAGTTGTATTTGAATGTTCTAGTCTTTAATGCTTGTCTCTCAAAAGGTGAAAAGTGACAAATGAAGGGAGTAAAAGCGGGGTACTGGCCCTTTAGATCCCATGTAAGTCACCTGGGCCAGAGGGAGGAAGGGCTTGGAACAATAGAGGGAGGTACAACAACAATGGCCACCCACCTCTTTGTCTGTATAATTGTGACCAGAAGAAGCAATCAGTCATTAGAATACATATCCCCAGTACTTGAAAGACAGGGTCCTTTTTACCCACCCTGGCTTGAACAAACCATGTGCAAATGTTTCCAGAACACGTTCACAGCTGCCTGCCAGGGACTGAAGGTGGGAGACAGGTAGCTGCTCCTGTGCCAAATTGAAATTTAGCTGAAACTGACAAAAATTAACCATAATTTACTCTCCAAGCCTTCCCCTGGAAGTTCAAGCCTTCAATAGCCTCCAGCCTTCCAAAATAGTTACTCAGACAGATTCTTATCAGTGCAGCTGCTGTCCAGGTGGGAGACAGCTTCCTGGTGCTTTCTGCTCTGTCATCTTCCTAGAACCCTCCTGTCTGTTTTTTTTTATAAAACTTATCCCCTCAACTGAAACTTGGACTTCTCCAAGGATGCTCAGACTTCAGTTACTACTGAATAGCCCTAGACAATTTTTGCATGTAATTAGAGATTACGTGATTTAGTCTTTTCCGGACAGATATTAGTGATCCCCAGTCACTCTTGTAATAACTATAATCTCCCTTTACTTGGCCTGAACTACCACTCCCTCTGCATGACTATGGGGGCCAACAGAGAATAACAACGGGCCTGAACTTCCCAGGTACTGGTTTCTCTGTAATGACACTTTCGCAAGTAGGGCTGTTGGAAAATTAGTTGGAATTTTCACATCTTGTAATTGCAGATATAATTATAGTACAGGGTTTTCCTGAGATAATAAGTAATTATCCTTCACAAGAGAACTAAAATAGGATCCTCGGGTGCTTGCCTGCCATTAGTGCATTTCCTACGACACACCTTACTACCTCATGGCCAAATTCAGGTTGGCCGAAAAATTGTACAAAACAGGAGATGCAATTCCTTTCTAAGGCTTCATGCACAGTGGATTGATGGCCTGGCCTCCAGCCTGACAGGTCAGCCAGCAGTGTGGTTGGCTCAGTGTGGTTGTGTCTCAGACTGTATGGGGTAGAGCATGCCAGAGTTCCCATTCTTCCTCCTATAAGTTTCAAGTTATTGAGCAAGAGTATGATTCAGAGTGTAGGTTTTTAATCCACCTCCAAATTCCTTCCCCATCTGACTACCTCACAGTTATTGCAAAGAGGCAGAAAACCAGATACTCCTCTTGCAACCCAATTACCTTGTTGTGGTCTCCATCCCATCAGGCTTCCCAGGAGGTTATCATGACGGGTGCCTTTTTCATTTCAATCCACCTCAACCCTCCAAGTGTATTCAGCACGTGCAGCACTAGCGCCAAGGTGCCATCTGAAGCAGAAAGATAATGACAGGTGGAAAGAGGGAACTTACCCCTTCCACCCCACATCTCTGCCAATCAAGCAGACGTGCACACATGTGGACTCTCTGTTAGCAGAGGACTACAAGCATCATGCATGGGCTGCTGGAGAGATGAAGCACATGACATGTCCACATTCCATATGTAAAAGTGCCTGCAAGGGGAAATGTTCCTTTCCAACAAATTACAGTATGCCACTAGTATCTTCTCTTGATGGCTGTGGATTCTAGGTTAATTTCGGAGTTTGCAGTAATTGAAGAGAAGAGAGAATTGGGAGTTCTGCACCAAACAAGAAGGAGGCAAACTTGAGGGTTTTCTCAAGACCCAGCATTTAAGTGGATTATCCATGGTTCTCCCCTTTGGGTCCCAGAATGGGGGCTTCAGTTCTTCACCAGCCAGATGTGAGGGGTGTGTTAAGACACAGGCAACGGCTGCCTCTTCCTGGTGCCATGCCACAGCTTGTGACTTGAAAGAAAAGCCAGACTTCTCCACTCCTCTCTTTCCAAGGCCCGCACAGACTTATATTCAGACTTATATTCAGCAAAGGTGCCGGGGGAGACTCCAGCGTTGGCCCACCAGCCTCATCTGCAACTTCTCCTTCCTTCCAAAATGCATGAGTCTGTGTGTATCTACTTAAAAATACTCTCAGAGATTAGCTCCCATCACAACAGGATGGATGTGGCAACCTTGTCAGGACATTATTTCTGCTCCCCAGAGAACTTCATTAGTTTTGCCTATTCCTGTCACTTAAGAGTGACTGCACAGACTTTCAAAAAATAACAAATAAAAGAGATGTTTTGGGGCCAAGACTAAATGAGCATTTTTCCCCACTCAAATGGAAAGCTGAGTTTTTCTGGGTGCGGGGCAGGAAGGCAAAGAGCTAGTGAGTGCAAAAAGGTGCAAGTCTGAGGTCAGAGACCCAAAGGTAGCTGGGGGAGAAGCAAGAAGGTAAACTGACATCCCAAAATAGACCAGGAGCTAAATCTCAGCTCAAGAGATAGAGCCTGTGTTAGTTTGCTGGGGTGCCATAACAAAGTCCCATGCACTAGGGCTTAGAGCAACAGAAATTTATTTCTCAAGGTGTCCGCAAGGCTGCTTTCTGGTGAGGCCTCTCTCCTTGGTGTATAGTCAGCTGTCTCTACCTGTATCCTCGCATCGTCATCCCTCTGTGTCTGTCTCTGTGTCCAAATTTCCCCCTTTCCAGAAGGATATCAATCATATTTGGGTTGGGTCCACCTTACTGACCTCATCTTAACTGGCTACATTTGCACTGACCCTATTTCCAGATAAGGTCACATTCTGAGGTGCTGGGGGTTAGGATTTCAATATATAAAACTTAGGGGGACACACAATTTAGCCCATAACAGCGAATGACCCCGGAAAGGTGAAGAGCAGTCAAAGTTGTTTCTTAGACACATTTGTTCCTCAACACCACTCCTGATTTCATGCATCTCCATCAAATATGTGGGGCTCTCAGGATGTCCTGCTACTCTGTTCCTCACATGTTTGCCATGTCCCAGAATGTTCTGCGTGAGCCCTTCCCAAGACAGCCAGGATGGGCATTCTGCCCCTTTCCGGTAAAGCTGTTGAGAGGTTTTGGTAAAACCTCTCCCATTAAAGGATCGTGATGCCTTCATGGTGTGCATGTGGGAGGCAAAGCAGGGCAAAATACAATCCAGGCACATGACAGGGACAGACCCACCCTAGCAAAGCTTCCAACATCAAAACCTTGGTGCACAGCACCTCCCGAGCAAACCAAATGAAGCAGCCTTTTATACTAGAGCAATAATTTACACAAAAACGCCTATTAGGGAATTTCCTTTTTTGTACGAATTTTAAAAATAGTAATTCCAGGGTATGACCAAGAACAGTACTTCTCCTTCCTGGCTGTACATGAGAACGGAGAGCAACATGCGACTGAGTCAGTTCTCCGGGCAGCAGTTTTGAGAACCTGTAGCCATAGTAAGCACCTATCAGACGCAAACTCCCCAGTGTGAGAATTCATTCACCACGGACGGGTTCCCTTAAATGGACGAACCTGGGTGACAGCAGTGGGCAACGTAAATGGGTCAGGAATTACACCCAAAAGTGCCACAGAACTGAGATGTCTCTTGGATTCCGCAGAATTCCGAAATTCCAATTCTAGGACAATACACTTTGGAAAAAATCAACAACAATTGAAAGGAGAAAATGGATACTTGCCTTACCTCTTAGGTTAACGTAAAAATTTAACTAATCAACATAATACGACCTGAAATGCAGGTAAAAAGTCACAAGTTCACCGGACTGCGCGTTTGTTGGGTACGCACGCATCCACCCAAGAAGAGAAATACGGACAAGACACACGTGAAAACGGGAACAAGATACTGGGGTGGAGAGCCCACAGTGAACTACGTCTTGTTGATTATGCGAGCCCTCTAAATCTCCCATAATGATGGGCACCACTGTGACAATAAGAAAAATTAGGTTTATAAAAATCACGTAGCGTGTACTATCCCCCCACAGATTTTAAATGTCAGTTTTACTCACTGTAGATGTATGTCCTGAGGCCAGGGCAGGAGGAGCAGGACATGTTGAACAACACCGTGAAAGGAAAAACGGGAGTCTCCACAAGGCAGTTCAAGAGGAATCACCAAAGGAGCATTCAGGACAAGGAGTGCTGTGAGCCAGAGGCGCCCACACAACTCAGCACTAGGAGGCAGTTAAGCCCATCAGTGTGATGACAGCCCAACAGCAGGTCCCGAGGACCGCACACGATCCATAATCTTCTGTTTCACAAGGAAGAGGGGCCCCTCCTGCATCTGCAGGGATGCGGCCCACCCCGGCCGGCTGTCTCTGGAACAGGAGACAGGCCTGAGGTACAGGACCTGCCGGGGGACCCCTGCTCACGGCACTTGTTTGGATGCAGGCCCTACATCGAGTTTCTGCTGTGGGACATGTGACAGCCTGCTGCCGCCCGGACACATCTAAGGAGGCCTGTCTCAAGCAGGCAGTCAGCACCTCAGCTCCCACCACCAGGAAGCTGTGCTGTTGCCTTGCCTTTCTCTGCCCCAAAGAGAGCACTGTGAATCCTCTCAGCTGGGGGCACTCGTGTCCCATCTTCCCCCTCCCAGCAATGCAGATGCTGGGAGCTGAGGCCAGACACGGCCACAGAGCTTGCACTGCCGGAAGTAAAGCCTCAAAATAAACCAGGACTTGACCTGGAAGGACCGAGGTCTTCTTATTTAAAACACCTGAAAAGCTCGCCTCTCCAGAACAGACCACTGGAGGAAACCCTTTCTCCCCATATGCCAGCCTACCTGAGACACAAAATGGCTGCAGGCATACCTCCTAATTGGCAGGTAGCAAACAACAAATTTCAAGAGTTTTTCTAATGAATGGTGTTTCATCAACACAATTCTCCCTGCCGCAAAATATGATTTATCTAGTCCTATGGTGTCCACTATCTTCTGAATGTATTCAGAACATGTTTTTCTGATCTCAACCAAATTGGTGTTCTTTTCAGTCTTAAAAAAAATAAAAAAAGTCAAACTCTGACTGTGGAGGCTCTCCTCAGGAAACCGCTGTGTGCCATGGCCTTAAATGAGGAGACTCACACCATAAAACTGGGGTCCAAGAGGTCTATTTATCACATGGAGGAAGAGCCTGTATACACCTGGAGCACACCGGAGGGACTATTACCTTCTCCAGTGACCCCAGCGGCAGCTCCTTGACACCACACGCTGTGTGACGCACTCACGTGACTGTGTGAGCACAGTCCACACACATTTAAAAGCCACTTTCTCACCCACAGTCCTGCTGAACAAACAGCTGCCTACCTCCGAACCTCAGTTTCCATGCATATCTTCTGTACTCGAACCACATTCCTGATTTTTTGTTTGCGTTTTAGGTGTGTTTCTTTCACCGTGTATCGAGCGGCCTGGACAACAAAGTCTCAGAAGCACACAGACAAGTGACTTTAAGCAAATCGTTTGGCTCTCCTCACCTGTGCAACGGAGAAAATGTTACCAGCACAGAACGGACAGCACAGGTCCTGGCCCACAGTTAGTACTCAGCTACTGGCCCTGGAAAGAAAACAAGTGCACCTCCTCGGGCCATGGAGGAAAGGGGCTGTGGAAGGAGTCCCCCAGGAGCTCGGACGTTAAACAAGCTCAGTCAACCTTCTGGGTCCTGGGCCCAGAGTAAGACCAAAGACCTCTGAGAGCCCAGGCACAGTGCCACCAGGACCCTCACCAGGAAGCCTGCGCACACTGTTCAAAAAAAAACTTCATCCTGAAATGTCATATCATTAAGTGGAATGGAGAATGAATTTGCAACGCATTTATCTGGAAACAAACCTTCAAGAGCGTGAAAGCAAGAAGATGTCTCCCATAACATTTAACAACTAGAGTCCTTGAAGGGCATGTGTGCATGCTCCCTAAAGCTCCTCCTTGTTTTAGAGGTCGAATAGGAAAGAAATACTGCGTAGACAGAACGACAAAGGCACCAATGTGGTGAGATTTTATTCGTTAAGTTACACTGACATCTGGTGGTCTTTTGTATCTGGTTCTGTAATCAAAACATCTTTACAGTTTCTTTGGGACTGAGAGCAAACACCACCAGAGGCACCATAAAATATTAAATAAACAATGAAAAAATTAATAAGAACATAGTTAAGCATATTTTTAATTTTAATAAACCAAAAGAATAAAGCATGATTTTCTTCTTCCTAGGCCACACCTTGTTAAAGTAGCTTATATTAGAGGAGCTCCCTCTATGGTGGAATGTTTCAAATAGAATTTTAAAAAGAAGAAAGAGATCAGTCCCTGAGGGCATGAGCCCACAGGCCTCTCTCCTGTGAAAACTGTTCATTAGTATCTTACAAGAAGCTCTTCTCTTTTGGAGTGAAATTGGGAGAAAGTAGATATTCATTACTTATTTCTGCAAAATGATATTTATTTCTAAGTATGTCAAAATTAAATTTATAAAATGGGTAATTCAGTGGGCTCAGAAAAAGTCCAAATGATAAGAAAGAGTAACTGCATAATATAAATGTCTCCCCTTTGTTTGCAGAACGACACTTGAACATATGAACACCTCTCTGCAGTTTGGCTATGGGGATACTATAAAAGATAGGGGAAGAAGGGGAGTCAGATCAAATTTCAGATTTTGATCAAAGGTCAAATATGTTTTGTGTTTTAAGATTTTATTTTTAAGTAATCTCTACACCCAACATGGGGCTTGAACTCACAACCCCGAGATCAAGAGTCTCACACTCTACCAACTGAGCTGGCCGGGTGCCCCAAAAGTCAAATACATTTATATAAAATACTGCTAACATAAACACTGTACTTCCTCAGTAATATTTATATTTGTTTGTATCTTCCTATAAACAGCAAAGACCATCTGAAACTCTGTTATAACAATGTTATTTTAGAAGATAGAGTTAATCCCCATATTTGCCACCCATTCTAGCAATCACTTTACCCTTTAATTAAAAAAAAAAAAGCATTGAAGGGTAATCATCCTATCGCTCTCACCATGCACAATCTTGATTATCACGGCACTCAGAAGTTACACGTTCTTATTCATAATTCCCATCTTACAAGGAACAAGTGGCATCTGCAGAAGTGGACGCACATCTGAGGGTTACTCTCCGGCCCCAGGGGAACATTTCAGTTCTCCAGACCTCTGGAAGCTGTAGCATCTGGCTCAGAAACTCCTCTTCCTGCCCACCCAGGCCTCCTCTCAGTGTCCACTCTCTGTGTTAACGTTCACTGCATGGTGCTCAGGGCCAACACCCACTCCCTGTACAGTGTGCAGGGCTTGTTTCCCTCGAGAAGCACCAGTCCACCAGCTGGCTGCTGTGCTATCCAAGGCCAATCCCTCTGTCCATGGTCAGGATGGGGCTGTCCGGCCTGGTCCCACAGCAACTCTGGTTGGATGGCAATGTCCAGGTCACCGCAAAGACCAACAGGGTACCTGGCACCTGACAGGCACTCGAGAATGAGCAAAACTGCAAATGACAAAACCAAAGACTCTGATCTTGCTTTCACTGCATCCTAATGCGACTGATAATCATTTTCTTTAGTGCTCCTCTTGGGTCGTGCAACTCCCAAGACAACAGAAATGGCAGCAAAAGAAGGAAAGCCTGCGTGCAAGCAACCAGCTTCTCTCTCCAAGCCCTGCCACCTCAGACTCATTCTGCAAACACTGATCACTTTAAGTTAACAGAGCCTGTGGTGGCCCTCATAACAGCTCTATGGCCAGCCTGGGAGGTAAGTGTTCACCCCGGCATCTTGCCTGGTCTAAAGGGGATTCTTGAACATGGGAGATCTTTAGGACTGGCCAGACAACATCTGCAGCTGGAAGCCACTCACTCTGCCTGTGATTAGGGCTTCCCAGACCTGATGATGCAACGTGAGGTGTGTGTAGAAACATGCACAGATCATATGGCCCACCTCCTCCTGACCCAGGACCATGGACCCAGGCTGGGGGCTGATGTACCGACAACTCCAGCTTCAGCTCTGCCTCCAGCCAGGCCTGGGACCTCTGGACTACGGTGGCTTCCAAAGAAATGACCAGGGCCACACCAGCAAGGCAGAAAAACTGGCCGACCTCAACACAAGTCACACACGCCTGAGAAGAGGGTGTATTCTGTGGCACCCCACAGAGGAGTGGCTGACCAGAGCCTGCAGATCAGTCCTGCAGACAGAAAAGGTTCATGCAACTGTCCATGGTTTGATGTGTTTAACATGATCCCCACATCCCTCAGCCATGAGCACACCAGCTGGAAGTCTTCAGTAATAAAACCCGTCAAAGGGCCTAGAAGGAGACACACCAGGTGTGAGAAACCCACCAGGGCTTGCTCTCCCCATGCAGGGCGCCGTTTCCTAGCTGGAATCTGCCACCACTCAGCTGCTGGATCATGGGCAGTCACTCTCTCTCTCAGAGAAGTGGGAGGCCAGGCAAAGGCTGGGCTGGATGCGGACGGGCAGTGCTTCCCCTCGGCATCTGTACTCAAATTGCTGCCAGCACGTGGGGCTGGACAGCAAGTCCTCATCCTTAGAACTAAGGCCTCATGCAGACGCAATGTGTGGACAGCCACAGACTACTGTTCACAAGAAAGGAAATGGCAGTTCACTGGGAAAACAACAATAAACCAGAGACAGGCAGGTTCTCCTGCAGCTGCCCCTGCTGCCATTCTCCACACTTACGAAAACGCCCAGAGAGAACACAGGTCCAAGCTGTTGAGACCAGGCTGCGCACGAGAATTTAGGAAGCATCACAAGCTAATCCTCTGAATGAGCAGAACAGAAGGTCAAGAACGTCCCTGGAGGTCTTGAGAGCAGGTAACATCTGGCTGGCTTTTTTCCTCACCAGCCCAAAGTCAGGGGTTTGGCCAGCTGATGGCTCAGGGTTCCCCCAAACCCAGCGCTTGGGAAGAAGAGGGGCACTTGCAGATGTGCAGACATTCAGAACATTTCCTGCAGGATCTGAGAACTATTTTAAGAACTGAAGTAAAGAGCTGAGAAAAATGTGTTGACATCGCCTGTCAAAAAATCCAGTTTTAAGAAGAAAGAAAGCTGTTGCCTTTTTGAGTAGATGCCATGCACTTGTTTTCCAAAGTTTCCTGAAAACCATAGGAGATGCAGAGCATGCCTGCATGGTTCCCACCCACTCCAGATGCTCATCTGAGCAGGTTTCTGACTCAGTCCAGGGTCGACATCTCACCTTTGACTTCTTCCAGTGGCTGCAAACATAACGTGAGTGCATGTGCTGATGACTGCCAAGGGCTTTGAACACCTTCCCTCTCTGGCACCATTTAAGAAAAACCCAGCCCACTTCCGGTCACCTCTGCCCACGCTCTCTCACCTTCAGGCATGTGCTGGGGAGGCACTCCCACCCAAGATCACCGTCCTCTTTCTATAGTTCTCTCCCCACCATCAAAGCATCAACCTAACACAATAATGAGAACATGTATGTTGTCCCCCGGGGGGGAGGTGCAGAAGGAGGAAACAAACAAGAGGTCAGGACACCTCACTCACCTGCCAGGTAATTCTAGACTAACATGATTCTCTACTTCTGCAGAGTGAAAGTGATGGAGTGGATGCTGACTTCCAATACCAGCTAAGGTTTCTTCTGGCTGAAGCTCTAGGACTCTGGGAAGCACTGTTGACAACAAATGGCAGAGGCTCCCAGTGTGTCCCAAACAGGCTAACGGCTTTGAGCAAGACCAACCTCTCCAAGTATCTGTTTCCTCAAACCTGAAGTGAGAACAATGTCAGTGGCTCTTTACTCCTTTGGGAATAGGCTTCTGTAATGGGTTGAATAGTATCCCCACAAAATTTATGTCCAATCAGAACCTCAGAATGTGACCTTACTTGGAAATAGGGTGTTTGCAGATGTTATTAGTTTAGTTAAGCATCTTGAGACAGGGGCGCCTGGGTGGCTCAGTCGTTAAGCGTCTGCCTTCAGCTCAGGGCGTGATCCCAGAGTCCTGGGATCGAGCCCCACATCAGGCTCCTCGGCTGGGAGTCTGCTTCTTCCTCTCCCACTCCCCCTGACTGTGTTCCCTCTCTTGCTGGCTGTCTCTCCTCTCTCAAATAAATAAACAAAATCTTTAATTAAAAAAA
The DNA here is from genome assembly GCF_017311325.1 of Ursus maritimus. Taxonomy (NCBI): domain Eukaryota; kingdom Metazoa; phylum Chordata; class Mammalia; order Carnivora; family Ursidae; genus Ursus; species Ursus maritimus. The sequence goes on along the minus strand of NW_024425563.1, from coordinate 716,070 downwards.
AAGTATCTTGAGATGAAACCATCCTGGATTTAGGGTGGGCCCAAAATGCAATGACTAGTGTCCTAAGAAGAGACACATGGAGCACAGAAAAGAAGGCATGTGACCATCCTGGGTCATTAGGTCCCCATGTGGTGGTGTGGGACAAATGTCCCATGAGACCTGGAACGTGCGTGAGAAGCCACTTTCATGGTATTACACCTCAGTGATTTGACAGCCTGGGCTGTCCTAATACAAACAGGACCATCTTCTCTTTGGGCACTCTCCTCCTCACTATTGTGGGCTCTCCCAAGACCCCATTTTTCTCCTTTATTTCCCCAGCATCCAGCATAATCTTTTCATAGAGCAAACGCTCAGTAATTTGTGGATTTGGTGGTAAGCCAGCAAACAAACTCAACACGTACAACATGATAAAAACTCAACTTTATTCTTGTGTCCCATATTTCTTTCAGCTTTTTCAGTTGGCAGTGGGGGGGGTGTTTCTTCCCATACCTGCATGAGGATGTATGAAGGCCCACAGTTTTTACCCTGAAACCAGAACCATACTTCCCTTGGCTATGGGTCTCCCATGGCTCCTTCTTCCACCTGAGCTCTTTCCAGCAAGGTTTCCATGTCCTTCTAGGCACCCCTGTCATCACTCTTTGAAATAGCACATATGGAATAAGAAGCCACACCTCCCTGATCAGCTTTGAGGGTCAGGTCCAGCCTCTAGCAGCCTGCCAGACTTGTCCTGTCCTCTTGGGGTTGGGGGTCAGACCTCACGACAGCAAGGTACCAGTCCTCGACATCTGCAGGAAACCACTTCGAACTGGCTGAGTCATCCCTCAAAGCCTTTTACCAGGCTTGGGTTTAAAGGTCACACTTCCTCAGTCTTATCCAAATTTGGGATGGAGGCAGCTCAGCACGAACTTGCTCCCCAGAACCCTCGCCATACCTTCTCAACCCCATGTGTATCTGGGACCAGGTTGAGGTGCCCGGAACCACGAGGCCAATGGCAGGGCAGCTTCCTGCTAGATCTGCACCCACAAGATCTCTCTGTCTCTGAAGCTCGCCTGAGCTATGAGTAAGGACCAAGAGCAATGATGGTTTGCAGCCACTGGGTCTGCAAATGCAGCTATGAATGGGACAGCTCATACTTCTCAATCAGAAGCCTACACGATGTCCTGCCTTAGCAACTGCTAGGAACCTCACATTTGCAATCAACTCTAAATAGCTCTGAAAACAACTATTTTTATGCCAGAGACCAGCAACTATTAGTGTATTGTCTGTTAATAAAATGTCCTATCCAGTACCAGGAAGCTCATTATTTTTGAAAATACAGAATCTGTTTCTTTTTTTATTATTATTATAATATTTTTTATTATATTATGTTAGTCACCACACAGTACATCCCTAGTTTTTGATGTAAAGTTCCATGATTCATTACTTGCGTATAACTCCCAGTGCACCATGCAATATGTGCCCTCCTTAATACCCAATCTGTTTCTTGTACAAGGCTGGCAGATGTTGAGTGTTCTCCTTTAAAGGACTACAGCATCAGAAGATCACAGATAAGACACGTGGTCAGCTCCACACCTTACAGATGGGGTTCTGCACAGTCTGCACACTGCAGGCAGATATCCTCCCGACTGCTGAGAGCACGTGGGTGAAGGAAAGCCTCCAAATGTCCCCAGGTGCTTGGCAGCTTGAACCCGATGCACTCACCATTCCCACCAGGGCAAGGCTGCCTGGAGACCCACCACCATCATCCTCAATTCCATTCCAGGCAAAGGTCAAACTGTGCCTGAGAAAAGCCCCTTCTGATTCCTAAGAGGTGATTCCCCCCTCTTGGTAACAATGGCTGCTGTCAAGAGCAACACTGATTTACTCTCCTTATATTCAAAGCACTCTGTACTTCACATTGGGAAACTCAGCCAACAGTCAGTCCACTAGAGTCAATGGGGGTGGAAAAACCACCCCCTGGGCTTATGTTGCCCACCGCAGGAGCCCAAGGCAAGGAGCTACCCCAGAGGTAGCTCCCTTGGAATCAGGGCTCCATTAGAAGTTGGGTTCTCCTCTAGAGGTCAAAACCACCCCCTACTGAGGTCAGGGCCACCCCAAAGTTCCAGCCCCACCCACAGAGATCAAGATCCCCCTTGGGAGTTCCAGCTGCCCCTCCAGGTCAGGGCCCACCCACCCAGCCTCCCACAGAGGAGAGGCTCCCCTTCTGCCCTGGAGGTCAGGGCAGAGTTCCTGGGAGACAGCACAGCCGGGTAAGCAGGGGCTCTTTATTTGTCTGGATTGAGAGTCTATGTAACCCTAGGTAAGGCAGTTTGTGACCCAGGAACACCACGCCCCCATCTCATAAGGGTGCTGTGCACATGACATGGGTTCACGCATGTTCAGACCCAGGGGAGGCCCAGCAACCCCACCCAGGCCTTTCCCTCAAGGGCTAGTCCTTCTCCACTGTCCATAGAGTGCACATCTGTTTTCTTATTCCAATCTAATAGATCAAGAGCTGGTTACAGACCCACTGGATCTAATAGATCGAGAGCTGGTTACAGACACACTGGATCTAATAGATCGAGAGCTGGTTACAGACACACTGGATCTAATAGATCGAGAGCTGGTTACAGACCCACTGGATCTAATAGACCGAGAGCTGGTTACAGACCCACTGGATCTAATAGACCGAGAGCTGGTTACAGACCCACTGGGTCTAATAGACCGAGAGCTGGTTACAGACCCACTGGGTCTAATAGACCGAGAGCTGGTTACAGACCCACTGGGTCTAATAGACCGAGAGCTGGTTACAGACCCACTGGATCTAATAGACCGAGAGCTGGTTACAGACCCACTGGGTCTAATAGACCGAGAGCTGGTTACAGACCCACTGGATCTAATAGATCGAGAGCTGGTTACAGACCCACTGGATCTAATAGATCGAGAGCTGGTTACAGACCCACTGGATAACCTACAGCAAGAGAGACAGAGTTTGAACTGAAGTTTAGTTCAGGATCAAAACGGCCCTTTGCATCTTCTTTGTAATGAGTTGTAGCGGGGTGTGAGACGGAGGAAGAGGATCCAATTGCTAGCGTGCCCAAAAATTTCCTACACAGCTCACTTAGCATCTGAACAAAACACACACAAACATGAAATAAAATACCTTCAAGCAAACATGGAGTAAATGGGCCTCAAGGGCATCTGGTCTGCTGTTGGACCTGACGCTAACAAAGGGGTGACAACCCACCCCTCGGCGTTTTCCAACCTGCGCTGCCAGAGCACAGCCAAGACAAGAGCCATGGCTGGAGTATTCCCTGGTCACCACAGCAACAAGCTGATGGTTTTTCCTGGAGAGAGCACTGCAGGAGGACCTCTGTGGGTCAGAGATGAGTTCCTAGCCGTGGACGTGTTAGGCACTTCCTTGATCTCTGAGCCCTAGGTGAAGGGGTTACCTGAGAACTTGGGAGTTTACCAGTGTGGCTCAGCCAGTGTACTAGGCCCATGAGGACCCACTGCTCCTGACACAGCCTAGCCCTGCTGGCCTGGCTGCACCTGAACGTGAAGTCAGGGTCCCCGCCCCCCCACCACCACCCAGGTGCCAGCAGGGGTGTGAGCTATGGTTCCAGCGAATGTGATATGATGTGAAATACCAGAGTGCCCTCAAATGACAGGGAAATCCAGTGCTAAGTCCTAAACAGACCAAAGCGAGGCCTGTATGGGATGACTTACTCATTGTCAACCCCCAAGCAGGGAGCGACTTTCACAGCACACCATGAATCAGGAGGGCCGCACTGAACCATGAGGTGAAGACAAAGGAGCTGACTAGGAGTGCTCACCTGGGAGAAATTTAAAAGAAGTTAATGGCTGAAGCACTGAGCCCAAAAGGACATATCGGGGAGGGTAGCAGGGCGTTAACAATGGCTATTCAGGCCTTTATCACAGAGAGAAGAAATAGCCTTAAAATAGAATCCCATCACATCCTCCTGGACCAAATTTCACTACAGTAATTGCATCTGTGAGCAAGACAACTGCAAAAGAAATGAGGCGTTCTTTGGGCTCAGCTGTAAGTAATACATCAGAACCACCCACTGAGAATTCTCCCTAAGAATAAGCCGTCCCCCTTTGCTGGCTTTCTGACCAACAAAGCCTTCACCCTAAGGTCCCAAATCCAGCATACCTGTCCAGATTGCACTGCTCTCCTGCCCAGTCCACACCAAGGCGGTTAATACTTCGGGGTTCCCACTAACACCCCGAAGGGCCATAGGAAGCAGGGTAGGAGAGAGAGAGGAGGGGCATCCACCAATGACGGCTTCCCAGTGCAATCTCCGTCCTTTCCAAATCCATCACACTAACTGAATGACCACCACCTTGTTGGAGGAAAATGTTATCAGTCATCAATATTTGAGGGACGAGAAAGAGACCCTCTCAACTAGACTAGAAACGTGCACTGAAATTAACGGCTGCTCCTGGCATAATTCTATTTAACAGAAGCCAAGCAGAACCCATGGCCATAAATTGTACCTTTCACTTCATCTTCCCAAATTCATTTTTCTCTCTAATTACCACTCTGACCGCTCAACTGCATTGTTAAATAGCTGGAAACCCAATGAATGAAAGCCAAACAAACAAAACCCTCCGGCAGATCACCCCAAGAAACCCACCTGCTGTGGCTGGGTAGGAGACCAGTGGCTTTGCCGCAGGGTCTGGGGTATCACCTTGGCCCTGCCCTCTTGCCCCTCAAAGCCTCTAGCAGCCTCCTCAGCCCTGGCTGCACACAGACACCACCTGAGACCTTTAAGATGCAGATGCCTGGGTCCCACCTCCATAGGTTCTCATGTAATTGGTCTGGGGCAGCCTCAGTGTCAGCTCTATTAAAAGATCCCCAAGTGATTCTATAAGCAATAGAGATATAGAACACTGCACCTATTCTGTCAACACGAATTACATACCAGTTCCCACCCCAGAATTATTTCTGACCATTTCCTTCCCTACCCTCCAGTGACTCATACCATCCCACACATGAGGAGACCCTGCATCAAAGACCCTCAACCAAGCTCCCTGCATGATAAATGAGAACAGTCTTAAGGGAAATTAAACTAATTTGTGTGATTTACCTAGACTTAGTCACCAAGAGGGGGCTTCAGAGTAGTTTATGAAATTGCCTGTACAAGGATCTTCAAGGACAGAACATTATCCATAGGGGCTAGGCGGTCACCTCAAAGACACTGCAGCTAAGAGCTGGCATTTCCTGCACCTGCCCTTTGGGGTCCCACATGCTGGAGCAAATTTTCCTGTCGTTTGCACCTCTGACATCCCTGACCACACATCAAAGTTGTCCTGAGACAGTCTACATATGCATACAGCTTGGTTACATTCACCCATCAGCCAGACTGGGGACCACTTCTATGATGGGACGGCATAAGGCAATACTCACTCTGCCAGGTCCTCGTGCGCGGAGTTGCCAGAGGCTAGCCACACAGCACCCGCACCCAGCAACGCGGTTCACATTTCAATTCTCACAGCACATCAGCTGTGATAACTGCCTAAAGGACAGTCTGCTGCCAGGTCCCCGGTGAACAAATCACTGCGTGTGTAAGAGCTGTGCATCGTGACCCGCCACGGCATTTCTTCCAAAGATCGTCAGTGGTGGGTCACTGTGAATGCTTTCTGTTCACACACGGACAGCAAAGCATGTAGGTGCGCTGCCTCTTGTCTTCTGGTGAGAAACCACATGACATTTCCTAGGAATGGACACTCGGAAAGAGGGAACTGACCAAGAAAGATGAAAGTGAAGAAAAGAAGTGAAAGCCAATAGTATAGGAAGTGAAATTTGAATCAAATGCCAATGGAATTGGAGAAGACACAGCTGGCCAGGTGGATGTGGGCACAGCCTTGTCTGAGAGACTCTATCTAGATGGGCAGCCGCAGGAACTTGATGCAGACAGTTCATCCACATAAACGAGGGCTGTGGTTGTGAGGAAAAGGGTGCAGAGAGGGAGGCGGAGCCAGCAAAACCACATGAAAGAAACACTCAGAGATAGTTCACAACATGGACTATCAAAGGGTAAGTTGTTGGAAGCTGATCCAAACTTAGAAAGGCACAGGGGCGCCTGCGCGGCTCAGTCGTTAAGCGTCTGCCTTCAGCTCAGGGCGTGATCCTGGCGTTATGGGATCGAGCCCCACATCAGGCTCCTCCGCTGGGAGCCTGCTTCTTCCTCTCCCACTCCCCCTGCTTGTGTTCCCTCTCTCGCCGGCTGTCTCTCTCTGTCAAATAAATAAATAAAACCTTTAAAAAAAAAAAAAAAGGTACATGACAATTTACCAAGTCACAGAAAAGACGCTTTCTTCAGACCCTGAAGTTAGAACACAAGAAAGCAAGTGCAGTTCAAACTGGGCTGGGGACACGAACTCTCAATGTTTTTGATGTTTTAAGTTATACTGTACTAAACCGATGTTAGTGTTTTTCACTCCCCTCTACATTGATAACCAGCAGTAAGAGAGTCTATAATGTTTTTACCAAAAAATGTAAATGTCTCGGAGTCACTGTAATTTCCCCCACTGGCCACTAGTGATCACTTTGCCCAGGGTCAGCTGGTGGTCCTCGCTGAGGTCCTACAGCTCCGTGCAGAGTAGGGATGGCCTGGCACCGGTTTTGTGAGTGACTCTGCTTCTCTCACCATCTCGTGCAGCACTCTGTTAGAACACTGCATCTAAAGCACACCCACAGCATTGCCAAGTGTTGAGGGAAAGACTGTCCAGGCTAAAAGCATGTGTCTTGGGCAACGTGGTGAACCAAGGAGCATCTATGTGTATTTCCACTGTTCTGAGATGCTACTGGGAGGACAGCACAAGCCTGACAAATTTTTTTAACATAAAGCCCTTTTGGCCAAGAAGGCTCCATTTCAGGAAATGGCTGTTTTGCAAACATTATACACACTGCAACAAGCCAACATCCCTTCTCTGCTTTAATTACGCATCGTAGATGCAGGAAGTCTGTATCAAGGACACTGGGGAGCCCTTAAGACTCAGAAAAATGCATAGCTTCACAAAAACATTGTTAAAGTGGAAAGTCAAATGAGCGTCAGCTCTTTCTTTCCCTCGTTATTCCTAAAGAATTGATACTGATTCACACAAACCTTCTTCCGCTTCATGCCAGGAGGCCAGTCAGCGATGTACTGCCAAGCGGAATTAAAGTGATGTATTTGTCTTGAGCACTCCAAGTAAACAGTGCAATTAACAAGCCCACTACCACTTTACTTTGCCAATATTCACCAACAAGAGATTTCTAAGATTGCAAATAATGTTTCAAAGTCTTTGGAAGCTTAGCATTTCATTGTTTTACCATCTCCAAATCTAGAAGAAAGGGGTAATCTCTGTTTCAAAGCCTACTTTCAAAAGAGAAGACCTTTACAACCAGTATAGACAGACAGAAAATCTACCTTATAGAGAGGCTCCTACTGAACTGTAAAAGATTTTTACTACCTGTTATTTATTCAACAGGGATTCACTGAAAGCCCCATATGTTGCTAATTGTTATGCTCTTGTGCATATGATTTCATCCAAAAGGTCTCCACAAAGAAGGGCACTATATAATAATAAAGGTGACATTCCAACAAGAAGACACAATTACCAATATTTACGCATCCAACAGGGGAGCACTCCAATACATAAAACAGTTAATGACAAAAACAGAGGAAGTAATCAATAGTAATAAAATAATAGCAGAGGAGTTTAATGCCCCACTTAGATAAATCGAACGATCAACCCAACAGAAAATCAACAAGGAAACAGTGCCTTTGAATGGCACGCTGGAACAGATGGACTTAATAGATACAGTCAGAACATTCCATCCTAAAACGGCAGAATATACATTCTTTTCAAGTGCACATGGAACATTCTCCAGAATAGACCACGTTAGGCCACAAAACTAGTATCAACAAATTCAAAAAGACCAAAGTCAAACCTGCATCTTTTCTGACCAGACCACTATGAAACTAGAACTCAACCACAAGAAAAAATCTGGAAAGACCACAAATACATGGAGGTTAAATAATACCTACTAAACAATGAATGGGTCAACCAAGAAATCAAATAGAAGATAAAAATATACATGGAGACAAATGAAAATGAAAACACAATAGTCCAAAATCTCTGAAATGCAGTACAAGCAGTTCTAAGAGAAAAGTTTATAGCAATACAGGCCTGCCTCAAGAAGAAAGAAAAACCTCAAATAAACAACCTAACTTCATACCTAAAGGAGCTAGAACAAAAATTAAGCCCAAAACAAAAACAAAAAACAAAACCCAAAAGAAGGAAGAAAATAATAAAGAGGAAAGCAGAAATAAATTAAATAGAAACAAAAACAAACAAACAAAAAAACACACACAAAAAACAACAGAACAGATCAATGAAACCAGGAGCTGGTTCTTTGAAAAGATCAGGAAAATTGATGAATCTCTAACCAGACTCAAAACACAACAACAACAGAAGACAACAACAACAAACAAAACAAAACCAAAACCAAGAGAGAGAGGACTCAATAAACAAAATCACAAATGAAAAAAGGAGAAATGACAACCAACACCAGAACAGAAATACAAGTAATTGTAACAGGTTATTTTGAAAAATTCCATGCCAACAAATTTGACAACCTAGAAGAAATAGATAAATTCCTAGAAACATATAACCTACCAACTCTGAAGCAGGAGGAAATAAAAAAATTGACAGACTGATAACCAACAATGAATTGAATCAGTAATCAAAAAAACTCCCAACGGGGGCGCCTGGGTGGCACAGCGGTTAAGCGTCTGCCTTCAGCTCAGGGCGTGATCCCGGCGTTGTGGGATCGAGCCCCACATCAGGCTCCTCCGCTATGAGCCTGCTTCTTCCTCTCCCACTCCCCCTGCTTGTGTTCCCTCTCTCGCTGGCTGTCTCTCTCTCTGTCGAATAAATAAATAAATAAAATCTTTAAAAAACCAAAAAATAAAAAACCAAAAAATAAAAAACTCCCAACGAACAAAGGTCCCAGACCAGATGGCTTCACAGGTGAATTCTATCAAACATTTAAAGAAGAGGTAATACCTATTCTTCTCAAACTATTCCAAAAATTACAAGAGGAAGGAAAACTTCCAAATTCATTCTATGAGACCAGATTACCCTGACACCAAAATCAGATTAAGACACCACAGAAGAAGGGAACTATAGGCCAATATCTCTGATGAACGCAGATGCAAAAATCTTCAACAAAATACAAGCAAACCCAATCCAACAATACATTTTTTAAAATCTTGCACCATAATCAAGTGGGATTTATTTTCAGGATGCAAGGGTGGTTCAATATCCACAAATCAATCAATGTGATACACCACAACAATAAGAGAAAGGGTAAAAAACATATGATCATTTAAATAGATGCAGAACAAACATCTGACAAAAGTGCAACAACCATTTGTGATAAAAAACTTCAACAAAATAGGTCTAGAGGGAACATACCTCAACATAATAAAGGTCATCTGTGAAAAACCCACAGTGAATATCATACTCAATGGGGAAAAACTGAGAATTTTCCCCTAAAGTCAAGGACAAGACAAGGATGTCCACTCTCACCACTTTTATTCAACTAGTACTGGAAGTCCTAGCCATAGAAATCAGACAACAAAAATAATTAAAAGGCACTCAGATTGGTAATGAAGAAGTAAAACTTTCACTATTTGCAGATGACATAATATTCATAGAAAACCCTAAAAATTCCACCAAAAATCTATTAGAACTGATAAATGAATTCAGTCAAGTTGCAGGATACAAAATCAATGTGCAGAAATCTGTTGCATTTCTATACACTAATAACGTAGCAACAGAAAGAGAAATTAAGAAAACAATTTCATTTACAACTGCACCAAAAATAATTTAAAAATCCAGGAATAAACTTAAACAAAGAGCTGAAAGACCTGTACCCTGAAAACGATAAAACATTGATGAGAGAAATTGAAGATGATGTGATGAAATGGAAAGATATTCCATGCTCATGATTGGAGGAACAAATATTGTTAAAATGTCTATACTATCCAAAACAATCTACACATTTAATGCAATCCCTATCAAACACCAACATCATTTTTCACAGAACTAGAACAATCCTAAAGTGGAACCACAAAAGACGCTGAATAGCTAAAGCCATCTTGAAAAAACAAAACAAAAGAAACCTGGAGGTATCACAATTCCCGATTTCAAGATATCCTACAAAGCTGTAGTGGTCAAAATAGTATAGTACTGACACAAAAATAGATGCATAATCAATGAAACAGAACAGAAAGCCCAGAAATAAACCCACAATTACATGGTCAATCAACCTTTGACAAAGGAGGCAAGAATATACAATGGGAAAAAGAATCTCTTCAACAAATGGTACTGAGAAAAGTGGACAGCTACATGTAAAAGAATGAAACTAGACCACCTTCTTTCACCATACACAAAAATAAACTCAAAATGGGTTAAAGACCTAAATGTAAGAGGTGAAACCATAAAAATCCTAGAAGAGAGCACAGGCAGTAATTTCTGACATTGGCTGTAGCAACATTTTTGTAGATATGTCTCCTGACCCAAGGGAAAAAAAAGCAAAAATAACCTATTGGGACTTCATCAAAATGAAAAGCTTCTGCACGGTGAAGGAAACAATCAACAAAACTAAAAGGCAACGTATGGAATGAGAGAAGATATTTGCAAATGACATATCAGATAAAGGGTTAGTATCAAAAATATATAAAAATCTGATACAATTTGGGACACCTGGGTGGCTCAGTCGGTTGGGCATCTGCCTTCGGCTCAGGTCATGATCCCAGAGTCCTGGGATCAAGCCCTGGGTTGGGTCCCCTGCTCAGTGCGGAGCCTGCTTCTCCCTCTCCCTCTGCCACTCCCCCTGCTTCTGCGTGCTCTCTCTCTGTCAAAATGGATAAAGAAAATCTTTTTTAAAAATTTGATACAACGCCCAAAAACCAAATAATCCAATTAAAAAATGGGCAGAAGATATGAACCAACATTTGTCCAAGGGAAACATCCAGATGGCCATCAGACACATGAAAAGACGCTCAACATCACTCATCATCAGGGAAATGCACATCAAAACCACAATGAGACACCTACTACCTCACGCCTGTCAAAATGGCTAAAATCAAAACCACAAGAAACAACAAGGCGAGGATGTGGGGGAAAAGTAACCCTCGTGCACTGCTGCTGGGAATGCAAACTGGTGCAACCACTGTGGAAAACAGTATGAAGCTTCCTCAAAAAGGTAAAACTAGAACTACTCTACGATTATTGCACTACTGGGTATTTACCCAAAACACAAAAACACTAATTCGAAGGGATACCTGCACCCCTATGTTTAGTGCAACATTATTTACAACAGCCAGACTATGAAAACGGCTCAAGTGTTCATCGACAGATGAATGGAGAAAGATGTGGTATACATATACACAATGGAATATGACTCGGCCATAAAAAAGAATGAGATCTTGCCATTTGCAACAACTTGGGTGGAGCAAGAGAGTATTATTCTAAGTGAAACAAGTCAGTCAGAGAAAGACAAATACCATGTGATTTCACTCATATGTGGAATTTAAGAAACAGAACAAAGGAAAAAAGAGAGAAAATGAGAGGCAAACAAAGAAACGGACTCTTCATTACAGAGAACACACTGATGGTGACCAGAGGGGACGTGGGTGAAATAGGTGATGGGGACTAAAGAGTACACTTACCAGGATGAGCACTGAGTGATGTGTAGAATTGCTGAATCCCTATATTGTACACCTGAAACTCATATAACACTGTGTGTTAACTGTACTGGAATTAAAATTTAAAAACTTAATAGGAAAAACTCTCCAAAGGGAAGTGGGAATACGCCATATTGTAATAGGTTTCTGTCACATTTGCATATAAGCACTTCAGTAAGTGAGCAAGGAACAAAGAAAGCATTCTCTCTTCCGAAATAGCTACTGTTTGTTTTTCTTCCCAAAGCAGGCAAAAAAGGAGCTCATGTCATGCGAGTGGGCCTTACCTAGGACCCAGAGCACAGCCATGTGGAGAAGCAGTAAAGAGAACCTCGGGAAAGACCACTGACAGGAAAATCAGCCCGCCACATAGTGGGTCCTGTCTGCCACACACTCCCTTTGACCTTGGCACATTTGGTCTCTTGGGGCCTCTTTTCAGAATACAAACCTTGGGTTTGTCTTTTGAGGGTGGGGGTGTCCAGGACCTCCTTAACCAGAGGGGTCGGCATGCGTTCCTCCCTCTTCATCAAAGGCAAATGAGATCAGCATATTTGCAACGCTGTCTAATGCTTTCAATTTAAGAGATATTTCCAAGAAGGGAAGACTTCACGAATATTACGCGTAATCAATTTACACATGTAGGCATAATTTCTGAGTTATTTTCCCTTCCCAAAGATGGGGCTAATGTAAATCATGAAAACAATATCTTCATTCTCAACCAAATGGGCTTCCAGAAAAATAACCCCTGATCGATGATTCTCATCTCCCTTCTCTTGCATCCCCATTCGTGAAGCATGTAACACAAGGGTATCTGTCATGACTGCGGATGGAGTGAGGCAGTCCCCCCCCATTTGTTTAGTGAGATGCATCCACATCCCCAGCATGGCCGTGTCACAGATGTGTCATGGCGCACGGGGGCCACAGCCCTCAGGAATAAAGCACCCCAGGCTCCAAAAGAGCCATGCAGAGAGATTCTACCCATTATCTTCTTAAAATTCCCAAAGCAGAATGCAACCACATGCCCAATTCTGCCAAGGTCCTTCTATGATAAAATTAAGTGAATTCAAGTTCATTTCTGGAGAGACAGCTCTCATAGAGCCTTAAGCCTGTGTGGCTCAGATCTTTATCCAGGCTTTGGAATAAAAATAAACCAGTTATACACATTTACCAGTCACATTACCAATTAGTAATACATTGGTACATACATTGCATACTGTAATTTAGTATCAGGTCTTCAGATAAAAATTTCAACTGAATCACAATTAAAAGGAAGAATTTAACCTGTTGCATATTATTGAGACCCACCCCATTAGGAAATATTAATAGAAGATTCATTTTGTTTCTTGGGAGTCTTCAAATTTATTTTAAGTTGGGGTAAGAGCACAGAGTTATTGAATCGTAAGTGGAATATAACTTTTAATTATTTATGCAAAATGCATCGACAAAATGTTATCTAAAGTTTCTGACATATTTTCCTTTTTGTCGTTTCTCCAAGTGAGATATGTCAAGAAGCAGCTTTCCTGTGATATGCCTCAAAAATAAATGGAAGGAAAGAAATGTAACAGATGGCTCAGATTAAATTTGAACAGTGATAAGTAATGGCTTTTAGGACAGCTGGGTAATGTACTCTTTGCTCAAAAACATGTTTGATCCGAAACACAAAAACAATCTTATGGTTTCCATGAAAGTGGAAAAAAAAATGAGGCTGAATAGTGCAGCAAATTGCTGGGTTTCTCTCCAATACGCTCTGTGCTGCTTTGAGAGCCATATGCTCTGTTTGATATAAATGGGATATAGCTGAAATCTAAAATTCTTACATTTAGAAGCAGTGATCAAACATTTTACTGCCACATATTCATCAATAGCTGTGGAGAAAATAAAGAATCACTATCGCCCCTGCGGCCTGGAGCACAAGAGTGACGCTGTCTTAACCACAAATAATTTAGGCCTCCTTCACTACCAGACGTGTGCACTACTGTGCACCAGAGGTGCTAAGACAGGAGACCAAGCTACTCTAAAAGACGCAGTTTGGTCACTGGCAATCAAGATTCATCACGGAAACATTCCAGTAAAACCCACTATTCAAGGAATACTTACAAAAGAAGTGTCATTAAAACACGTAATTTTGCTGGAATTCATTAGTTTCACAAGCTCACTGAATTCTGCCTCCGAGATCGACAACTGTGTCAGCACGGGCCTACAAGGAAATTCAACTGCAACCAAGAACTATCTACAACCCTGAAAAACTGCAGTGGGCTTCCAGTCTGCAAAGACAGCACCCTACATGTGTGGAAGAGAAACGGGCTGCTTTGGTTTGGGGGAACTGGAATACGCACATGGAGAGGCATCAGCAGACCCCTCGAAGGCAGCGCCGAACACCCTCCGACTTCGCGAATTACAAATCTGGACATGGAAGGGAGCTGGGAAATTCTGAGACCTGCCAGATCCTCATTTCAGATGCGTACACAAACTCGTGCATGTCTCAAAGTCAAATAAAAGGAAGACAGAAGCAAGGGAAAAGAAGAGACCCACTCCTCCACCTGGAGCAGAAATGGTCCCGTGTGGCCTGCAGCACCGAGCGAGGCCTGAGGTGGGAAGCACAGGCCTCCTGGTGGCCACCAAGCAGACCCCGTCACAGTGACTCGTCCCAGCTCAGGCAGCCTGAGCACACTCGGTCTCGGGCATCTGGATCCCATCTGCACGGGAAGTGGAGAGGAAGACAAGACTGACAGGCACCGTGTGCTCCAGACTGCTCTCCAAAGACAGAGCGAGAAGGGGGATGGCACCACTGGGGCCCAGGCCAGCTTCCTGGACAGGAGTTACAGTCTAACACAATGGAGCTTCTTTCTCTGCTAGTCGGCCCAAAGCAACAAGAAAGCCTCAGGTGAGCGTCCTTATGCAAATTTACCTCAAATACCATCACTATTTTTTCTTTTTCTTTTTTTTTTTTGTTTCAGGGTTAGAGTTTAGAGATTCATCTGTTGCATAAAACACCCAGTGCTCACAGGCATGCCTGGATGGCTCAGTCGGTCAGACGTCTGCTTTCAGCTCAGGTCATGGGATCAGGGTCTTGGGATCGAGTCCTGTGTCAGGCTCCCTACTAAGCAGGGAGTCTGCTTCTCCTGCTCCCTCTGCCGTTTCCCCCACTTGTGCTTTCTCGCTCGCTCTGTCAAATAAATATATAAAATCTTAAAAACAAACAAACACCCAGTGCTCATCACATCACATGCCCTCCTTCATGCTCACCACCCAGTTACCCCTCCCCTCTCCCCTCCAGCGACCCTCCATTTGTTCCCTAGAGTTAAGAGTCTCCTATGGTTTGGCTCCCTCTCTGATTTTGTCTGATTTTATTCTCTCCTCCCTTCCCCTATGATCCTGTCTTGTTTGTTAACTTCCACATATGAGTGAAATCATATGACAATTGTCTTTCTCTGACTGACTTATTTCATTTTTTAAGATAATAAAGGAACGGCTTAAGCAGGGAGTTACCCTTGAGGAACAGACAGGGGACCCAATGGGAAGGAGTGGTGAGAAACTAAACCACATCTCCTTTGTGCCAGCTGTGGGCTGTGGGGCCTCAGCAGCGCCGGAGCAGGTGACACCGTGGGCCACACCTGCCTGAGGGGCTCCAGGGGTGTCTGGGCAGAGAAGCCTCCGACATTCAAGCAGTGAGCAGTAAAGTTTGTGAGGAACTCACTGGATCCTCCCCCAAGTGACCTCTGCTGCCCATCAGTGAGTCCCAAACTGTGTCTCTCACTGAGCCCTCAGCTCACCCCGGACACTCCTCTAGGAGGGGATCCTGGAGATGAGTCTGGCTCCCACCTCCTCTGGATGAGGAGATCCAGAAGCAGAGACTACTGCTAGGACCAGAGAATTGAGACCAGTCTGGGATTGAATCATAAAAACAGCTAGGACACATTGAGTCTCTGTGTTCAATAGTTTGTATATTTCACGTAATCCTCACACTCCCCTCTGAAGTAGTAATTTCTTACTTGCACTTCATAGGTGAGGAAAATGACACCGGGGGGCATAAAGAGCATGCTAAAAGTCTGGGAGCTTAGACGTAGCATGACCGCCCTGGGAACCACCGGCTGGGCCAGCCCCTCGCTGACCTGCTGGCCCAGTCTTTCCCACCCCAAGACACTAAGTGGCTTTCGCAGGAGGAGACGCACAATGACATGTGGCCCAGGAGTGCCCTGAGCCTTGCACACAGTGTCCCCACATGGACGCAGAGGCCAGGCAGCAGGGTGAGTGGTATCGTTGGTTCTGTTCGCTGGGCAGGACATTCTCCACTTGGCTTTATTATGCTGCCACCCAAGGGGAAGCAAAGCACTGATAAAATAAGAAGTCATAGTGATTCCTTCTCAGCTATAATGGAATTCAGTCAAGGAGCAAAGTGGGGCATCATTTTCAGAAACCTGCCCAGTAACACTTCACTGCTCCTAAAATCTGTAATTAGAACACACTGGCTCTGAGTGCCCAAGTGCACACTGCTCCGTGCAAAAGCAGAGAGGTGGACCATAACTGCTGGAGATGAAGATTAATTATGGACCTGACCCTCCTGGTTCCTCCTTCATAAGTCTGTGGCTACATTTCAACAAGCAGCATGTGCAGCTGAAGGGCTCCACAGCTAGTCCTGGTCAGTCACGTAAGCTGGCCGGGCTAAGCTGTCCCGCCTCGCTATTTAAATAAACACTAATACAGGTGTGTAGCTGTGACCTCGTCTTGCAAATGTGATTACCAACCACCTTCACTGACTTTAAGGGCATTACCCTCCATAATGTGGGTGGTCGCCATCCAATGAGTTCAAAGTCTGAAGATCAGGGGCTGAGGTGTCCGGAAAAGGAAGTTGGCCTCATGACTGCAGCATCGACTCCCGCCTGAGTCTGCAGACTCAGACCTGCCCTACAGATGTTGGACTTACGCCCCTACAATCACATGAGCCAATTCCTTAAAATAAATTTCTTTATAGACACACAGTTGCATGCACGCACACACGCGCACACACACACACGCACACGCGTGCGCCTTGTTGGTTTTGTTTCTCCGGAAACCCTCACTGACACAGTGGTAGAGCGCCAGATACGGAACGACGTGGTCACAACAAAATAGCACAAGACCTAGAGGTACATGCAAGTACACGGGGGGCAGAGGAGGACGAACAAGCTTCATCACCATAAATCTGCGAAGGCCGACCGGAGAGACTCTCTTGGGAAGGTAGGCTGGACTCACTAGTTGACCAAGCAGATGCGTCAGGTAAGGAAGGGAAGGTACAGATCCATATAGAGAGTCCATGTGGAGCCAGAGATGGCGTCCAGGAAGGAGGAAGCCTGGCTGGGTGGGGAAGACAGGAGCGTCCCATCCCGCATGGCTGCTAGAGAAGTACCTGCAAAGGAGAAGCTTTAGAGATCAGAAGGGTCGTAGGCTGCAGCTAAGAACCCAGAATTATACACTGAAAAAGTCCCATCTGATTTGCCATCAGAAAAGAGGCTAAAATCCTATTCCTCTCTAGCTGATGCCTCAATATCTGATCTGCCGAGGCCTTAAATTCTGCTTGGTTTCCACATTTCAGTGGTTCTCTTAACCTCTAATCAAGTGTTAAACAGGGTGTCATGGAACCTAACAAACTCACTGAGGATCTTTAAACAGGAGACACATGTGAAACTGGCTCCCACAAGACAGATGTGGAAACCGAGCGTTTTATTTCAGGCCACAATAAAAAAATTAATTTTTTAAATAGGGAGGCATGAAGTGCTGAATATGTGCAAGGGAAGGTGTAATTCAGAGCACTGAAAAGGAAGAGTCTGTTCTTCACGGTCAGAAAAAGAGAGCAATGGGGAGGCCCTTAAAAAAGCCTTTCCTGAGAGTCACTTAGGTGGTTCTTTTAAAGAAGGTTTGGACACACACAGAAAATAGAGAGAAGGAAACAAAAATTATTCATAACCCACCAACTGGAGGAACTGCCATTAACATTCCGGCATATTTCCTTTTTTTCCCCATTCAGGAACTCTGTACATGTTTGAGATCACAGTATTCATATAATTGTATAGCTCCCTTTTTCATTCAACATCATTTCATAAGAGTCACTTTATGTCCCTAGAAAATTCTTTATAAATATCATTTTATATATACCTGAAACTAATATTACACTGTGAACTAACTGGAATTTAAATAAAAACTTTTAAAAAATAATTTTAAAAAACGCTGTAATGGCACACAGTATCCATCACTGTTCATAGTTTGCCAAGCTTCCATTTTGCCAAGGTGAATAATATCCAATTAGCAAATCCCCTGAGTGGACTGTGGCAGATCTGGAGAGCCAGGAAGTATAAAATCTAAAGGGAAGGGTTAAAGCGTTTCAACCTTCATTCCTGATTTTGCTGGGAAAATTCAGTCTATTTGTGTTTGCATTTTCATCACTTCTCTCGGTCTTTTCTACTAAAAACAACTGCTTTCTAGGGGCTCCTGGGTGGCACAGCGGTTGGGTGTCTGCCTTCAGCTCAGGGCGTGATCCCGGCGTTCTGGGATCGAGCCCCACATCAGGCTCTTCCGCTATGAGCCTGCTTCTTCCTCTCCCACTCCCCCTGCTTGTGTTCCCTCTCTCGCTGGCTGTCTCTATCTCTGTCGAATAAATAAATAAAATCTTTAAAAAACAAAAAAACAACTGCTTTCTAGAGCGGCAGGAATTTATAGCAGTAAGAGGAACTAGGGTAAAACGAAAACGTCTTGCGCTCGCAGCCCAACCCCTCGCTCCGCCACCCAGTGTCAGCACACGTTTGCTGCAAGAACAGAGGCAAGGTGGGGTAGAGGAGCCGGGCTATCCTACAAACTCCAACCAGATTCGATGGCATCATTCTGGGCTGACATGACTAGCTGGCAACAAAGCCTGTAGTTGGACCCAAGGCTTCGACTCCTAGCTCCGGTTGTTTTTGTTATTAACTCATAATATTCTCATACAATTGCTCTGCTACTGAAAAATCCGCTTTCTGATTCAGTCCATGCTTTTCAGTGGTAACATGGGTCATACCAAGGAAAAGTCAGTGACTGGCTATCCCTGTGCGCTGCAGCGCCTGCCCCGGGGACGAGCTTTTCAGTGCCAAGACCACTTGGAACACGGTTTTGCCACTTCTCAGGCTGCTCAGTGTCTCCAGGAAGAACATATTTATAACAGAACCACTGGTACATTCTAACAGATCCATGAAGATGGCTGGGCACCAAGAAACCTCAAGGGAGGCCAGTGAGCACAGTCCTTTGTTAGTGTGTTTCTGCTGCAGGCTCGGGGTGATGCTCACTGAATTAACACTGACGGGAGCTCCAGCCCTCACCTGTCCTCCTGGCTTTCTGCCTTAGGCTCACCCTTTGCCATCCAGCTCCTCTCCACAATGATCTTCACCACCAGTCTGCTGTCCATCAGCTCTAGTCCTCAGTCCTGATCCTCAGCTTCCACAGATTTCGTCAGCGCACTCAGCTCCCACAGGTCTCACCCCATTCCCGCTTGAAGTCCTGTCCTGGCTACATTTTCCCATGCCGCCCAGTGCTCAGGTGTGCACAAACTGCCCTTCCAAACAGCAGAGTCCTGTCTGCAAGGAAAATGCTCCAGTCCAGAACTGTAAGCATGCAAATGTATGGAAAGATGGAGGTAGACTGGTTTTCTGATTTTTCACTAACTACACATGCTTTTCACTTAAATGCAATTTAAATTCAAATTGATGCAGGAGCAGATTCCCATAATATGCCATGGATTGTGAGCTAATGGGGTCTGAAATGTCAAGCCCAAATCTCCAAAGAAAAGCAATCATTTAGAGGGAAAAGAGCAAGGGGGTAGAATATGATGGATCCACAGAAGGCAAACACGTAAGGATGCTCCCCAGACCTAGCCAATGCACTCCTTAAGACAACATGAGATTAAAAAGCTTTCTTGTGCAACATGAAATTTGCTTAAACTAAAATGCTTTGTAAGGAATCTAACAGGCAAGAGAATCATATTGAATGGTAACAGCCTAAGGAACGCAGCAAAGGCTGTTCCCGGACCCTTGCTACCACGTGGAGTGGTCTCTGACACCTGGAGAGGCAATGCTGTGGGTCTGTTTTACATGAGTTTAAGTGAGAATGAGTCTGAGCAACCTCGCAAGAATGGTCCGTGGCATATCCATCCTTGCAGGGCTCAACACAGGCTCAGCTCTCTTGGGATGGCTTCATACCATGAGCTAGAAACGCTTCACTGGGCTCCAGCTCCCATGCCTCGCTGACACAGTTTAGCGGGAAAAGGGCTTGGACTGAGAAAAACTCATGCTCTAATTCCTGGCTCTGCTGTTTGTTAGCTGGGTGATTTTGAACAAATCAGAACCAATCAAAATCTTCATTTCTGTAACAATTAGGATGCTTTCAGTTGCAACTCAGAGGAAATGTCACTGACACTAGCTTAAAATCAGGGAATATATTGGTTCACTTAACAAAAGCATCCAGGGGAAAGGGCTGGTTTCAGGGGAGCTGCATCCAATGGCTCCACTGTGTTACCTGTGATCTGCTCTTTCCCTTGCTCCGATCTGCCCACTGAGTCATGGAAGTCACCTGCTGGCTCCATCCCTTGGGTGATTATAGCGGCACACTCTCACACCTACCTTCCTGTCCACCTGAGTAGGAAAAGGGGTCCTCCCCCAGAATTCTCCAAAAATCCTACGAATTACTCTGACTGGATCAGCATGGGTCACATGACCTCTCCTGACCCAACTGCTGCAGTCAAGGCCTTGGAATTTTCTCCTTGACTTACCAGGATGCATTTTCTAGATTCCCCAGACTGTGTGTAACTTTCATGGAACAGGGAGGAGAGAAAAATGCAGCTCAGGGGAGGTCGTCAATGCATGTGTTCTCCAGTAATATCTTGCAGACTAAAAGCAGTCCTATAGATAAGTGTCTGCACAGTGGCTAACACATGACACATGACAGGTGCTCAGAAAGCACAGACGTGTTCCCTAAATAAGCATCTGAACTTAGCCAGCTATGGAAAACCACAAACAGCCTATAGGCCACTGCTGAAGGGAGCAAGGAGCGGAGGACCCACACTGAGTTGGAGCTGGGGTGCTGGATCTGGCTAAGGCCCCATCCCTCACTGGAGGGTAAAGGTCACTTAGGGCTTGGAGTCTCCTTCTGCAAAGGCTTTCTGTGAGGATCAGCTATGAAAATATTTTTCATGGCCCCTGGAAAATGTTTAAAGTGTCATGAAAATGAACCATAGCTAGAGAAATATTTTCATAAAAGTTGTATTAAAATATAACATGCCCTCCAAACAGTGCATGCAGGAGAGGCATCCAGCCTGATGAATGCTTACAGAACGTGCACACCCACTGAAACACAGATCCGTAATCCAGACGCACACCCCGCCCCGCTCGGCCACCATCACCTTAGTAACATCCCCAAGATCCCTCCTTGACTACTTGAACTTTGTGTGAATGGAATATCTTCGTGTACTCTTTTCCATCATCTGGCTCCTTTGCTCAGTGCTGTGTGTGTGAGGTTCACCTGCACTGTTCTGTGTAACACTGGTTGGTGTTTGTAATCTCTCTCTAGCGTTCCACTGTGTGGGCACGTTCCTGTACACATTCCTCTGTATATAAGTGACAGACACAGAAGACAGCTTTCCAGTGTGGGGCTGAAGAAATGAAGCTGCCAGGAGCAATCCTGTGCACATCCTTTGTATACCTAAGTACGCATTTCCGTTGGGAATATATACCTAGGAGTGAAACTACTGAATCACAGAGTGAGATATATATATATATACCTACGTGTGCCATTTTACCTGAATTTATAGGCAAAATTGTTCATAATATTCCTTTATTGTCTTATTAACATCTATAGGGTCTATAGTGATGTCCACTTTTCATCTCTGGTATTGGTAATTTGGTCATTCCCTTTTTTACTGATAGGTCTTGTCATAAAGTTATATTAAAATCTTTTTAAAGCACCAATGATTGGCTTTGTTCATTCTCTCTACTGTACATTTGTTTTCTGCTACATTATTTTTTGCTCTTTATTATTTCCTTCAAGTTCAATTTCCTTTTTCTAAATTCTTGCAATGGATATGTAGATTATATATTTTTTTTTCTAAAGATTTTACTTGTTTATTTGAAATAGAGAGAGTGAGAGAGAAAGAGCACGAGCAGGGGAAGAGGCAGAGGGAGAGGGACAAGCAGACTCCCCACCATGCAGGGAGCCTGACGCGGGGCTCAATCCCAGGACCCTGGGATCATGACCTGAGCCAAAGGCAGCCGCTTAACCAACTAAGCCACCCAGGCACCCCTGCACCTACCATCTTATCACTGACTTTTTATTTGTCCTGCCTGCTTTACATTTCCTTTTTTTTCCTCCCTTATGCCTTCTTCTTGATTATTTTTAATTACTTCCTTGTTTCCCCTTACTTGCTAGCTACTCTTTTTGTGGCCACCCTAGAAATCACAACAGGATCCCTGACTCATTACAGCATTAACACAGTCATTGTATCCAGCATGCTGCTGGAACCTAAGACACGTCCCTCCCACCCAGTCAGTAAGGACCTGGGTGAGTTTACCACCTGCTTGCCTCTCTCACTGCTCTCCATTTCTTCCTGCATCTCCTGCTTCTATGAGGAGCTATTTTCCTTTGTCAGAAGAACTCCCCTTAATATTTCAGAGAGAGTCTTCTCTTGATGGAATATCTCAAGCTTTGTCTCGGCATGTCTTTATTTCACCTTTATATTTGAAAAATAATTTCAGTGAGCATTATATTTCTGGGTCAACAGATATTTCCTCTGGTTGCTTTCCAGATTTTCTCTTCAACTTTGGTTTTACTAATTTTACTATGATATTCAGAGGTGTGGTTGATGTGAATTCATTCTGTGGTGTTGAACCATATGAAACTGCCAATATTCAACCTCTCTGTACCTACAAAATGGCTACTTAGTAGATCTTTAAATATCTAAGGTTTGGTAAATTTTCTTCAGTTTTAAAAAAGAAATCTCAGACATTATCTTCTCAAATATTGCCTCTGCACCATCTTCTCTCCTACTCTGAGTCTCCGCTTATATGACATGCGTAGTAGACCTTTTCAGTATATCTCACATATATATACTCTTTTCTAGAGTTTTTATCAGCTTTGCTCTGCTATTCTTTTTTTTTTTTTAAGTTTTTATTTATTTATTCAAGTAATCTCTACACCCAATGTGGAGCTCAGACTCACAAGCCTGAGATCAAGAGTCACATGCTCCTCTGACTGAGCCAGCCGGGCACTCCTGCTCTGCTCTTCTGCCTGGTTATTTCCTATTGACCCACTTCCACTTCACTGATCTGCTCTTCTGCCATGTCTAATCTTTTGTTAAACCCATCACTAAATCTTTAAATTCCGTGCTAGTATTTTCATCTGATTATTTTATTCATAGAATCTATTTCCCTGGGGGCGCCTGGATGGCTCAGCTGGTTAAGTGTCTGACTGTTAATTTCAGCTCATGTCATGATCTCAGGGTTGTGAGATCAAGCCCACCTTGCGCTCCCCACTGGGCGTGAAGCCTGCTCAATATTTTCTCTCACCCTCTCTCTACCCTCCAACCCACTCCCCACTTACTCTCTATCTCTCTCGTTGGTTCTCTCACTCTCTAAGGAAAAAAAAAAAAGAATCCATTTCCCTAGTAAAATAATCTGTTTTGTCATCTATTTTCTTGGACATAGCAATCACAGTTATTTTAAGATTTAAGTGTGATAAGTACAATAACTATAAGCATTCTTTATTACCTGTTTTTGCGTCTTGATCTTGGCCATTCATCCTTGACAACTGAATACAGACATCACCTATGAAACTGCAGAGGCCCTGGTTGACTTATCTTCTTACCTTCCTCCTTGGTTAGGCAGCCAGATTAGGGCCAGGTCACTTAATCCAATCAAGGCCTAACCCTCATCATCATCCTAAGGTATCTCTGGTTTATCCACACACCTAGGGTGTAACTTATCAGGGATCTCAGCTAAGGCCTAGGACGTGGGCTCTGACCCCTCTTTCTTAGAAAGTCTAGAATTCCAGTTTTGTCTCTTTGGCATCATGAGACTGCCAAAAATTCTGCTCTGCTTTCTGTATCCTTCAGATTAGCCTTTAGTTGCACAACTCAAGAATTAGGCAAATGCCTCAGGGGAAAGCCACAGGTGTTGGACCCTCTCCTGTGCCTACCTCTCCTCAGGATCTGGGAATGTGGGATGACAAAATGCTCTGCTGCCTTCTCTCTTTTCCATGCCTTTCCCTGACAACTCCTCCCCAGTTTCTCAGCCTCTTTTTCCACGAATTGCAAATGCCCAGAGGGAAAGAGCAGCTTGCAGATGTTGGCTCTCCACTGGTCCCATCTCTGTTGGATCTAGGCAACTCCCAGTTGCTTTAGCAGCTGCCCAATGCCTTCAGTATACA
Organism: Ursus maritimus; assembly: GCF_017311325.1. Taxonomy (NCBI): domain Eukaryota; kingdom Metazoa; phylum Chordata; class Mammalia; order Carnivora; family Ursidae; genus Ursus; species Ursus maritimus. Next base: position 691,909 of record NW_024425563.1, on the reverse strand, counting down.
TCTTATGTTTTCTTTTTTTATAATAATTTTTTATTATGTTAGTCACCATACAGTACATCCCTAGTTTTTGATGTAATGTTCCATGATTCATTACTTGCGTATAATACCCAGTGCACCATGCAATATACATCTTATGTTTTCTATCCAGGTTTTCTACTTGTAGTTGTTCTTTGCAGGAAATCTGCTCTGCTGCAAATTAGGTCATCATAGCCAAGGGAGGGGAAGTCTGTAGTTCAATTCTTATGACCATAAATGTTCTTGGAAATTACCAAATATGAATACACATGTGTGAAAACACCCTTTAAAACCTGGTTAGGCTGGATGTTCAGCTGAGTAACACAGAGCCTAGCAGAACTTCCACTGCCAACAACTCTGTAGGAGAGAGCCTGACTACAGGTCAGCAAACTACAGCCCTCAGACCCAACCCTGCCCTTGGTCTCTCCTTTTAGGGCCTTTTTAAAGGGTTGAAGAATAAGGAGAAAAGAGGAGGAAAAAGAGACAATGACCATATTATATGGCTTTCGAAGTCAAAAATATTTATCATCTGACCCTTTACAGAAAAATTTGCCAACCCCTATTCTAGGCCATCTCTTATTCTTTTAGATATCAATTCTTAGTGTGTATTAATATAGATATTAAATATTAAATATCTGTTAAATAGATATAGAAAGTATAGGACATAGAAATAATTTTATATTAATTGCAAGATGTGTTTTGAAAGACTAACAATAGAACTACCCAATATGCAAAGCCCTCTGGGCTTATTTTAAGTGTATAGTATATCTCACAGCACTCACAGGGAGGCTAGATCCTTTGGAGCTCATTCTGCAAAGTAGGAATACTGAGTCCTGGGAGTGACGAGGATTGACCCATGGGAGAGGTAGTTTCAGATTCTGGGGTGTCATGCTGTGGCATGACCTGCATTTCCTACACATAATGTATGAAATCACTTAGGAAACAACTTTATTTCCATGTACTCACATGTATCCTGTGGGTCCCGCCAACTTTCTGCCCTCACTCAAGCATATCATCACTTCTGGGCTGACACTCTCCCCTGACTCAGTTGTAAGAACAAAGAACATGCATTAAACCCACCAAGATAGCTTGGGTGGCCATGGCCCACAAAGTTGGAGAGCCATTCTAGAAAACTGTCTTCTTGTAGGCAAGGACACCACCTCAAACATATGTTCCAAGGGCTTGATATCAGGCACCAAACACCTCCAGGTCCTGTTCCCAAGAGCTAGATGCTTCCCATAAAGGGCCCAAATTGGAGACCTTGGTATCTGTGAAGGGTCACACACTTTACACAAGTACATTAGGGTCCAGTGCAGCACCAGCCACACTTACTCAACATTGACAATGACAGTCAGAAGACCATTCTCTGACCACCCGACATGGTTAAAAAACTGACAGTGATGGTTTCCCCAAACATAAGTTAAGAACATCATCATGTGCCAATTAAAGGGGCTGAAACAGAACACTGAAAACCACAGCATTTTCCACCCATTTCTTTTCACACAAAAATACACAAGAACTTAGAAAAGATTCTCATTAATGGTTAGTATTTGAATAATGGAAAAACACTGAAACCTTGGTTTTCATCACTAGAGAATTGCTTCAATAAATAACTATATTTCCATTCAATGGGCACTGCCTGTCAGTACCCACCAGTGGAACCTACTCAGCAGACCAGGGTAAAGGAGTCTGTATTTTTACAAATGGCAAGAAAAACCTGGAGAATTACAAGGTTCCATTTTTGTGCCCGAAAAGCATCTGGAAGGATATTCACTCAAATGTCCTTCACAATGATTATTTTGGGGTTTTAGGGTAAAGTGGGTGATTTTGGTCTTATTCCTTATACCCTTATGTACTGCCCAAATAGTCACCATTCAGCATATTTCCTTTTATTGTATATAATGCTTTGATTATAAGAAACCTGCACATGAAAAAGGCACGGAAGGAAATGAATCTTTCCTTTTTTTCCTTTTTTATCTGAAAGTAAAATAATACATTTCCACTGTTGAAAAATGAAAACAGATTTCACCCACTTCCATTATTCCCACCTTATGGGACACAAGAGGAGGAGGAGGAGGTCCAAACACAAACTTCCCACATTAGTTGGTTAAAGGACATTCCTAAAAACACAAAGTGTCAGTGTGCCTGGGTGGCTCAGTCAGTTAAGCATCTGACTCTTGATCTCAGCTGTCTTGATTTCAGAATCATGAGTTCAAGCCCCACATTGGGCTCCACCCTGGGCATGGAGCTTACTTAAAAAAAAGAAAGAAAAAACCCACAAAGTGTCAACGGCATTGGCCCAGAAATATAAAAAATAACTACTAAAGCAGGACAGAGCCCTTTCAGGATGGAGATATACATATATAGTTGTTCTGTTTAATCCTCCTCAATAAGCATGTAGCAAACTACTGTTTCCCACTAGATGGATGCCAGTCATTGGACAAGCTGGCCCTTGCCAGCCCAGAAGTGTACGTATTGATGCTACAGGAGACGCCCTGTCTCCATCCCACATCTGCAGCAATAGCACCAAAAGTCAAATCTCAACAGAGGGCAACTACGGCTTCAAAGTCACCTTCTCTCGCCTCAGTTACCTGTAAATCCAGGGATCAGTTTGTAGCAAATTGATAAACTGAATTTCATGGGAAAGGATCAAATGAATCAAGGGAGAATTAATGAGTTTTTCCCACAAATCTTTAAGAACTGTGGGCTTGCTCCCTGCCCACCTGGTCAATCTCACTGTGGAGCTTGTTAAAATTAATTACGTCATTGAGCACTTATGCTGCTTCCAGCTGCCAGGAGGCCCCTGGAGGAAGAGAGAGGAAGGCAGAGTATCCGGTCTGTCAAGAGCCATGCTTGGGCAAATTCTTCGTCACTGGGCATCAGGAGTCACTTGTCCCCACCTGGGCAAGCGCCCTCTCCCTCGAGCCCACCCGCTGGGTCGCTTCCTAAAAGTAAAACTCAGCAGAAAATGATCCAAATAGTCCATAATCACTTTGGGACTGCAGCAGAGCATCCTGTATGCGTGAGGCCGCAAGGGTCACACCCCAGGTGACAGGTCAGAGGGCAGCCTAGGTGGCCAACAGTGAGGTGGAGAGTGCAACCACTCCTGGGTGGGGGGCACACTGAGCCCCAGGAACTCCGCTGTGAGTACCATCACAGCACCATTATAGCAGCCCCATCCCTTACCCTCCAAGTGCCCCAGTCTGGGCACTGACTCCTCTCCCACACGGCACTGGTTAGTGCCAGTGAAGAGTGGGGTCTGCTGGGAAATGCTACACCACCCTTCTCCCACCGACGCTGGTCCTGGGGACAGGTGGTGGGCACAATCGCCCACGGCCATGCGCGGCAGCCACAGTGCTCTCTGCACTGGCTTTGCAGGAACTGCTCAGCCGCCAGGTGGAGTTGAAGCACATGGACATCAGGTCTCTTCCCTCCCTGTCCCCAGCCCAGCTGGAGCTTTGACTACTAGGCGAGGCCCTTCCTTCAGGGAGCAGGCGCCCACCCAATGCCTACAGCTGCATTTCCTCTGAAACCTGACCTGACCTGTATTGGAAAGCCCGACGCCCTTTAACAACGTCTTCTGAGCGCTGACCGCTGCCCTCCCAAGCTCTTGGGCAGACACATCTCTCACCCCAGTGAGCGGGCAGGCTTCTGAGGAGGGTATGATTTTCAGGCCAAGACCCTGGTAAGAACTGCTTAGATAAGAATACCAATTTCTGTCTGGATCCAGGTTAAAACTAAAATGAAAAGACAAATAATAACCTCAGACAACTATCAAGGTGCCTGCCAACAGAATGTCTCAGAAAATCCCTGCTTCTGGGTTTTTTCTACAGGGCCAAACAAAAGATAGGAAGACACGTTCCAACCTGCATCCCAGTGCCTCACCGATAGGCCTCTCCACACAGTGGCCCCCCTGAGTGACCCACCCTCCCCCACCATGACCCACCCCTCCCCACAGGTAACCCTCCTCCAACTTCAGGTGATCCACCTCAGGTGACCTTCTGCCCCCAGGTGACCCTCCTCCACCAGGTAGCCCATCCCCCCCATATGACCCTTTCTCACCTTCAATCCCCTTTCCTAGTCTGGTGCCCAGAAGCATGTCTGAGCTAATGCTAAGATGGGTTTCCCAGGTGCTGGGGAGCATCGAGGGAGAAGCCCTGGGAGAAGGTGATCTCTGGCCTCTGCATTTTGGCAGATCACAGCCTCACAGCAGCCCACACTGTCCACCTGGGGCTGGTTTCCCTCGGTGTTCCACCGTCTGCCTGCATGTCAAGCTGCCATGAACAAGGGGTTTTCATTTTTTGAGAACTCTGGGAACCCTCTAAGTGTGGCAAGCAACAGGGCAAGCCTATGGTCCAGGGACATTCACACCAGAGGAAAAACAAAACCAATTTCTCTCCCTTCTCTTCCCCCAACTAACCAACACAGGGAAACAAATGTGCAAACTCCATTTCCTCCAGGTCATTGGGCTGGGGGGGGGGCATATTTCCAGTAAGAGAACCCCCCAAAACCGTTCTAAAGTGCACGTTCTAAGCTCTGCACTAAATTCACAGGAATCTTCCAGATGAACTGCAAGCAGCCAGCTGAGCTGAGTGTGTGCTACGGGAGAGTTTCCAACACATACTTGTGTGATCTACTCAGTGTGCTTAAAATGAAAAGCTTCTGCACAGCCAAGGAAACAGTCAAAAAAACTAAGAGGCAGCCCACGGAATGGGAGAATATATTTGCAAATGACACTACAGATAAAGGACTGGTATCCAAGATCTACAAAGAACTTCTCAAACTCAATACACGAGAAACAAATAAACAAATCAAAAAATGGGCAGAAGATATGAACAGACACTTTTCCAATGAAGACATACAAATGGCTAACAGACACATGAAAAAATGTTCAAAATCATTAGTCAGCAGGGAAATTCAAATCAAAACCACACTGAGATACCACCTTACACCAGTTAGAATGGCAAAAATAGACAAGGCAAGAAACAACAATTGTTGGAGAGGATGTGGAGAAAGGGGATCCCTCCTACATTGTTGGTGGGAATGCAAGTTGGTACAGCCACTCTGGAAAACAGTGTGGAGGTCCCTTAAAAAGTTAAAAATTGAGCTACCCTATGACCCAGCCATTGCACTACTGGGTGTTTACCCCAAAGATACAGACGTAGTGAAGAGAAGGGCCATAGGCACCCCAATGTTCATAGCAGCATTGTGCACAATAGCTAATTCGTGGAAGGAGCCGAGATGCCCTTCAACAGATGACTGGATTAAGAAGTTGTGGTCTATATATACAATGGAATATTACTCAGCTATCAGAAAGAACGACTTCTCAACATTTGCTGCAACATGGACGGCACTGGAGGAGATAATGCTAAGTGAAATAAGTCAAGCAGAGAAAGACAATTATCATATGATTTCTCTCATCTATGGAACAAAAGAACTAGGAAGATCGGTAGGGGAAGAAAGGGATAAAGAAGGGGGGTAATCAGAAGGGGGAATGAAACATGAGAGACTATGGACTATGAGAAACAAACTGATGGCCTCAGAGGGGAGGGGGGTGGGGGATTGGGATAGACCGGTGATGGATGGTAGGGAGGGCACGTATTGCATGGTGCACTGGGTGTTATACGCAACTAATGAATCATCGAGCTTTACATCAGAAACCGGGGATGTACTGTATGGTGACTAACATAATATAATAAAAAATCCTTAAAAAAAATGAATGTGTTATGCCAAAAGCAAGTTGGGTGGAGAGCCACAGGAAAAGGTGGCACGTGTGAAGCTGCTGGATTTGCCAGAAGAAAACACCACCGTGATCCGACCTTTCTGCCTCCCCCTCCCCCATCACCAGAACACTGAAGTGAGGAATTGTGACTTTACCACAATTCTGATGGCAGCTGCATAAGTCACATTGTCCAACATCCTGAAATATGGCTCCTGAAATAGCACGGCTCCCAAGAAAACTGTACACGGCACATTCCACCACCTGGGACGCAGACAACAGATCACCTCCGTATTCTGCCCCGTGCCCGGGGTTACACACACATGCCTGCGGTAGCAAAGGGCCCACGCACACAGGGGCCGGACCCCATGAACAGAGAGACACACAGGGGCTTGGCCTAAGTCCACATGGCACGTGAGTGGAACCTGAACCGGCAAGGTTGCCTCTTACACGAGTCAGGGGATTCAGACTCCCGTTTGCTTGGTTCTTTCTAAATCCAGCCATATCTGCTGTACAGTAAAATGGACCAGTGAAGACGGAGACCTCCTCTGCATGTCGGTAGCTGAGCGACCATGCAGATGCGGCCCCTTCCTGAAACTATTAACAAGACACGCTTTCTTCAGGACTCATGTAAACCTGGGACCGTGGGACACGGGAGTGGCTCAGTCAGTTAAGCATCTGACTCTTGATCTCAGCTCAGGTCTTGATCTCAGGGTCGTGAGTTCAAGCCCCGCACTGGGCTCTGTGCTGGGCATGGAGCCCACTTTAAATAAATAAACTGACTAACTAAACTTGTGACCTTTAACGTATTTTTATCATTATGTAACCCTCTGTGATTTTCCCAGCAAACAGAAATACTAACACCTCCTTTTGTTTCTGGATTGTCAGGATTTCAAGGTTGTGTTACAGTTGGTATTCAAACGAAGACGGCAGAGCTAGGACCGACCTCGAACGCTGCATTAGCAGAGACAGAGCAAAGTGGTGGCAGTGCAGGGAAATTATCTATTATTATTATCACACGCATCCCTTACACGTCCTTCTCCAGATATGCAACCAGAAAGACCCAGTTTCTAGCAGCCTTTACAGTGCCGGCAGCAAGTCTGCCGTCTTCTTCCTCGCACACCTGCGGACCAGCCTGATTCGTGCTCACTTTGAAAAGCAGCAAGTTTTACTTGGCCAAGTCGCTGATGCGACAGCAGGGAGGACGGGACTGCGTGAGGAAGAGCTTGCCCAGCAGGCCCTCTCCCTTTCACGTCCTGGCCACAGCTTATCCCCATATTCACCCACGGGACCCACACGTCTTACTGCGGGAATGACATGGGGCCAATACACTTGTGACCCAGGGATGTGTTCTTACGTTCCCTGGTCTCCAGCTTTAAAATTTTCCAAAACAGAAATTCAACTGTGTGTGATCCAGAGGATGGCCAGGAGGTGACAGAGGTGACGGCAGGTGTGAAACACGCTGAAAATCAGCTGGGGGGCAGTTTCTCTAGGTGGTTGTTTCACAGGTAGCCATGATACAGCTGTCATTCTGTGGCAGTGAGGACCTCCCTGACCACCGGTCCTCACCCATGTCACTGCCTGGACTCGCAAGCATCCCGGTGACCTCAGGACATGGCCGTGAGCATTGCAAAGCTTGGGGAGAAAGGAGGGAGGAGACAGATGAGAGCGTCTTCTCTGCATCTTTCCTTGGAGTGTGAGTCCCAGAGCAACGCTAGCCCATTGCTTACAGTAAAGTTCTACTGCCAACAAAACGCCAGGAGCAGTAGGTGCTCAGTAAACATGTGCTACATTGATGAATCGGCAAAGGTTTCTTCTCTTACATCACCAAAGGCTGTTGAGAGGCGGAGAGGAACCAAGAGGCTGGCTTCAGAGAGCCCCTCTTTTCTCAATAGTACCGCACCTCACCCCTGCAGAAAAAATATATGGCTCCCATGTGAACTCACAATGAAACCACAAGTATATCATTGAATTTTATTTTTTCTTCCTTAAAAGGGAAACTTAGATATTAACTACTTCTTAGTTGTAAAAATATTCATAATTGTCTGCTGAACATGCAGAAATAGTAAGTTTATTTAATAAATCGTTTCATTTGCTTAAAACAAGGAAAAACAACCACTCTAGATCACTGCAGAACATACAGCAGTAGACAGAGCCACTCAGCAGTGTGCGAGGCACTGAAATGAACACAGTAAGTGGACGCCGGATGCAAGCTTCCTCGCTCCCAGGAAGCAGGGGCCCCGCAGTCCAGATCAGGCACTTACGGGCACCCTGAGCACACGCTTTGGTCTACGTCAATCTTATCACTCCTGTCAAGTACTGTCTTCAGGACACTTGCTAAGAGTAACACCAAGAGCAAAATTAGTTGGGGTTCCAGAAATACTTGCAGTAGATTGTCTCTCTGTAACCTCAACAGCTTGCAGAAGAACGTCCTGGAACAGTGCCACCAGGCAGACCCCAGCCTTGCCGTGGAAGAACGTTCCCCTCCAATCTCTCTCCCCCTCAGCACCATGCAGAAGAACGTCCTGGAAGAGTGCCACCAGGCAGACCCCAGCCTTGCCGTGCAGGAACGTTCCCCTCCAATCTCTCCCCCTCAGCACCATGCAGAAGAACGTCCTGGAACAGTGCCACCAGGCAGACCCCAGCCTTGCCGTGCAGGAACGTTCCCCTCCAATCTCTCTCCCCCTCAGCACCATGCAGAAGAACGTCCTAGAACAGTGCCACCAGGCAGACCCCAGCCTTGCCGTGCAGGAACGTTCCCCTCCATTTTCTTTCCCCTCAACATGAAGGCAAAACAACACTGTACAAATGAAATACATGCTGGGAAAGCTGCATGTCATTTAAATATTTTAAATAATATGTTTTTAATATGTACTGTAGAGGTCTGACTCCTTTACCCATTGATAAAACAGCAAAAAAAAAAAAAAGGATCTACGATGAAATATGAATTTTCTTCCTATTCCAGTCACCCAGTCTACAGATTGCGGCCAGCTGATTCTTGGCACCCTTCAGAATATCTTCCCACAGCGACACACACACACTGGCCACACACACGGGGACTCATCTTGCTTCTTTTTACTCCTTGTTTATTCCAAGCCTGGGCCTGAGTTCTCATGCTCTCAATTCTCAGCAACATCCAAAATTTGTAAACTTTGAGTTTTTGCCAGTTGAGTAAGCTGATCTACCATATTTCATGTGGCTTCAATTTAATAATTAGGGAGAACACCATCTTGTATATTGCTCAATCATCTGGATTTTCTCCTTAAAGATCCTGTTAAAACATTATGCCAATTTTTGTCTCCGTCTTTTTTTAATGGTTTGTAAGGATTCTTTATATATTTTGAGTATAAGACTTTTGCTGGTGAGAAGTGTTAAAAATGTCTTCTCCTGGGGCACCTGGGTGGCTCAGTCAGTTAAGCGTACAACTCTTGATTTCGGTTCAGGCCATGATCTCAGGGTCATGAGGTAGAGCCCTCGTAGGGCTCCACACTGAGCATGCAACCTGCTTAAGGTTCTCTCTCCCTCTCCCCCTCTCTCTGCTCCCTTTCTCTTTCTCTCTCTCTCACAAAAATAATTAATTAATTAATTTTAAAAATGTCTTCTCCCATTCTGTTTCTTGTCTTCTAACTCTCTTTTTGGTGTCTTTTTAATTAACAGATGTTCTTGATTTTAACATAGTTGAAATTATTCATCCTTTCCTTTGTGGTTAGTGCTTTTTATGTCCTATTTCAAAATCTTTGTCTACTAAGGTCACAAAATCATTGTATTTGCATCTAAAAATCTTTATTGTTTTGCTTTTCACACTTTAGTGTATAGGACTTGACTTTTCTAAAAGAAATTAGGTCCAATTTCATTTTTTTCTAATATGGATCCTAACTGCTCTGCATCTTCGTTTTTCATTCAAAATGTCTTGAGGTCTTTCTAAATCAACACATACATAGTTCCATCTTCAGGATGAATCATAATTTGAAGGATACTTAAGATGTTCATGGTTTTTCTATCACAGTGTTCCAAAGAATCATTTTACGTTTGATCTTTACACATATACACTTAAGCATATTCATCATGCAATTTCGTAGGAGTGGGGCTGATGAATTAAAAGTATGTGTATTTTAAATTTTCATAAATAATGGGTTTTTTGTCTTGCTTAAAATATTTATTCCTTCTCAAAATTATTAAAAATTCCCCCAAGTTCTCTTCTAGTACTTATAAAATCCCATTATACTTTAGATCTTTGAACCATCTGGACTTTATTTTGGGGTAAGGAGTTTGGGAGGAACTCAGCTCTGTATTTTCCAAATGTCTGGCCAGTTGTCCCCAAATCATTACTGAATAATACATCTTTTCCCCCACTGATTTAAAATGTCATCATTATCATATACTAAATACCCATATGCATTCAGGTCTATTTCTAGACTTCTATTCTTTTCCTTCAATCTGTCTGCCTATTTACAATCACAACCACTCGGGTTTGAACACCCCATCATCATAAAGCACTGCAGCGTGGGATGGTCAGTCAACACCCCACAAACAACATCTCTGTTTCATAACTTTCCTGTTCAGCCTCACATGTACTTCTCAACATGCACTTTAAAATTAGTTTGTTTAACTCCAACAGAATTCTTTAATGTTTTATTGTAATTGCTTAAAATAAAGGTAATTCAGAGAGAACTGACATAATACAATATTAAACCTTCTGACCCAGAAACACTGTCTTGCCGATTATCCAGCTGTCCTTGTGCCTCTCAGAGAAGAGTTTGGATTTGTCCATGAGTCTACCTCCTCCACACGCTTCCCTTCTCCACTGTGCTTCCCTCTAGGACTACAGACTTTCTACCCATTTATTTCATTTTCTTTTTAAAGATAATTCCTCTGGGTATAGAATTTTAGGTTGGCAGTTACTTTCTTTCAGTTCTTTAAAGATACCATTCCATTATCTTCTGGCTGCCCCTACCTGTCGAAGTCAGCCCTCAACCTCATAAAGGATCACCCCCCAAATTCACAGATTTCAAACGACCATCATGTGAGCAGGAAAGGTCCCTAGTGTCAGGACCAGCGCCTCTGTTATTCCCTCCTCATTGGACTAGCCAAGGTAAGCCAGCAGCTGAGCCCAGAATAAGACAGTGGGCAAGGAGTGCCATCTGTCACACACGGTTACTCAGCAACAGGTATGTGCGCAGGTAAAAAGGAAGATGTGGGACAGTAATGCAATCTCCCATGCAGTCTTATACCCTAGGAGGTTATGTGTCTGTTCTGTTTTTAGGCCTTATTTTTACATTTTCATTTTCAACAATTTTTCTATACCATTCGTGTGTGTGTGTGTTCTTCTTAGGGTTCATAATGTTTCTTGAATTTTGCTTGAGGTCTCTCACACATTTATTACTCTTTACCCCTTCAAACTTGCTTCTCCCCATTCTCTGTCTCCTTCCCTTTGTGGACTTCAATCCACAGTATGTTACTCCTTACAGTGTCCATATGTCTCTCTCTATATTCTTTTTCCATCCTTTTCTCTCTCTGGATATGGTCTTCTGACCTACCTCACATTCACTTCCACTTTGTCTAATCTGCTATTAAACCCATAGGTTGCATTCCTAAATCCAGGGAGTGCATTTTTCAGGGCTAGAATTTCCATGTGGTTCTTTTCTATATATTGTACTTCTCTGAAATTCTCCACTTATCAATTGTTGTTTTGAAGATATTAATCACCATTATCTCAGAGTCAAAGCCTGATGATTTCAATACCTGGATCACCGCTACATCTGTCTCTGCTGTTTGCCTGTTCTCTCTTGATCCTGTCACTTCACAGGCATGGCAGTTTTGACTACCTGCTGATACCGTGTGTGAAAAATGGAAGTGGCTCAAGCTGATATCTTACCCCATAAAGAGTTCCTCAACTTCTAGCAGTCAGCAGTGCAGGGCAGATTACCCGAGCCTGCCGTGGCCAGGCTGCAGATGGGGTTATTCCTATCCATCCTTTCTCCTGCTGTAGGTAATGCCAGCCTACCAGAGGTCTTGACTAAAAGCTTAGGGTGTCCCCCAGAGTTTTCACACCATGGCAGGCCCTAAATGACCACTCTGAAACCCCCAGCAGCTGCTTTCTCTCTTGCCCTCCCTCTGCCAGCATTGATTATTGACTGGCAAATCAATGGTGTGTCACCTGAATGATGACTGGGTCACCTGAACTGGCTCCTCTTCCTGCAACCTTGGCTACTTTGTCCCTCTCTGGTATCTCCCACAGGTAATTTTCTGCTGTTTATCCAGCTTTCCTATTAGCTTTAGGGTAAGACTGGTCTGTTGCAAGCTGGTCACCATACTCAGAAGCAGAAGTCCCTCAGCAGAGTTTGAGAGGTTTTCCATCCATGAGCTGCACATTCTTCAGATTATTTCCAGATGGTTTAAGCATCTCCCATTGTGTTTTATCTTGGTTGTTGGTATATAGGAAAGCTCTTCATTTCTACATTAAATGTGTAACCAGACCCCACAAATATTGTCAGTAGTTATTCAATGGGTTCAGTTCATTTAGGTTTTCCAGGTATATAACCATATTACCTGGAAATAATGATCATATTGTCTCTTCCTTTTGGTTTTATACCTCTTATATTTTTCACATTTATTTGATTTGCTACTACAGTGGTCTCAATCCCAGAGATTCTGATTCTATTGATCTGAGGCAGAATGGAGACAATGGAAGCTCTTAAAAACTCCCACGTGATGCCCAGCGGCAAAAGTGCCCAGCAGCAAGGGTACAACCCCTGGGTCGGTACTGCCAAAGCTATGTTAAATAACAATTGATAGCTAATAGTTATGTGTACACATGTGTATGCATTTATGAATGCTGAAATCCACGTCATTATGCTGGGTTCTAACACTTTCTCTATCAATATCTCTACCTATAAAACTTCTTATGTTAAGGAATTTTCCATCTATTCCTATTTTATTAACAATCTTTTTCTCAAATCTTTTTGTAAATAAATACCTGTATTTCTCCTTTCTTACCATCAATATGGTAAACTGTATTAACTTCTTACTATTGAATCATTCTTTATTCTTAGAATGAGCCCCTAGTTGGTTCTGACATAGTATTCTTTTAATGTGCTACTGGATTATATTAGTTAATATCTTATGTAGGAATCCTATAAGAATATGTGAGTGGCACTGTGCTGTGCCTTCGGGATGTGTACTAAATTTACAGCTTGCATGTCAATGCTGTCTTTGCAACAGAGAATTGGGAAGGTGTGTGTGTGTGTTTATGCTCCAGAGCTGTCTAATTATCTTGGGATTTATTACTATTATTATTATTATTATTATTAAATAATATCTAATATAATTATCTTTGGATTAATAAAAATTAATCAATTCCTTGGAAGTTCTATTGGAAGGTGACATTTTTACAAACAACGTCCCCATAATTAACTTGTTCTATGCATTTCATTTCTTCTAAAGTGAATACCGATGGGTGGACAGCATACCTAACATGGCCCTACTGACAATGGAGGGTTGCCTGGACACAACGGTTGAGGACTGTGAAAGCCTTACTGCCAACACTGAATTAATGCTTGCTTAGAACTTCTCTCTAGAGCTCACTCTCCTCCTCCCTATCCTTAACTCCCTGACCCTGAGCTTCCTCTACCCCCATAAGGTGGAGTTAGCAGAGTGTTTTCCCATGATTATTATTCAGAAGTCTAGCACTGATACTTGTTCAACAAAAGTCTCCTCACAAAGTGGTGAATGAAGGGCACCTGGGTGGCTCAGTCGGTTAAGCATCCAACTCTTGATTTCAGTTCAGGTCGTGATCTCTGGGTCCTGGGATCAAGCCCGTGTTGGGCTCTCTGCTCAGCGGAGAGTCTGCTTGAGATTCTCTCTCTCCCTCTCCCTCTGTCCCTCCCCTGGCATGTACACACACGTGCTCTGTCTCTCAAATACATAAATCTTTTAAAACAATGGTGAATGAATGTTTTCCAGTTAAAGGGGATTGTGATTTTCACATTAATTTTAGGGCCCAAAACTACTCTGTTAAAGGTTGTACTTAGAAAGAGCATGAAATAACATGGGAAAATATTTATTACATAATTTCAAGACAGAATTCTAATAAGCATTATGTTTATAAATGCATAAAACATGTCTAAGTGTGGGAAAAATACTAGGAAAAAAAGGTCAAAGGTAATAATGGTTGTATCAAGTGACAGAACCATGAATCCCTTGTCTTCTGTGTGTTCTTCCGCACTTTTCAATTTTTTTTAATGAAGAGCATTACTTTTAGAATGGAAAAATAAATGAAGTTTTCATAAAACTCTGCCCTTTGGATTTTGCCAGCCAGCACTTTCCGCTCAAAACAAGCCATGCCAACAAGCCACTGTACCAACACTGATGCCCTCCGAGAGTCACTGTGACTCCCCACCTGACAGTGACGAAGCAGCCCAGGAAAAGTCTGGCTCTAGCTGCCACTACTCCATTAGCAAACACCTTTTTCTGCAGGTGCAGGACGATCATCTGTCTTTTACACGAGCAGAAAGGGAGTCTGTCTTAGGATAAATGGAAATAAATGAAAAAAATAGTACATTTTTATTTGTTATGAAACTTTGATCTTAAAAAACTCAGTTACAATTTGAGAACAGGACTACGTACAAAAACATCACTCTTAAATGACTTTTAATTATTGTTAATCTGTATTACACTTCTTTATCTATTTCTGCAAACAGAAATGTCTGTGGGGATTTTTAACTGTTTGTTTGGGTCCCATCTCTACTCAAGTGTCCACCCTTCTCCTGTGCCATCCTCACTGTCAAACACAACGCTCAGAAACTAAAGTTAATCTTCACAAGCGATAAAGCACTTATGTAAGTACACTTACTCTCAGCTAAGGCTGTGCTGTGACCTGTGGTTCTCCATGTCAAGGTGGATAACCAAGAACTGAGTACACACTTACAGTCAATGTTCTCAGGAGTCTACGTGGACTTGTAAATGAATTGGGTCAATTATTTCTCACAGGATGTTCACGCAGACCCAGGTGGGGATGCTGCGTTACCCCCACTAAGCCCAGGCATGAGGGTAGGTGAAGGTTTCACTGTTTGTTAGCAGGACTCAAGGGCAGACACTACAAAGCATGGTGACTTGCATGAGGCTGGTCACGGCAGTTTTGTTCCCTCATAGGCTGCATGAAATGGTGATAGCTGCTTTGTCCCCAGAAAAGTAGCCATGAAATTCTGGAGTAGGGCTCAGTGAGAGACAGTGAGCAGACTGGCCCAGGGGGTCAAGGGCACTATACCCACTTCTAGGAAGGAAAGCACGCCCAGCAGACAGTGGGAGGGGGGATGAGAAATGGTGTCAGACCCAAAGTGATTCCTACTGTGTGCAGTGCAAATCCATTCCTCTGCAAAGGGGGCACACGTGCCTGGCTCTGGGTCACATGATTTCTCACAATCATGAAGGCCAGGAGGCAGCATCACCACAGACACTCCACAGTAGCTCGGTCTGATTCCAGCCTGGTCACCTGTCTCCAAACCTGCCCTTTTTACCTAATGACAACAAGTCCCATCCACATCCACGAGCCATTAAGAATCAGGAAAGAATTAAAACTGGAATTTCGCACATTTGCAGGCAGAACACAATGCCCTGTAATCGCCAGAGGGGTCAGACAGAACTCAGCCTGCTGTGAAGCCATATGAGGCTGCAAACATTTTAGAATACAGAGCCCTGGGGTGGCCGGATCTGCTGCTCCCTTCTGAGACCAAAAACTCCACCGCAAGGTCCTGGTGCAAAGCATGGGAGTTTATGGCCTCACTTCCCAGGGTAAGACTTGTCTTCCAAGCACATCTATAGCTATGCTGTGGCCAGCCAGCCAACTCTTCTCGGTCTACTTCCTGGCTGGCTAGGCAGATCTCACTTCCGCACAGCCCAACCCAAGCCCTGTGGTCAGCTCCATGTGCAGGACAAGGAAGCTAGGGGTCCTTGCCCTTCACAGCCTGGTCCTGGCCACAGCCCTCTGCATTGCAGCTGAAGTTCCTGCCACTCACAGACTATAACGGGAGCCACCCAACACCCCTTGTGGCAGGAGGGCCCAAGGTGGCCCCATGCCAGGGGCCTGGGAGGCTGAATTCTGAGAAGAAACCCTGTGGGAGTGGGTTTTGATAAACAGACGGTATGAGTGAGGTCCAGAGGGGACGAGGATAGAAACACTTGGGAAAAAGTGACCAGGAGCTTAGAAAACAAAAACTAAGAAAGGGGCCCAAGTACACAAACTCAAAGTAGCATGACTGGGGGCAACTGTGAAGTCAAAATGGAGATTATTATTTGAATTGGACAAAGCCCCTCTCCTCTAAGGGCACATGGCAGTCAGAGACTCCCACTCAGCTTTTAAACAAGCAACGTTTTCACAGCCACAATGTTGGAAAACTGCCTAAGATCAACCTGTAACCACAGCTACAGAATGGATGTTAGGATCTAACACTGAGTAAAATTTTGGCTAACAGGGCCTGGAACGCAGGTGGGGAAGAAGGGGGGGGGGTCCTTGTACTATAGGAGGCAATGATAAAGCTGTGGCCATCTCAACAGAGGCTCCACAGAGAAGGACCAGGGGACCCATAAGGAAACGGTGGGAGTATAAAGCGTGAGTCAACAGAAGACCTCAGACACAAGAGTCCGGTGGTGCTCCCGGGGTGGGACCTCGGGGAGGGGGTCAGGGTATGTTGCTTTTATCATAACCTCACATGGACCCAATGTTTAAAACCACTTACATGCATTACTTTGACCAAATTAATCGAGGGAAAGTTTAAAGCAACATGTGTCATAAACACAAAGTAAATACTAATCGTTGACTAACCTCTGCTTTGCACCAACTCTGTGGCGGGTGGCTGCAGACACCGGGAAACATCAGACAGCAAGACAGGCAAGACCCTCCCCCCTGCAGTCCACCTTCTAGACACAGACAGACCACGGTAACTAACGCCCAGATTGGTGACAAATGCTATGGACGAAGGAACGGTAGAAAGGGTGTGGGTGGGTGGCGGCTCATGCAGATGGTCATTCAGGCTCCCTGAGAAGCCACCTATCAAGAAGGGCGGTTCCAAGGGAAGGCGGATGGTAATGGGCCTCGGGGGCTCATGTTCTGGTTATAGAAAAAAAACCCGTAACGCCCAGATGTATGGAAACTGTTACTTAAATGCGCCGGATACACGGATCAGGAACAATGTGTACTGTGTTCCCACGAGGCAGGGAGACGTTTCCTAAAACGTCAGTTAGAGACGCTGCACCCCACAGGACCGGGGCCTCCATGCATCCCCCAGTTTGTACAGGCCACTCGAGTTCCAGCTAGGTACAGTAAAGCAAACAGCAGGTTGACCGAGTTAAACAGACGTGGTGTCACAAGGGGAACACGGGTCCAATGGAGAACCGTGAGCGACAGCAACCACAGCGCCCAGCTCTGGCGGCGTGCATCGTGGGCCCTGCAGGGGCTTCAGGGAAATCAAGGGCGTACACGGTGCGGAGTAAGTGCCCGGAGAGGAGGCTACAGTCTGGAACCAGAGGTAAACACCCCAAGAAAGTCTCTAAATGTGTAAATATATAAATGTGTTAAACCGCTAAGAAGTCCTGGCCAACAGAACTACGATCACTTACGTGATAAACGTGAGTATGGACTGAGATAAAACTCCACACAGAGAAGGGAAATAAACATGTAAGAAACTGAAACAAAACACATAAAGTGAGTAACGTTCTCAAAGTTGTTTGTGACCAGGATGGTTTCAATAGACACCTTAGGGTGACATGTTAGGGGTAAGTCATTTCTTTATTGAGGCACAACTTACTAAGGAAATAATTAAGGAACAAACCCTTTTATTCAATTCTATCTATGTCTTTATATCCGTCTCTTTACCCAGACACATCGCGGACGCCTGACGTCAAGGTGCGCCAAGGAAGCTCACCGTCTGGGGGAGGCGTGCCCGTCTCTGGTGCTCCTGACTTCACTGAAGGGCACTGTTCTCAGCAGCCGCTGCTCCGAGTCCCACAGACCCCAGGGATCGCTTCCTTCACTCTTCCTCTCTGACACGTTTCAGTACCAAACAGATCACGTCACCCTATGCTTTGAAAGCACCCAACCTTCACAGGGTACTGGAAGTAATGTGTCCCCGTGTATTTTTTTCAAACTCATTTAAATTTGATAACAAATAGAAAGATTCCTCAGTCCACCAAAGGCCGAAAATAGCTGACATAAACCCAAAAGTATGCAAGCTTTTTCTGAGAAGGACCAGGGAGCAGACATTTTTGGCTGAGTGGGCCCTCATGCCTGGAGAGCTGCCCTGGAGTATGGCCGGATGGGCAGTGTGCCAATAAACCTTTATTTACAAAAACGGCCAGTGAGAGGCACTTTGCAGACTTGGCTTGAAAATACTAACTAGAACTCCTTTGGTGTCAAGGCTCAGGACCCTGGCTCTCATTCCTCACAGTGAAAAGTCCCAAAACCCGGCTTCAGGGAAATTCAAATCAAAACCACACTGAGATACCACCTTATGCCAGTTAGAATGGCAAAAATTGACAAGGCAGGAAACAACAAATGTTGGAGAGGATGTGAAGAAAGGGGATCCCTCCTACATTGTTGGTGGGAATGCAAGTTGGTACAGCCACTCTGGAAAACAGTGTGGAGGTCCCTTAAAAAGTTAAAAATTGAGCTACCCTATGACCCAGCCATTGCACTATTGGGTATTTACCCCGAAGATACAGACGTAGCGAAGAGAAGGGCCATATGCACCCCAATGTTCATAGCAGCATTGTCCACAATAGCTAAATCGTGGAAGGAGCCGAGATGCCCTTCAACAGATGACTGGATTAAGAAGATGTGGTCCATATATACAATGGAATATTACTCAGCTATCAGAACGAGTTCTCAACATTTGCTGGAACACGGATGGCACTGGAGGAGATAATGCTAAGTGAAATAAGTCAAGCAGAGAAAGACAATTATATGGTTTCACTCACTTATGGAACATAAGAACTACGAAGATCGGTAGGAGAAGAAAGGGATAAAGAAGGGGGGTAATCAGAAGGAGGAATGAAGCATGAGAGACTATGGACTCTGGGAAACAAACTGAGGGCTTCAGAGGGGAGGGGGTGGGGGAATGGGATAGGCTGGTGATGGGTAGTAAGGAGGGCACGTATTGCATGGTGCACTGGGTGTTATACGCAAGTAATGAATCATGGAACACGACATCAAAAACTAGGGATGTACTGTATAATGACTAACATAATATAATAAAAAAATATTATTATAAAAAAAAAAAAACCTGGCTTCCCACACTGCAGGACCCCCTCCCCCTCCACCTGCGGGTCCTCACTGCCCCTCCCAACGCTGCATCATCTTTCTCTTCGCTGGTTCCCAGGAACAGTGAGGAAGCCCCGCCCTCTGTACCATACCTCCCGGCACGGCTCAGCACAGAGATTCTCAGGCACCCACCACCACCCAGAGCCCAGCCTGGACCAGCCAGCTCCAGTGAGATGGTCTGGGGACAAAAATCACTGCATACTGCAGCTGCCCCAGTAACCATGTGGGTGGGAACAGCACAACACGCCCACACAATGACACAGTTGTCTTTAAAATTTTCTTCTTCAACCACAGAATACTGACACATTTCCTCCCACATGCAGGATGCTCCGTGGAGAGCAGGCGACGGGCCGGCACAGGCACAGGACCTCCTGGGGCAAGAAGCTCCGCACGAATGACTACAACAACACTATGCCCCAGCCTCCTGCCTGCCAACCCATGAGACATACAAGCTGGCCATCCTGTGGCTTGCAGACCAGGGCAGGTCACTCCCAGAGGCTGCCCTGTGGCAACCCGCCACCCTCACTTACCCTCAGCAACACACAGCAGGCACAGTACTTATTTCCTATTTATACCTGGACCATCGTTCCCTCAAAAAGTGTTTGGTGAGTAGCAAAGGAACAGGGGAAGAACAAGTGCATCCAATGTCAAAGATGACAACTCTGTCTTCAGCCACAGCAGTCGCATGGCTACCTGTCAGATCATCATAACGAAATACATGAACAGACCCCATTACTGTCAGTATATTAAAAACCGAAAAGCAAAGACACTTCGTGCATGAATATATTACATAAGGCCTTCCCACATGGTGAGCTCTCACACTTCCGACGTTCTATCAAGTTATCCTAACCCAGCCCTATCTGCAGAGGGTAATGCATGCGGTCCCCACTCCCCTATAACTGCTGTGTTCAGAGCCCGCTTTGGGAAAACACAGAAGACAACTGGTTAATCTCCACCCCGTTCTAGCTCCCCCTCACTGCCAACTCCAGCAGCTGCCTTGGAGAGATCCGTTCCTTTCTGGAAAAACAAAACAAAACACAACACACTATACTATGACTAGGACAATCAGCATGGGGGCGTGCACAGCAAATTTTAAGTTTTTACCATGAAAATTTTCAAACACACACAGAAGTTGAGTGGACAATGATGCATGTTCCTGCATCCACTGACCGACCAAGTGCAATCATCATTCCTCCTGCCCCCCACCCTGCTTCTGGGAGGAGTTGGTGTAAGTTAAAGAAAAGCTAATACATCATACTGTATGTATCTCTAACAGATGAGGACTTTCAAAAGACAAAATTACAAACCCATTACCACATCTAGCAAAATGAACAGCAGTTCCTTATACATAAACTTCTAATACCCAATCACTGTTAAATTTTCCCCAACTGACTTTTAAAAATGTCATCTTGGGGTGCCTGGTTGACTTAGTGAGTTAGGCGTCTGACTCTTGATTTCAGGCTCAGGTCATGATCTCAAGGTCGTGAGATGGGGCCCAGCTTCAGGCTCTGTGCTCAGGAGGACTCTGCTTGGGATTCTCTCTCCCTCTGCCCCTCCCCCCAATTCACATGTACGAGCTCCCTCTATCCCTCTCTCTCTCTAAAATAAACAAATAGGGGCGCCTGGGTGGCTCAGTCATTAAGCATCTGCCTTCGGCTCAGGGCGTGATCCTGGCGTTCTGGAATCAAGCCTTATATCAGGCTCCTCCGCTAGAAGCTTGCTTCTTCCTCTCCCACTCCCCCTGCTTGTGTTCCCTCTCTCGCTGGCTGTCTCTCTCTTTGTCAAATAAATAAATAAAATATTTTTTAAAAATAAATAAACAAATAAAAATAAAATAAACAAATAAATAAAATCTTTTTAAAAATGAAAAAATTACTAGGGTGCCTGGGTAGCACAGTCGTTAAGCGTCTGCCTCTGGCTCAGGGTGTGATCCCGGCGTTCCGGGATCGAGCCCCACATCAGGCTCCTCCGCTGGGAGCCTGCTTCTTCCTCTCCCACTCCCCCTGCTTGTGTTCCCTCTCTCACTGGCTGTCTCTCTCTGTCAAATAAATAAATAAAATCTTTTTAAAAAAATGAAAAAATTACAGAAAATAAAGAATTTAAAATGTTATCTTACAGTTGAATTGTTTGACTCAAGAACCAAACAGGTCCATACATCTTATATACTGGATGAACTCAATAACATTTATTGTTTTAGCATGAACCAGACGAACTGTAACTGGTTGATGATGAGTTTTCTGAATCCTTTCTCAGAATCTTCACTTCATAAAGTCCTCATCTGACTGCAAAAATTCTAGGCTCTGTCATTTTTTCCTAATTCCACTTAACTCTGGCAGAGCACCTCTGCAGTCACCAGGACAGAAGCCCCTGCCACCGCAGCAGCCCTACCATGACATTGCTGGGTTCCTCCCACGGGAGATCCCACCCACATCAGCCTGGACAAACATCGCTGGCCCTAAAACTAAAGATGCTACAACGGGCGGAGCAGGGTGGGGGCCCACACACGGGACTGCAGCTAGCACATGACGGACATCCACTCTGAAACCTCTCGTCTCCAAGGAGTTAGATCTGGCCTCCCAGGAAAGTATGACAAAAACAGAATCACATTTTGAATCCTCTGGAGTATATTACTCACACCCCGAATTCTCTCAGCGAGGTCAAAACTTCACATCTATGACTAAATTTCTTCCATGTGGAAATATTCCAATTCTCCTCCAAGTCTGCATGGATGGATTTTTACTTCTTTTCTTTAGTTGTAGAAATTGGGAGTGTGAAGAAGCGGCTGGAAAGCGGGGGTGAGTAGGCTGTGAGGGAAGGTCAATTCTCTCCCAGGCACTTGCGTTCGGTTGTGACACCACCTCCAAACACGGAATGAAGCAAACCTGAGGGCGCACCTTCCGGCAAAGCCTCACCACGGCATGTCGGCCTGCGTGCTCCCGCCCTTCACCTGGCACCACAGTGAACCTCCGTCCTGAGGCCCAGCGGTGCTGAAGCACAACTCCCAGGCCAGAGACGGCTCACGTGGGAAACCTGCGGTGCCCAGCCTCATCCCCAATTCTGATTTAATTGACAAGGGTGAGGCCCGAGTACTAGCATTTCCAAAAGCCCCTGACACGGTTCTCACGTTCTACGCACATGCCACCTCCACATCTGTCCCCGGGGTGACTGCGGGAGCCACAGTGGTGCCCAGCAGCTCATCCTCTCACCCTATGCTCCCAACAACCCTGCAACACCCCCACCCTCCATGTTAGGAAACAGGCTCAGAGAGGCTAACTGGCCGGCAGACTTGGGATTCAAGCCCAGATGGGCCTGACCTCCAAGCCTAGGCCCAGAGGACACCAGCCATGCCAGTGCCCCATTATCCCCCCAAATGGGGGTATGCTCGCCCAGAGCCTCTCCTCCAGCAGTGGGCTCATGTCTGCCTGGCACGAGGTGAATGCAGAGCACATCTCCATCAACTAGCTGCTGGCCCTGCGCTCAGCTCTCAGGGCTGCATGAAGGCTGCACCACGTTCAAAGGCAGGCTATGCTCACAGCTTGGAGAGGATGAGGAGACATGTGTGGGAGGGGAGCACTGGCTAGAAAACGAGGAGGGGGTAGGCAAAAGAGAGCAGCACCTATGGAGAACACGGAGTAGGCCATCACCTGGTAACACCAAGGCCTCAGCCTGGCTGCCCAGTGCTGGACTCACTGCACATTTGATGTGACAAGGACTTTGGAGACCACACATTCCAATGTCTCCACTTTCCAGGGAAAACACTGAGGACAGACAGAGGGAGATGACTTACCTGAGGTGCCCATGGACACAGCAGCATATGGGAGGGAACCCCGAGCCCCTTGCAGCCCTGGGATGCCTGGCTCTGAGCTGTCCCTGCCTGTCTGGTCCACACAATCCCGCAAAGACCACCCACTGCTCAGTCAGACTACTGTTGTTTCTCTTTGTACCACTGTCCACACACAAAGGACTCACAGAAACCCCGTGGCTGGCATCCCCAGGACCCCTGCGGTAAATGAAGCCCACCGGCCCATTGGCCCTCCTCCAATTACAGCAGGCTGTCCCTGCCATGGTCCTGGGTCTCCCACCATTTCTCCTTCATAGAACACCAATAAGGAAACTGAACTCCAGGGGCATGGGGCCTCCCCTGACAAACCAGGTCAGATTCATTCCAGGTTACCAATCCATGCCCCTCCTCTTGCAGAACGGCATAAGAAGGTGTCTACATATCCACCCATCTACACATGAAAGTCCATCAGTACAAATATGAGCCGTGCAGTTTGCCGACGCTGGTCCAGGAAGGTCCCTGGGGACATCGAGGCACCATTCCCAGCTCCTTCACCAAATGGTGCTGCTGATAGCAATGCTCCACCCTCCAGTCCTGAAGGCTGGTTAAGAATACAGAGAACAGCGCCTGTAGCACTTCTGAGGGCAGAGTATCTCAGAACGGAAGGCATCAGAGAGAGGGGCAGGCTCCCTGTGTGGACTAGCAGTGAAGGGAAAGAGAAAGCCCACTGCTCCCCACAGAGTCGGTCAGGAAGATGCTCCTTGCAGAGGTCACAGACTAACTTCCTCATACCCAGGGCACGATGCCAAGAAACAAAAGTATATCAGACAAGAAGTGTACCCAAAAGTCATGCAGCTTCACTTAAGGTCAGAAGATCACCTTGTAAAAATGCATAGAGGAAACCACAAATTTCCAAATTCCCAGTTTTTGATAACTCTTTTTCTGGTTATATGAGCAATAAAATCTTGTGGCATAAAATTGGAGAATGCAGAGAAGCATGAACAAAAAAATCATTATAGACACATTTTCTTCTAATGTTTTTCTCTGCATAAGTACTTATTTTTAGACACAGTTGAGTTCACTCTGTAGCCTCAGTCCGCCCCCTGCCTTTTCTATCAGACACTGACATTCCATTGTGAATATTTCCTGAGCCAGTAAAAGTTCCTCGTGACCATCTCTGGGGGCTGCTGGCACCACAAT
This sequence comes from Ursus maritimus, assembly GCF_017311325.1. NCBI lineage: Eukaryota > Metazoa > Chordata > Mammalia > Carnivora > Ursidae > Ursus > Ursus maritimus. Next base: position 667,882 of record NW_024425563.1, on the reverse strand, counting down.
GATGTGACCAATTTCTTCTACTACTGGTCACAAAAGTGGTTTTAGTTTTTCCACATTATAAGGAAAGCTGTTAAACATCTTTACACATTAGTTCTCATGTCTGTATTTAGAAACATTTCTTTAGGATAGATTACTCCAATCTGAGTTAACTGAGTCTAAAGAGTAGTAGCATATTTAGGACTTTCAAGAAAAACAACTAATTCTCTCATTAGTAGCATATGAGAGTTCTAGCTTACTAAAATACCAAGCATCTGAGTGAAAATCTTTCCTAACTTGGGAGAACAGCTACAGTGTTTCAAATGTGCATTTCCCCTCAGATTTATGATTCATCTGTGCTTCCCCTACTTGACTCATTCACACCCTTTGCTACTCTCCTTTCTACATCCACACAGCAGGGCCCCTGACCAGGACCACCATCCCTGAAGCCTAAATCACAACCTCCCCATATTTCTCCAAACATAAAGCAAATTGTTAGGCTCCTCCGGCAGGCGCTTGGGTGAGCTTATTTATCACCTCTCAAAAGTGATGCAGACCTTCACCTTGGCCAGAACCTGCCCCTCATTATACAAGTAGATAACTGGAATTCCAAGGGGCCAGGTGTCATCACCATCATCATCATGACCATCATCAGCATCAGTATCATCACCATCATCATGGTCATCAACATTGTCACCACCATCATGGTCATCATCATCACCATCATCATCACTGTCATCATCATCCACCACCATCACCAATATCACCATCACCATCCTTATCATCATCCACCATCAGCACCACTATCAGGGCCATCATCATCATCACTGTCATCATCCACCATCACCACCACCATCATGGTCATCATCATCATCACCATCATCACTGTCATCATCATCCACCACCATCACCAATATCACCATCACCATCCTTATCATCATCATCCACCATCATCACCACTATCAGGGCCATCATCATCATCCCCATCATCATCACGGTCATCATCATCCACCACCATCACCAATATCCCCATCACCATCCTTATCATCAGCATCACCATCACCCCCACCATCATGGTCATCATCATCATCCCCATCATCATCACGGTCATCATCATCCACCACCATCACCAATATCCCCATCACCATCCTTATCATCAGCATCACCATCACCCCCACCATCATGGTCATCATCATCATCCCCATCATCATCACGGTCATCATCATCCACCACCATCACCAATATCCCCATCACCATCCTTATCATCAGCATCACCATCACCCCCACCATCATGGTCATCATCATCATCCCCATCATCATCACGGTCATCATCATCCACCACCATCACCAATATCCCCATCACCATCCTTATCATCAGCATCACCATCACCCCCACCATCATGGTCATCATCATCATCCCCATCATCATCACGGTCATCATCATCCACCACCATCACCAATATCCCCATCACCATCCTTATCATCAGCATCACCATCACCCCCACCATCATGGTCATCATCATCATCCCCATCATCATCACGGTCATCATCATCCACCACCATCACCAATATCCCCATCACCATCCTTATCATCAGCATCACCATCACCCCCACCATCATGGTCATCATCATCATCCCCATCATCATCACGGTCATCATCATCCACCACCATCACCAATATCCCCATCACCATCCTTATCATCAGCATCACCATCACCCCCACCATCATGGTCATCATCATCATCCCCATCATCATCACGGTCATCATCATCCACCACCATCACCAATATCCCCATCACCATCCTTATCATCAGCATCACCATCACCCCCACCATCATGGTCATCATCATCATCCCCATCATCATCACGGTCATCATCATCCACCACCATCACCAATATCCCCATCACCATCCTTATCATCAGCATCACCATCACCCCCACCATCATGGTCATCATCATCATCCCCATCATCATCACGGTCATCATCATCCACCACCATCACCAATATCCCCATCACCATCCTTATCATCAGCATCACCATCACCCCCACCATCATGGTCATCATCATCATCCCCATCATCATCACGGTCATCATCATCCACCACCATCACCAATATCCCCATCACCATCCTTATCATCAGCATCACCATCACCACCACCATCATGGTCATCATCATCATCACCATCATCACTGTCATCATCATCCACCACCATCACCAATATCACCATCACCATCCTTATCATCAGCATCACCATCACCATCACCATCATGGTCATCATCATCATCACTGTCATCATTGTCATCACCATCACCATTGTCACCATTGTCTACCACTATCACGAATCAGCATCCTTATAACCACCATCATCACCATATCACTACCACCATCATCATCGTCATCATCATCACCACCACTGTTATCATCCACCATCATCACCACCGTCATGGTCACCATCGTCATCATTATCACCATCATCAGCAGAGTTACTATGCCATTTATTAAATATCACCTGCATGCTAGGTTCTATGCTAACCATTTATGCTCATTATCACTTAACCTTCAGATAAAGAGCACTATCCCCAGTTTCAACATAAGGAAGTTGAAGTTCCAGAGATTAAGCAACTTGCTTAGGATGACACATCTACTTAGAAAGGCTGTAGAACAGCCCAGATTACAGACAGGTACAAATCCTACTTCCAGCACTAATTAGTTGTATGACCATGGCCTCCTCTCCTATCATGGGGTGACACCAAGAGTGCCCACCTCAAAAAACTTTTGTGAAGAGACACGGTGGTACCTCTACGGCCTTCACAATTTCCTCCTCTTCCCTGTACCTGTCTTGATTCTCACTGAAGCCATTTCTGTCCGTCCCCTCCTTACTCTCTATACTTTTCTTATCCTTCTTTCATATAGCTTCCCTTACCCCATCTCACATGCAAGTCCTTTGTGTATTGCTTTATCCCTCCATCAGAGGGATGCTCACTGCAGGCACTTACTGTTATAACAGTTTACCTCACATCCACTGAGTGTCCAGTATTTGCTGCATACATACTCAACATTTTACTTGCAATACCCCATTTCACCTTTATACAAAGAAGATATTATTATATTTACTCTACAGACAAGCAAACCAAGGGGAGACTTGGTTCTCCGTCCTGTTTGACTGAATCCCATGGCACATGCTCATTACCTGTCCATTATATGTCTCTGCCCCAGACACTGCCCTCAACATATGTGTCCAACAGCATCCAAAACATGCTCATTAAGAGCTGGCTACATGACAGGCATGTGCTAGACTTGGGCAGAAGATCTCTGAGCCTGCAGCATGTGTGCTCCAGATCTGAGCCTGGTCATGTGTGCTCAGCCGCTCAGCCTGGAAACACACTTTTGGGTCTTGAAACCAGATCCTCTCCCTTGTTGCGCAGTGGTCTTCCCGTTGCATGATGCATCTATATAGTGATAAAAGGACCCCCCTACAGCAAACACAGAGTTATCTCCTCACCTTACATGGCATATGTTTAAGTCACCGGCCTCCATAACTTAGGTAATTCTACTGCCAAAGACCTTGTAGGCCCAGATCACGCCTTGCTGTTATGTTGTATCAGACCATGTTGTGGACAACTATTCACGTTTCTGCTTTCCCCGTTACTCTACCCTCTTTCTAGCTGACAAAATAACAGGCTTACAAGCAGCCAATCTAAGATGCAACTGGAATTTTGTGGCTCAAGCGAAATAAAGCATATGAAATCACCTATAAGTTGTAAAACACCATGCAGGTATCAGTAACAATTGCTAGCTTTTTCATACTCTTCCTGTGTCTTGGGCTAATATCCTTAATAATGAAAAACAGGACACTATCACTCAATTAGACTAGGGTTATTTATTTACCTAAGACAGTTTTGCATTGTAATCCATAATTTGTTAAATGGCAAGTTAGTCATCTGCATTGATTTGTGCGTCCACAGAGAAGTATCGTTCACGCTAATGACGTTCTTGCTAACAAACCACAGAAATAATAATGAGGAGACTGAATTTCCCCTCATACCTTTGGCTTCATTGCACAAAGCATGGCTGGCGTTTTAGCGCAGAGATCATGGAATTTTTAGGGCCGGAAGTTTTCTTAAAGATCATGTGGCCCAGTGCTTCTCAACTCTAACTGCAAATCAGAGTCACTTCAGGAAGCTCAAAAAAAGAAGAAAGGAAGCAAAGAAAGCAAGCTGATGCCCAGGCCCCACTTCCCAGAGAGTCTAATTCAAGTCTGCCAGGCAATGTCTGAGCACCAGGTATTTCTAATGGGCAACCAAGGTTGATAACCACTGATATAGCCGAACTCCTCAGTTTACAGGTGAGAAATCCGGTATCTTCAATGGAGCAGCAACCTGAATAGAGAAGGTCAAGAAAAAGGCTGGTGCCCCAGGCTGGCCCCAGCTTCCTAACTTCCAGTCCGATGCGTTTGTACCAGAGATCACGACCACAGTACATATACAAAGGTACACAGACACACACGTGCGCACACACACACACACACACACACATACACACACACACACAAGAGGAATCAATGGCATCAGGCTTTCAGTCTAAGAAAAGTAAAACGTTAATCCACAATAAGCAGACTCAAAAATACATAAAGTTTGGGTCTCGTTGTTTTGTTTCTTCTCAGAGAATGAAGAAACAAACTATGAACTGCTAATACACCCTCATTTGTGATAAAGAGGAGCCTACCAGCCCCGCTGAAGCAGTGGGTGTAAACAGCTCAAGAGCCCCCCAGTTTGGACTCTACTGGGCCAGAAGGAGACACGTGACTCAGTGGTTTAAGTCTGAAGACTGGCCTGAGCCAATCAGATTAACAGATGGAGTTGATGGCTTGGGGACTGCACGTGAAAAGGCAACTGGCCCTGCCCCCGGGCCCACCATCCGCGGTGGTCTCGGTGGTCTTACTAATGCTTAACTGAACTTCTGTTCCCTGAAACAAGTAAGAAAAACACAATCCTACCCAGGTCATAGAGTAGCCAAGGCCAGGGCATTGCGCGTGCCCCACAGCAAGTGAGAGAGAAACCTAGCCGAAGGAGAACATAAGGAATGGGGGTTTTTCTACCATCATCATGGGATCTGACTTATTGGAAAACAATAAAGTAGAAGTGGGGCAGTTCTCTCTGGACTTAGGTTACAGGCAAATACGGTTACAATATTTTATTTCAACAGCTGGGAAAACAAAGACAATTTATTCTATTTGGCCAGAATACTAAGACTGACCAATAGCATCAGAGCGCTTAAAAAGACAACTATCTGTTTTTCTAGTGGCTTATGGGATAATCTGCTTTTTATGTATTTACTTTTATTCCTTACATTTCTTCATTTTTCCAGACTCTCAAGTAATAACCTGAATGAAAGAAATTTTCCAGGTGGGCGTCCGAGATAAGCCCCACCCTTCACTTCACAAGGAAGTCAGCGGGGTCCCCCAAAGGCCCACACAGGGTATTCCTAGCAGCCTTCCTTACAACAGCACACACTGGGAACACCCTAAACGCGGCCCACTCTTCCACAGTGTAGCACTCAGAGCAAAGGAGCAAACATATGCAGTGCGAGACTAAGGCAAGAGAAGCCTGAGGAAAAGGATGATGCCGGTCACTGAGGTGCACAGCAAACTCAGTCACTGACTACCCTGCCCCCACCCCGCCATGTACAGGGAGATACACAACCTTGAGTGCACGTCTCCGCGAATATAAGGAAGGCGTTGAGATGCATCTCTGTGGGAGAGCAGAGAAGGCACAAGGCATGGGAGGGGAGGGTGAGTCCATTCCTTCCCCAGGTAAGCACCACCCCACCCCCAGGAATTCTTCAGGGCGGAGCACCACCTGCCATAGGACCTACCCTGCGACCAGAGCGTCACCATCTCCCACTCCTGTTCATCTCTGTTGTTGGAATGAACCCTGGAGGACTTGTGTTCAGTTTTGATAAGACCAGTGCTTGTCCGGACCGTGGCTTGGGTGATCGCTCTCTGAACACATCCATTCATCTCGTGCTAGTTCTAATCTCTTCACCATGTCACACTGCTCAAACACTGAACACTTACCTTGAGTTGACCTGACCTCTGCACGACCAGACAGCCCACCTCCAGGAGCTCAGAAGTCTGTCCAGATAAGCTGCTAATGCTGAGAGCCCCTCAGACCACTGAGTTTCCCTCCTTGCTCTCTCCTCTTCTTCCAGAGGCTCAGTTTTATTTTAAGGAAAAATCTGAGTTTGTCTGTTTCCCAAAATGGAGGCAAGAACAGGAAAGCAAACTGTCCCCCTGTCACACCTCACAGGGCCCTTTAGTCAGAGGAAAGCCAAGGAACAGCTCTTCTCCACTTCGAAAGATACTGCTGAAGGCCTGCAGAGTGGGGTGGGCCTTCTCCTTGCAGGTGAAGGAAGCCTCTATAGGACTGGGCCCCCTCTCCTTCCCCACCCCTCCTTCCCACCCCTCCTACCCTCCTACCCTCCTACCCTCCTACCCTGATCTGCCAGCCATGTGAACCTGACAGGGTCTCATACGTGCACTTTTACTCACTTTCCAGTCTCTGAGATTTCTTCCAATTCTGAGAACAAGCTTAAAACCCCACTAACTACAGGGATTTCAAGCCAAATGAATAAAGGGGGGAGACCCTCAACAAACTGTTTTCTTTCCTTTCTGAATATAAAAGTAACCAAGTACCTCCCTAAATTGATGGGTACCCTGGCCACAGGACTTCTCGAGGGGTGGGGTATGTATGAGACTTCTGATTCACTCTGTCAGTGAAATTCATTTTCAGGCCAACAGAGACGCTCGGTTACAAGACAGCCTGCAGAGGTCGTCTGGAATGCAGTTACTCAGGCTTCAGCACTCATCTAACCCATACATGACCATTTCCTCTTTTGCCAGCTTCCTAAAGAGTTCACAAGAGGCAAATAACGGCTACCATGGAGCTTCATAGCGAACCTAGAACATGCATCTTAAAGGCACTTGATGGTGAACCACCGTGATTCCATGCAGCTCTGAGAAGCAAATGGGGGTTCAGTCAGAGGAAAAGTAGGCTGGGTCAACCGTGGGTTCCAGATGGGATTCTGTCCCTGTACCACCGCATTTAACATCTAAGAGACCGAGTTTGCCATCTGTTAAATGAGAACAAAAATATCTCGGGGAGAAAAAAATCTCTCAGGGATGTTACAAAAATCTAATGAGATAACATATGTGAAAACACTCAGAAAAGTATAACCCATGCAAACACACTATTATTTAATGCTATTTCAGTTACAAAAGAAACAAGTGGGTGTTAATCAGCAGGAACACCTCACAAGCTTGAGCCCTGGTAACAAAGTACGGCAGGTTCCAAAACAACGCCAAACCAAGCCTGATCACGTGACCTCCTCAGCGGTGAGAACCACCTGAGTCAGACTGTAACAGAGTCCGCTGGTCACCGTCCTTGAACTGACATTCAACACAGAGACCCACCTCTGGAAACTGTGCTTCAGAAGTGCATCGTGTTGGCTGGAAGTCAGCCTCCCTGCACCCTCAAAGCTGGTTGTTGGACATTTACCAACACTCCACTGTCTTAACCATTGGAATTAGGCCTAACAGTCTCCCATACACCAAAAAAGTAAGGTGGTTTTTTTTTTTAAGTATAATCTTGAGGACCAAAGTTTAGTATAAAATTTTGCTTTAATGATAAAAGAGTTTTTGTGCTATTCAAAGTGGCAGAACTACTGACATACACTATTCATCCAGGCTCTTGGTTGTAGCTGAAAATATCAACAGCTTTTTTTTTTTTTTAAGGCTTATTTATTTGAGAGAGAGCAGGAGCAGGGGGAAGGGGAGAGAGAGAATCTCAAGCAGACTCCCCACTGAGCGCAGAGCTCGATCTCACGACCCCGAGATCATGACCTGAGCCAAAACCAAGAGTCAGACACTCAACTGACTGAGTCACCCAGGCGCCCCTCAACAGCTTCTGATACCCAGTGCCAACTTCCTGTCTCCTCTAATACTTCCAGCAAAATAGAATCAAAATTAAATCAGGATTTAGCAGATTTCTCTAAACACGGCAGCAATTCTAGACTCAGAGTCCTAGAAAGGGAGACAGACCAGCTATGAAAATATGTTAAAAACTTTAAAACCATCCCTGCTACAAACCCATGTCCATTCTCTAAATAAACTGTCCCTGGAACAAGGTACTTCGGTGTGTGGGCGTCCCCACAGCTGGCAGGCATGAGCCTACTCCTGGAACAGCACCCTAGAACGGGGCTGATCCACGGGAGCGCATACAGGGGGCCCCGCAGTCAGACATGAATGCACACATCGTGTCATCTCTGCTCTTGCAGGTGCCCCTGCAGACTGGGAAAAGGCAGGACACTGTGGCCCACCCCCATTCTGGATGGCTTTCTGATCACCATGGCAACCAGACTCTAGGGGAGGAGGAAAAGGAAGATAGGCTTCCCAATTCTGTGCACTGACAGCTTCATAAACTGCGAAGTGCCTTCCTCAGACATGGGCTCCTGCAGAGAGCACAGCCGTCCACTCAGAAAATCCAGGGTGGCTTAAAATGAGCTCATGAAACTGCCATCTTGGCTTCGAAAGACAGCCCAAGCCGTCCGACCCTCTAACAGGTGACAATGACAGTGTAGAAAAGAATGAGCTATTGCTTCAAGTATCAATTGTAAAAACCAGGTTGGCTGCAAATATTGTAAAAACAAACTGTTTAAAGCATTTGAAAGACAAAGAAAATTTTGCAAAGCAAATATTACTGCAATATAAACCTAACCATTAACAATTCTTGTCTCTGATATAATCGAATCTGCTTGGTTTGTCTCACTGAAGCACGGGTTGCTCCTGACAATAAAGCACGTCCTTCCTTCCACGCTGGGGGCATTTACTTAGACACTGAGATCGAGAACGTGAAACACCAAGGTGATATCAGAGCATAGACAAGTGAGCCGAGACTCAGGTCATCAAGGTAGGCCAGGGTAGGTGTGGGAGGCGGACACCGCTCTGCAGTCACTGTCCTCACAGCACGTGGCAGTGTCGCCCACTTACAGCTGACCACTCATCGCAGCAAGCCCTGTTCAAACAGAAGAGACACGGTGCCCAAGGGGCTCCGTACAGGGGATCTGCTCGTTCATCAAAAAGCTAATTCAACTTTCAGAGCCGTGGTGGGAAGGCTGTGGATCCTGGACCCTGTACAAAATACCATCTACAACTAGAACTCTGAGTTAAGAGAGAGACACTCTAAATGGCTCTGGGTTTGGATATGCAACATAAAACATGCAAATGAGTTTCATCTACTGCACAATTGTCCTATCCCAACTTCAAAACTGGGGATTTGGGAGTTAATTCAATGAATTAGTATATCACTCTAGAAACTGGGAGCAAAAGGAAAAAATGGTATTTCAAGAATGTCTTAACAAATGTGCATGTCCACTGACCTCAAAGTCAGCCATCCAGCTGGGAAATGGGGCAATCGCTCTTGCACTCCATCTCCTCTGGGGGGGGGGTGCCTTCAGAAGGTGAGGTGAAAGGCAAACCCATCGGGCAGGATGACATCTGAGAACAGTTAGGAAAGCAGGGTGCCGGGGCCCTGTGGGGAACGAGCCACTTGGCTGAAGGAAGTGTCCTGTGAGAGAACAGTCCTAGAGAGAGGCCAGGTGAGGCCAAGGCCACCAGGTGGGACATTCAAACTGTACCCTGTGGTTGGGGAGCATCCTGAGGCCTTCCCAGCAGGGCAATGATGAGTGCGACACAGAACCACAGCAGGCCACTTCTGTGCCCTTGGGAATGGGACCAAGGGGCCACCCTACTAGTATCCCAAGGCATACTCAGCAGGGCCTAGCTTGGTTCACTATTAATTGACTCCAGCAGCAAGAACGACAATACAGTCTAAGTGAGGGTCAGGAGGCAGTCTGATGGGGAAGAAGTCTGGGGATCAGAGTCCTCAGAACCATAATGTGCAGAAATGCAATCCACAAGACTTCATCTTCTTAACACCCCGACTGGAGGGAAGAGGACAAGTTCCAGGCAGCACACCTAGGCTCTGAACCTACCCTCATCACTCACGGGGATTTGTACTGCTCTGTTTGTTAGGAACAATATACACTCACATTACTTTCGCACTGTTGATTATTTCAGTTACAAAGACACACCCAGTATGACTAAATCAGGATCATATCAGTGCTGCTGTATATGTGGGTGTGCACGGCTGTGTACGTGCACGTCCTTGAGTGTGCACACATGCACAAACGGAACGGAGTCAATTTTAACTCAGGTCATTAACGTGAAGGCTCAAACTGCATTTCTTCCTGTTAATATGCCAAATTAAACTTTGCTTCACGCTGTTTAACTTGGTAATTAATTTCCATTCCTTTTAGGTTTGATTAATTGGAATTTAGGAGAGCAACAAGCCTCCTGGGCATGCCAGGTGATATAATCCCACATCTCTAGGCGGTGGGTCTGCAGGTGGGGTGCCCGCTGCCCCTCTGTGAGGACGAGGGGGCATGATCCTGCCCACAGAGCAGCCCTGGACAACACACATCGTTTCGACAATTAATTAACTGAGACAAAGGGGGCGAGACCAATGAGTGCACTACCTGCGGGATCTTTTTCATGAGGAAATGCCTGACACATTCTGTTAATGGGCATGGAAAAGGGTCTGGCCGGCCACACAGCCACTGGTAACCACCACTGCCTCTGGGGGGTAATGCTTGGCAGAGTGAAGGGATATGGAGGAAGCTCTCTGCCTTTGAGTCTGCACATTACCAGTGCTCACTTTTCAGGAGAATATGTCCATACACTATTTGCACAATTTTTTTTGAAGCAACATGATAACCCTAAAAGAGAAAAGCAAGGGAGGACCACAGTACTAACACGTTCTTTTTTACACTAAGACTTTGCCCCTCTTCTGTTATCAGAAGAATTCCAAAGTGGGCTCGAGTCGTGATCACGCTCTATTTCTCACCCTGGGTGGCGCCCTCACTGGTGCGCGCTGTCCTACACGCACGTCCGTTATCTGAGCACATCAAACGTTACGTATAAAAATTTTAGAACAAGAAAGACAATGTGCTCTTATGGAAGAATTAGAACGAGCTATCGTGTTATATTTGGGGTAATATTTTTGTGTCTTTTATTCTCTATTTCCCAATTTTATAGGTTATAGTCAGGAAAATAAAACTTTTTATTTTAAAAATCCATTTAACAGATGTGAATATAAGCAGTGAGAACTTACACACTATGACTTGGTGTAAAATTATGCCTTCCTGTTCCTTCCTTGATCTCTAACAATTTCTTCATTCTGTCAGCCATTGCTGATGATTTCTGCATGTCAGGGGACATCCCGGCCCCCAGAATACGAAGATATTCCCCAATCTCAGGAGCTCATGGGGGGGGGTAAGCACCCGGGAGCACATGCTGCCTTCTAAGGAGAGGAGGAGGAGATTGTAAATCAACCAGGAGGACTTTCTGACAGAGGAGAGTTTTCGTATCACCTCCGTAACATTCGTAGAATGGTATGTGTCACCAGAAAATGACAAATAGAGGACACATCCTTATTTCTAATGAGTTTTATTTTTAAATGAACTTCACAACATAACATCCTTCTCAAGCCCCCAGGAGTGCTTTATTTAACCTGGCAGGCATGTCTCTGGAGAACTGAGGCACGAGAAAGTTCTGGAAACCATCACCACATAATATGAGAGATGATTTTGCTTTACACTTTGTGGATAATACGTGTGTGGTGGCCCCTAAAACATTTGGTTCTAATTTTCTACTTTCCAAACAGCCATTGAGCTTTAAACCAACACACATAAGTATCTGAGTTGTTGATTTTTTTAATGTGCCAAACTCACTATTACAGCAAAATAAAACAAAAATCTTTGAAATCTCAATAATGTATTCTTTCTATACATTTCTCAAAATCTAAATAATCTATTAACAGCTCTGGCTCTACGAGCTGCAGAAAAGGGCCCTAACTGTCTCCACATACAACACTTGAAACTACATCAGAAAGAGAGGACGGAATTAGTTCCACTGCCTGTCACTGAACTTCACAGAGTGCAGGTTTGCAGCACCTCGACCCACAGAAAACAGGGGTCGATACGGCCGCGGCTGCTGTACAGAAACCGTTCTGGACAAAGACTTGCCTTTGGGTCGCACATCAAATAAAAACCCTCCAGGAATAAAACATGAGCTTGCACGGGTAGCCCTACTCTCTGTCCTTCCACTTCTACTCCTTAGAACTCAACAGACATGTAAAAAAGACTCCAGCTCAGGAGCAGGATATGGGAAGGCGGCAGGAGCCACAGGCTGCCCTGCAATGGTTAAGAAGAGACATGTCCATCTCTTCACATGCTGCTCCTGCACCCCACGTGTGAGTCACAACACTGCTCGGGCATTCTCCCTCCCTGTGACGCCCCCGACTACAACTGTGAGAATCCATGCTCACACCAGTCATACAGTCTGGTCACAAATGTAGGGAGGGTCCCCAAGTAGCTTACAGAAATGCCTTTCTGAGAAAAGCAGTCAATTCCAAGTCCCGCCAGGTCACCCCCAGCCCCAACCAACATCAGCCACCCCAACAGGCAGGCAGTGTGAGTGAGGGTTCACAACGTACCCGTGTGCCAATCCTTGGCCAGGATGGAGGAAGAACCCGAAGACAGTGAGTGAGGCCAGGCCGACAGGATGGGGCTGGTGAGTGTGCAGGAGACGTGCGAGGGCGGGAACCTAATGGCAGAGGCAAGGAGGGCGGGTGGGCCAAGAGTGGTCTGCGCTCTCACAAGTTCAGGGCACTTTCCTGAAGAGAATGAGCTGGGCTGACATAGTGAAGGGCACAGAGCGGGAAAGGATCGCTCATTCAACTGTTACCACTCATCTCCGCTCAGGATGCAGATTGTCAGGAAATCGGTAAATATTTCCCACATGCATATTATAACTAGAAGAAGAAAGGTGGTACTTTAAGATTTCTCAAAAATCTTCAATCCAGAAGGGAAGTTAAAACACAAACTTTGAAAAATACTCATTGAGTGCCTTGAGTAGGACAAACCGTGTTTTTGGTGAGCAGTGGGAGGAAGGCAATCCCAGAGCACAAATGGATGGGGAGGTGGGTAGAACTGGGGGAAGGTGAGGAGGGTATGGGAATGGGATCGTGTGGAAACAACGGAGAACCTAACCAGACAAAGGGAGGTCACTTTAAAGTACCCCTGAGACTGGAGCTGGTAAATGGTAAATGACCTCAAATGCTCATGCTGGCCTCAGGAGTCTAACCTCATTCTGTGGAAGAGGGACAGCTGAAGGTCTCAGGCCAGGAGGTGACAGAGTTGCAGGGCAAGAGGGGTGGAGAGGAGAGCGAGGCAGACAGACGAGTTGGAGGGGAACATGGCAAATGAATGGAAACCAGAGAAACAGAAGACCCTGCAGAGAGCCAACAGGAACCGGGGTTACTACGCACAAGGGGCCCCAAGACTGGGGAGGAAACGAACAAGGAGGACAACTTACAAAAGCAAACTCAAACAATTCTGCCCATTAGAGAAAAAACTAAGTGCTCCAGAAGCGCCATCTTAAGAGAAAGAGATGATTTCATCAATCCAGAACAGGTTATAAAAAAGAATTTCCATGCAGTCATGTAAGTAACATAACTACTAGGAAAGCAGGTTTCTAAATTCTTTTTTCAGTGGATTTGAGTCCACGGCCAATAACTGTAAATGGGAAACAACCGAAAACAGATGCTATGTCCTAAAAATAGACCCCGAAGGTTTAATAATCAACTACTCCATACGTAAATAAAAAAGGAAAGCAAAATTGCAAAGATTTTTTAAAGATCATGCTTACGCTAGGAAGTGAGGTGTTCACTTTCATGCATACCATGGGGCCCAAAGTAAGACCACATTGTAGAAATCGGTTTGCCAGCATGTCACGTGCCCCGAAGCCCCACAGCCCGTGATCCACTAATCTGATCTGTAAGACCATCTTATAAGAAAATGACCAAAATACTAAAGAAAACTTCAAGCACAAAGCTCTTTTCTCCTATGATATTTATTTTAATTTAAACAGTAGTGAATGTATCTTAAATATTTAAAAAGATGGAAATGCTTTTCAAGGTTATGTTACACTCTGGCACTTCAAGTACTAGGCAGAGATTAAAAAGGAAGTTTGCAAATGGTTGTTAACAGCATCAGAAAATGCTAGCGGTAGAATGCTAACTGAAAACTCAGGACACATAGCTGCAGATGTAATATGAAGACATTTGCACAAAATAGGGGCCTCAGGCCGTCCAGACCCCCAGGCTTTCTCAGGCTCTCCAGGTGGTCACAACTCATATGGCATCGGTTTTACTGAGACTATTTAATCTCTTTCACACTGACTCTACTTTTTTCATTGTCCCCCAGTCGTCAAATTACAGCTTCTTCTTATTCTATTGTTTTTCAGCGTGGTAAAACAGGAGCTCTGTTTATCAAACGTTCTGCAGTGCGCGGGGTACCCCAGTACATCATGACCTGCCACTGACAGACCCAGCCTGTGATCACTAAACACAAAAATGGAAAATAAAAAACCGTTCTGGGCACTTCCAACAAAAACACTGATTTGGTTGGCTTTCTTCACACCCCAAGAAAGCTTTGGAAGGCAAAGAAGGACAGAGGAAGGAAGGGGAGAGAAGAGGGGAGGGAAAGAGAGAAGAGGGGAGGGAGGGAGTTTCCTTCACATGCTGGGGCCTCGGAGGCTGTGCCACCTGAGGACCAGCAGCAGCACCTGGAAGGGCCAACACAAGAGAGAGGCAGCGGTATGTGGCCTTAGACCTCACCCCGCTGGCCTTTCCTCCAGATCCGGCCTTTGCCCCACTCTACACACAGCCGGGCCCACCAAGGCTGCCCTGCACTGATAGATGCAGGAGGGACAGCCCCAGCACCCACTCCCTGCCCTCACGGCCCCCTCAAGTGTCCATCCCTGGATTTCGGGGCTATGCCGTCCACAGGTTCTTGTCATCCTGCCCAACACTAACCCACCCCACAGACCACCTCCCAGGTACCAACTACCTGCCTGACCACCCACCTGAGACACTGAAGACATTTCTCTGTCAAAGCTTCCATCTGAAACCAGAGCAGGGGTCGCATGGCTCCTCAGGGCCACCCCTGTGGGGGCTACGGGCTGGGCTGGAGTGCTGGCTGGTAAAGATCAGCACCGGAGTCAGCAGGCCTAAACCCCACCTGCCTTTCAAAACCAGTTCAGCAGACCCTGAAATGTCTTTATTAGGTAAGTTTTATTACAAAAGTAACACAAGATTGCTTTAATAAACAAACATCTTTAAACACAAGTTAATCTCCCCCCATATATACCCTCTCCAAATTGCCCTCATTCCCCCAAAAGATACAAGGGGTGCTTGGTACGTTCTCCCTTCGGGCCATCCGTGGGGGGGGGGGGAGTGGGGAGTATATATATATATATATATATTCTCAGAAAATATGCTCTGCAACTTACTTTTCCTACCTATCACATTTTTCCTGGTCAGGAAACAGACATTTAACTCCTTTTTAAGTATCTGTGTAATTTTCCATACTATAGACCAGCCATAATTTACGAAACCATTTCCCTATCAGTGGACTTACAGGTGTTGCAGCTTTTGCCACTACAAATACTGTTGCATACCTTTGCTTTTACATATGTGAGTCCCCAAAACAAATAATGAGTATGTCGTTTAATAGATATTGCCAGATTACATTCCAAAGGAACGTGACCAACTGACATGCTTCCCAGCAGAGTGGGTCTGTGCCCACCTCCCTGGGTTCTCACCAGCACTGGATGTGTTATTCATCTTTTAATGTCTGGCAATCTGCTGAGTGTGCTTTACATTTAAATTTCCCTAAGTCGTGTTGAAGATAAACATATTTTCATACAATATGTGGACCCTTTTCATTTCCTCTTCTGCAAATTACCATTTATACCTTTGCCCAATTTCGTACTCAATGCTTTGCCCTTTTCTTATAAGGTGTGGCAGCTCTTCATAATTAAGAATAGGAACCTTTAGTCCACCAAATGTTGCTAATGGTTCTCCCAATCTGGGTATCTTTTTTTTAATTGTGACATTAAATCGCATAACATTAATAACATAAAATGTGGCAACTAAACCACCTCTAAGGTACCGTTCAGCAGCATCGAGCACATTCACACTGCAGTGCAAACATCAGCACCACCATCTCCAGAACTTTCTGTCCCGCAGTCTGAAACTCTGCCCCCATTAGACACTAACTCCATCCCCCTCCACCAGTCCCCCGGTGCCCACCTGTCTCTGTGGATCTGATAGCTCCAGGGACCTCATAGAGGTAAGTCACAGAGCATCTGCCCCCCCTTTAAGATTTTTTATTTATTAGAGAGAGACAGAGAGAGCAAGCATGGGAGAGAGGGGCAGAGGGAGTGAATCTCAGGCAGCCTCCCCGCTAAGCACAGAGCCCCATGCAGGGTTGATCTCAACACCCTGAGATCATGACCTGAGCTGAAACCAAGAGTCGGACGCTGAACACACTGAGCCACCCCGGCGCCTGCGCATTTGTCGTTTCATGACTAGTTTACTTCCCTGAGTGCGATGTCCTCGAGGTTCATCCGCGTCGTAGCAGACGTTGGAAATCCCTTCCCTTTCAAGGCTGACGACATTCCAGGCTACACGGGTACCACATTCTGTTTCTTCATGTGTTGGTGAACATTTGTGTTGTTTCTCCCTCTTGGCTGTTGTGCATGAGGCTACTGTGAACATGGGTGTGCAAATATCTACTTGAGGCCATGCTTTCCATTCTTTGGGACATTCTTTTGGGATTGCTGGGTCACATGGTTATTCTATGTTTAGTGTTTTGTGGGTCCTCCACACTCTTTCCTAGGCAGCTATGCTACCTTACAGTCCTGCCAATAGTGCACGAGGGGTCAGATTTCCCCACATCCTCACCAACACTTACTGTTTTCTGTTTTTGCTTTTTACAGTAGCCATCCTAATAGGTGTGAGCCAGTAAGTATGTTTATCTTTTGACTTTCTTTATAAAGTATCTTACCCCGTGAAAACATTTTAATTTCATTTGTGATTAAAAAGTTCTGTTGGACACTCTGAGAACATATATAAGGTTAATAGGCTTATATATTTCTATCTATATCCCAAGAAAAGGAAGGGGAAGAGAAAGGAAAAGAGAGGAAACCTGTGTCTGACCCTAGAACATTCTGGACTCCACACAGTGGCCCGCCCTCTGCGACCCCACGAGCTGCTGGGCCACACCTCCCTGCCCCACCAGCTGGTAGGCTGAATGATGCAGTGGCAAACCACAGATCCAGGGGCGTGTTTTCCTTGTCACTCCCAGCTGCTACTCCTAGCGCACAGTTTTGTGAGACTGGACGACACCCGCTTTGCTGTTTCCTAGACCTTAACTGTATAGAAAAAATATCAAATATTGTTCTGTCTCCAGAAATCAAAGTCTGCACATTATATTTACATTTAAATTACTTTCTTTTTCCAAAGAACTCAGAGCTATTATCGTGTATAACGTTAATGTGATTCCATGCCAGGGAGGCAAGCTGAGGCTGGGGAAGGAAAACTGTCAGAATGGTCAAGACTCCTAGGCCTGGTTTTTGTCAAGGACAAAGGAGAGGGAACGGAACCACAGTTTCTATTGTGCTGGTGCCACTGACGTCTCCAATTTAATTAAACACACACACACCTGTTTCCTTTATAATCAAACTTCACTGAGGGCAGGTGGCATATTTTTAAAAATAAGATTATTTTTTAAAAGTTGCCTCCAAATAAAAGCTGGTACAATCACAAGCAGCTGGGAGGGGAGGCCAAGAGAGAGGCCGGACCACGTAGAAGAGTCAGACGCGCCCAGGCTGGCAGGGTCACGCGGCTACAAACAGCACAGCCAGCCATCATGGAGGTTCTAACCTGCTCTCCCCCTCCAGCCTAGGTCGCCATTATCACAATCTACACAGAATTCTTCCCCCAAACCCCTCCCAATGCCAAAAACAAATAAATACATAGATACCACCCACAAAACAGAACTATCCAGAGCTGTAGCAATCTGTCCCCAGGGCACATGAGCGACCAGGACACAAGCATGATTATTTCCAGCCCCGAAATCCCAGGTCTGGTACACAGGACTGTTCTCTCTGTAGGACGCTCACAGCACCTGGGTTTTGACTTTCAGACCCTCAAATGGTGCCTCACGTTGGCCCAGCAAGGACCAGCTTAGCTCAAGTGCAGTCAGGCAGAAGGCACCTTTCACGCATGGCAGGGCCTCCAGGGCCCAAGTCCTCTGTGAATCGGGCTCCAGCTACGGACGCCCCTGTTGGCACAGAGAACTGGGGGAGTGAGAGGTGCCTGTGCCAGCATCCAGGCAGGGACAAAATCCACACCCCAAACACACTCCACAGACTCACTGGAGAGATAGGCAGGAGCGGAAGGGAAGCAGCCATGCCCTTCACGCTGGTCTTCCCAGAGCTACATGGGGCCCACCTGCAGACCCAGCACTGGGCGAAACCTCTGTGCGGGTGTTGTACCCTAACTCCTCCCTTAGCATTTGAAGGCCACTACCAAGGGGCACACTGCCCCAGACCTGCTGCCATCAAACTGGACACCAGGTCTCTTCGGAGAGGCAGCCCTTGCAGGGAGCGCCTGTGCCTGCCCCTTCCTGACCCAGCTACCAGGAGGACTCCTGCTCCTTGTGGGCTTAGAGCCCTATCGGAAAACACAAAACACCAAACATTTTTCTTCTCTGCCTAATGAGAGAAGAAATAAGTGGTCTAAAGGATGAATGGCTTCTGAGTGGAGGGATGTGGCGGGGCCAGCCGGAGTCAGTGCACACGATTCCACCACCTACTGCTCTAAAGGGGCTTGTGAGTCGCCGTCAGTCCTGGAGTACAGACGCAGATGTAGACACAGACACACGGACGTGCATGTAAACAACGTATTCCACTTCCGTTAAGTCTCCACTAAGTTTCCATCACGTTTTTACTAACACCCAGAGAAGTTTCAGCTCCACAGCCCTCTCCAGGAGCACTGAAGAAAGTGGACCTCACCCAGAACGTTCGCTCCACATGGCGAGCCCCGTCCACGGTCGGCGGGATCGAGGCAGACCCAGACCCACAGCTGCGTGTCAGCTGGGACCTGCACACTTACCGTTGACACAGGTCTCAGACGGTCTGCAGAGGCCATCCTCAAACAAACAGCCTGCGGAGGAGAAACAAAAGAGAAAGGAGTCAGCGCTACGAAGACAGCGCAGCTCTCCAGAGCTCTTCCATCGGCTGGCTCCTGAGCGTCCAAGAAACAGTGCAGACCCACACAGGCTCTTTGGATTTGGCTTTTCTGAGATAATGCTGAATTTGGAAGCCTGGCTTGAGTCAGCGGGAGGAAGTATGTGCACGTGGACTGGCTTCTCCATCGGGAGGACACTCGCATACACCCTGTTCCTTCCAGCAACAGGAGGGGCCGTCTGCCCAAGGCACCTTCCAGAGCGGCGGAGGAAGCATGGGGTGGGCCATCCATGTAGACACCTCCTTAGCCCCACAGGGCTCTGTCAGAATCATCACTAAAATGGGACCTCTGGGTCCTTCTGTCACACACTGTGTCTAACACCCAGTACGCGAGGCCCAAAGTGGACAGGTACATAGAAAGAAGGTAGACGGAAGCAGACTCGCGTTCTCCATGTGGAGAGACAGACAAGAATGTGAAGTGATGGGGCCCCAAATGCAGTCCCTCTCCACAGAGGGGTAGTGGTGGGTCAGGGAAGGCGGACATTCTGCTCTGCGTTCAACTGCACCTTAAATGTGGAGAATGGACACGGAGAGAAACATCCATCTTCCACAGGGTGAGCCAGTCAGGTGAGGGTGTGAACAAGGGAGGGGTGAGATCAAGACTCAGAGGAGCCCCCCTCAGGCCCCCTGAGGCTGTATTCCCACCCCCCTCAGAGGAAGGCCACAGCCAACAAAAGCCTGATGTATTCTGAACACACCAGGCCTTCCAGCAACACTGAGAGCATATTCCTGACAAAGCATAATACCTATATTCCTGTTTTTTCCATTTGACAAACTCCGATTTATCCACTAAGACCCAACTCGAAAGTCGCCCGTGGACTCTCCCATGACTAGACTCGCGGATTAGTATTGTTGAGGACTGACGACGTGTGATGCGATTGTCAACTGAAGGGCACGCCTTCCTCTCCTGGATAGGAGATTCTCAAGGTGAGGAACCACATAAGTTCATCTTTTTATCCTTTGCCATGTCCTCTACGTGTACCCCAGGGTCTGGCACACAGCAAATGCCCGAGGGCAGCAGGATGCACGAGCGAGAGCGGCAGGTTAGGGGGTTACTCATTAGGAAGTCACTGTAAAGTCCCTGATTATTAATTTGCTCACTAGGGAATTGCTCTAAAATCCTTGGAGTTGGAAGCATTCTCTGAAACAAATACGGGCTGAGAAAGTCACAAAAACAGGACCTGCAGAGGCTGCAAAAGCAAATGTCATTGCAGAACCAGAGGCGCAGGGTCAGGGACAGCATTACCATGAATTCATGACGATAAGCAGTCTCCCCTGCCCTACAACAATATTAAGAACAAGATATTACAGTCCCCACGTTTGGGAGAAGCCCTAAAGGCAGGCCCAGGGCGCAAACCGAGGGAGCTGCTCCTTGGCTGGCCACCCTGGGCCTCGACTCGAAGCAATGGGCCCGCTTTCCTGAAACGACATCTCATGACAAGTATCATTTCATGTCTTACTCTGGTTGGAACACACATCCTCGTTCCTCACTTCATCCACGAACTGACCCAAGCACTCCGTTTGCTGCTGTGTCCCCGTTCCCTGTGCCTCACAGCTCTGCTCCCAGAGCCACTCACTCACACCTGCTTCTCTCTCAGTACCTGAGCCAGGCCCTGTGAGGTAGAAAACTGCCAAAAACCATCCAAGAGACAGCCTGCCCCCACTGACAGTTAACAAAGCCTGCATCCAATCTGGATCCCCCTGAAGCAGTGGCCCCGAGAAAGGCAATGGGCGCGCCCAGTCTCAGTGTCATGAGCAATCAGGGCCAGGCTGGCTGACCTTTAAGGCTCCACTCCAGCCACTCAGGACACTGTCTCCAGTGGAAGACCAGATGCAAACCACCAAGGGTCTCTCGAGGAGCCCAAGCAGTCTGGCCACCCCTCCCACCGGCCCAGACGCTCAGAGGGCCTCATGATCCCTTCTCTGTGGCTGGATTATTTCAGTGTGTTTCCAGTGCCCACAGAAGACCCCAGAGGACGGCTGGACACAGGGACGAGGGCAGCCCCACACTTTAGCCCAATGCTCACGTACATTAACAATCCTGCGTTTGTCACCTGGAAATTACAGATGACAGGCTCTGCAAGGACAGGCAGCAGGAAGAAGCCTTTACTCGCTTTCCACGCTGCTCTAATCACAGCTGACAGACTCGACTGGAACGAGACATGCATCGCAATTAACTCTCGAATCCCGACTCTGGAACAACCACCTGCTGTCCGCGTGAGCCTCATTCTGTCCATTGCAGGGAACTGGTAAAAACCGCATCCGAGAGACTTCCACCAGCGGTATTTCCAGTTGCGTATCAGCAGAGCTGCAAGTGCTCACATACTTCTCCCAGCCGTGCACTATGCTAATTTGGCTGCTAATTTGTTTGTGTTATTTGCTCTAAAATTAAGAAAGGCCATATTTCATTTTAAGTGTCAACCACCTACTAATACTAATTATGACCATAAATCATAGAAAGAAAAGACATCTGTGTGAGACACTTGGCTCCGCCCTGGCTCTCCATCAGACACACTTCCTTCTCCAATGGCACCCACCTCCCTTCCTCCCCTGGCGGGCTGGGCACAGCTCCAGAGTCGATTTGTTCGCACTGCACTCCCACAGTCAAGCTCATGAATGGTCTCAAGACCAGATGCCACGCCAAAGCCAGGCAATTGCATCCACGAAGCAGGCCCGTGAAGCAGTCCACTTGTGCCCAGAGCTCAAAGCTGCAATTCCTCCACTTTGATCATGTTATCCACCCTTTTCATGAAAACAAAGGCAACACACTTCCAAAATGCTCACGCTGCTCCCCTGGCTGACCACCCAGAGTACAGCTGTGAGGCTGGGGGCACCCCTTATGCATCATATCCACAGATTTCCCGCCAGGTCCAGAACGCACAGGCACACTGTCCACACACATAGCCAGAGACACACAAACACACACACACGCTACATCCACATACCAAACCTTTTTAGTTCTAATTCTGCTCCCCCTTTATTTTTCTCAGAATACTGAGCAAGATCGTGTCACCATCTTGATGCCTCTTTCTCTCCTCCTATTCAAACAGAAAAAGGATCCAGCAGTTCTGCAAGGAGCCAGGCCAGCTCTGCCTCCTACCATTCCTGAGACACGTAGGGTTTTGTGTTTTGTGGTGAAACAGGCCACGTGAGCAGGACCCCCACCCCCTGGCTAATTGGAAACTGCCCACCCACCACTGCATGGACTCTACTCCAGCCCTTCCATTCCCAGGGTGTCCCCTCCCGGCTGTGATCCTGCCACAGGGGGGACAGTGGCCTGAAAATCAAGGGCCCCCCCAGCAATCCCCGTCACCAATGTTCCACCACCCACAGGCGAGCTAATTACCCTACAGGGTCTGCTCTTTTCCTGGCTGCCTCCCACTTGCAGGTGTTTGCAGAAGCACTGCGATGGAAGCCAGTGCACACAAGGGTAATAGGTTTTATGACTGAATAATGTGAGAAAAAGATGAAAGTAAAATGAATTCTCTCACCAATAATAAAATAGTTTCTCTCTCGGACGGACCACATGAACAGGAACAGTGACCGTATCTTCTACAAAGCCACTAGAAGATTCTTAGAACCCAAGTACTCTCAGGAAATTTCTTAAAATTGAGAGCCAACAATGCTACTAAGCCAGTAATGGTTTAGTATTGTAGCCAAATAAACCTATGACAAAATCCAACTGGCATGTGGATTCTACCCAAACGCATGTTATTAACAAGCAGGTTATCTTTTCTCAAAGGCAATTTTCCACAAGTAACGAAGTCTTCTCCTACATGGATTCTCTTACTTGATCAACCCCCCTTCTCACTGAGCACTCCCAAAAGTAAACGACAACACAATCTAACGACTTTCCCCAGCTGCCTAGAGCAATGCCTACACCTGTTTCAGAGAAAAGGAAACCTGGACTCAAGAAGGTTAATAATATGCCCACAGCCTGACACAAAGCCTGGTCTCTCTCTCCCCCAACACATGCTTTCTCCACTATTCCAAGCTGTCCCAGGTAAGAAGAGTGGGTGTGTGTCCACACAAGAGATCACCTGGGTAGAAGAGGCAGGTGACACCACTAGGACTTTACTTGACGGAGCTCTATGTGCAGATGTTCAGCCTGCAAGTCTCATCCTTTCTACCTTCAACTGTTGCTCTTCTGTAGTCCTGGGACAGATCTGAGGAAAGGAAAAGGCAAGTCTGTGCCATTATCTGGCCAGCGATTGCACATGCACGCACCCTTGGAGGAAAGGAGAGCCCCTGCCCCTGCACACTGCTCCTCCTTCATTTTCCCTTGAGAAATTTACTTATTTATTTATAAGGACGGGGTGGAGGGACAGTGGGAAAGGGAGAAGAGAGTCCCAAGCGGACTCTGTGCTGAGCGCTGAGCGCCGAGCCCAGAGCCCAACGTGGGCCTCGATCTCGCGACCCTGAGATCATGACCTGAGCTGAAACCGAGAGTCGGATGCATAACGGACTGCGCCCCCCAGGCGCCCTCACATTTCTACTTCTTTCACCATGTAACTCCCACTAAGGCAGTACCACTGGGCTCCTGTCTGCCTGTGGCTCTGTTCATGGTCCCCACACCCTGCCTCAGCTCCCAGGGGCCTTGCAGAGCGACCCCCACGCCAGCAGAAAGAGATGGGAAGCCACACACAGCAGGCAGCTGGTGATGCCTGGACTCAGGTGGCGTCGGCCATATGCAGAAACGAAAGGCATGGGCAAAGCGCGTCTGTGCCAAGGCCCATCCTGCCGACACTTACCAGGAGCACCACCCCAGACAGAGCCAATGTGAGGAATGTCTCAGAGCAGACACCAGAGAAAATAAAACAAACAACGGCAAACAGGCCCAGGAGGGGCAGGACGCACCTTGGGTGCACCTCAGGGGAACCCAGGGTGGGCAGACACCATTTTATTATTGTTAGTTTTTTACTTTGATCTTGATTGCTGTATACTTTTTGTTCTCCATTAACCCAGGCCGTTTCTCTTCTCCTGGGAGCGGATCCTTGGCTCTCAGACAGCTAAACTGCAACAATCTAAAAACTTCAAGATGACGCGTGTGTGCCCTGCTCCACATAGGAAGGTTCATAATTGAGCCAAGTTGTGAGTAATTGGAACCAAGCAAGGAGCGACTATGTCAGTGT
This sequence comes from Ursus maritimus, assembly GCF_017311325.1. Classification (NCBI taxonomy): domain Eukaryota; kingdom Metazoa; phylum Chordata; class Mammalia; order Carnivora; family Ursidae; genus Ursus; species Ursus maritimus. The sequence continues at coordinate 643,499 of NW_024425563.1, read as the reverse complement.
AGCAGGAAAGCCTGCCCAGCCGCAGCACCTGCAGGCCCCTGCGTGACCACTCGCGGCAGGTCCTGGAACTACAGCTCCTCCACACACCTGGCCGGCGCCAGGCCAGCAAGGAGGGCTCTGGGTTCACAGTGGTCCCTGATATACCTCAGGCCTGGAGCTGGGCACAAACACCTGCGGTCAGCTCTACTTCAGGGAACTTCCACGTGTTCATCTTCACGTTCCTGTTCCTCCTCTGTCGGGACTTCCCAGCTCCCCCAAGCGTCCCTGGAGCACAGCAGGCACTCAGTGAACTGGGTGATTTACCATGTGAGGAATCACTGCTCTGCTTGCAGGGATAAGCAGCTGAATAAGAATTCTCCGAGGTCCCAGCTCCCAAATGTGAGGAGTCGGCACCTCAGCAATAACATTCTCTTGGTTGAACTACTCCTTTTACTGGAGAAGTGGCATCAAAACAGTTAATGGCTATGAGATACTTGGTAATCAACGTATTGACCCTCATTCAGCCAAGACTCGCCTCCCATGGGGCAGAAGCCCTGTGAGTGTGGAGGGAGGCACCACGCCCTGTCCTGGACTAGGAACCTGGTGGGCCTGACCCTCTCACTAAGCAGCAGGAGGAGCCCTCCCTTGAGTGGGCAGAGGTCCAGGGGTGGTGGCTGGGTGCATGTTCTCCCTCCTCCACCACGACCTGCAGGATCTCCAGGTCAGAAGGGCAGCCCCTCCGAATGCCAGAGGAGCAGATGCTGGGCTTGTCTCAGCCAATGCAGGGAGAGCACCTGCTCCTGTAAGCTGCAGGTGGAGCCTCACTCCTGCCCCTGTCGGCTACAGAGGCAAAAGGAAGTTCTAAATAAGGTGTTAAACCAATTTTACAGAGGCCTATAAGACCCAGGTGATGTGAGCTGGCATCTGACGGTATGAACCAGAATATCAGGTGGCACTGGGCAAAGTCCAAGAAAGTTGTCACATGGACACAGGGGCCCCGGGCCCAAGCTGTCACCTGCTGTCTCTACCAAGCGTGTGTCTTCTTTGAAACCCCTCGCCAGTGACTGCACTCACTCACTGTATTCCCTGAGCCATTACTCATCGGGTTCCTACTCTGGAGCCAGCAGCAGGTGAAGCACCAGGACTAACATCCTTCCTCAGATTTCCCACCCACACCCCGGTGGGCATAGCAACCACCTGAGTCATGTGAATGCAAAGAAGTAGGTCTCAGGAAATACACTCAAGTCCTCACAGCTGCCTCTCGAAAGGTGCTTTATACTTCAAAACCACCTTTTTGGAAGGAACATACACGGACTTCATAACTTTAAAAACGTAAGGCAGGGGCGCCTGGCTGGCTCAGACAGCAGAGCATGCGACTCTTGATCCCATGAGTTCGAGCCCCACATTAGGCAAAGGGTTTACTTAAAAAAAATATATACACACATACATACATACACACACACACAGCAGAGTTAAATAATGTAAGCCTTACTTTCCCTCAGTGCCCAGCTAACTTCCACACAGAGCCTCACCAGACACCCGAGACCCAGTGACCACAGCTCCCAACACGCTTCAGAGCTCACGGCCCACATCCCCCCGGAACCTCACACGCTCCGTTGTTTATTGTCACTGACATTGAGCAGCTGTCCTGGCTTCTCCAAGCCTTTAGAAAAGAGCAACTGTGCCTTGAGCCCCATGAGCCCCAGGTACTGTGTCTAGAACTGCCTTTCAATAACTGATACTCCCCAAACAGTAGCAATTCCTTATCGATTCAGCTTCAATGCCGGAGTTTAAGAAAACAGTGACTGTCGGCAAAGCCATTTGACAAGTCTCTCCGTAGCGTAAAACACTACGGGCTATGAAAACCTGAGGTTTGGAGAATTACATTAAATTATATTCTTCCAGGAATTGCATTAGCGAAGAAAAGGAAGGTGTAAGATTTGAAGCAATGTTTTTTAAAAAGTCATCTTCATTTTTTTTTCTGCTGCAACAAAAGAAACATTGTTTAAGAATATTTTTTTTACAGACACAGGTGCTTGAAAAAGCTCTTTAGTTAACTGTGTATGGAAATGAAAAAAATTAATAAGTAACATTAGTATAAAAGACCTCTAAACAGGAATACCTTGACAAAACAAAAGGGACTTAAAATTGAAAATGAATCTTAAAGCTCTGCTGTCTCTATAAGAATATTTACCTTCTGCTTTTCTTATTCTTTACAGGTGAGGTTGATTAAATGTTGCTTCGTTTTTAACATCCACCCAGAGCGAGGAAGCAGAGGCCTGGCTCTGCCTCATGGTGCACGATCAGCCTTGGCAAAGACCCCCCGGCTCAGTCTCCTCAGCTGTGAGCGGGGTGAGCTCCCTGCACACGGCAGTAGTGAGGATGCAGTGCCCAGCAGTGCCTGGCACAAAGTCCTGCTGTCACTGCTCCCAACATCACCATGCCATGGGCACAGACCCACACAACCGTGAATTCCCTACCCCCGCTGTCGTTCTCCTGAACATTTCTATCGGATCAAAAGCAAAAATGTGTTTAATCAGATAGGATATCCAAGCAGGGATAGAAAACCATTTCCAGGGGCGCCTGGGTGGCACAGCGGTTAAGCGTCTGCCTTCGGCTCAGGGCGTGATCCCGGCGTTCCGGGATCGAGCCCCACATCAGGCTCCTCCGCTATGAGCCTGCTTCTTCCTCTCCCACTCCCCCTGCTTGTGTTCCCTCTCTCGCTGGCTGTCTCTCTCTGTCAAATAAATAAATAAAATCTTTAAAAAAAAAAAAAAAAAAAAAAACCATTTCCACATTAAGAACTGCTTCTTTTGGAATAAGACCTGAACAGCAAGCCAGAGATGAAAAAGCCTCAGCCCAGGGGCTGCGATGCCTCTAGGCTGTGCACTTCCAGGAGCAGGGAGCAGCCCCAAAACCAGTGCGCAGACATCCCCCGTCTCAGCAACCTGTGCGGCAGGTCACAACATCTTATCTCCTTCCTCCAAGATCCCAGATTAAAGCTATGATCCTGATTTCAAAGACAAAAGGAAAAAAGAGAGGAGGGGGAGAAGAAGGGAGGGAGAAAGAGAAGGAACAAGAAGGAAATGGGGAAGGCAGCACCATGCTGCCCCTCCCAAAGCATCAAGAGGTTTGGGCTTTCAGAGCAGGAGGGCTTCTACCCATCATGTCCATCCAAGGGGACTGAGCCCCACCTGCCGCAGTGACCCCACTGCTCTCCAGGTGCAGAAACCACAATCCAGGACCCTGGTAATCCCACTTAGAGGAAGAAGACAGCCTCTCGGCCCTAGGTGCACCTGGGGGTCTGAGACCAAGGCCAGTCACGACTGGTGTGTATTACTCAGGGTACTAGGGCTGTGCGGTCAGCTGCCCAGGAAAAACCGAGTGCTGACCATGCAGCACACACACCTCAATCTGTTCTACTCTAGGCACTGCCTCCGGCCGCACGACTTCAGGGCAGACCTCTCTCACCGCGTCCTGTGTGACAGGGTGGCCACAGGCTCAGTGTCCCTCTATGTCAACGCTTCCTTCCTAGCAGGGGACACAGCTAGAAACCCACACAAACACGGGCACAAAGTGGTGAGTGTTGGTGAGGTGGGCTGTGGGGACCATGTTCATCACCAGGTCGTGACAACTGGCCCTCCCCAGTCCACATTTTTGCTTGGTTGCCTCTGTCCCTGAAGGTGATATTTGCATTCAGCAGGGGCTGAGAAAACCATGGCTTGCCGCACATCTCCTTCTGCCTCTGTGAACCAGGACCTTGTTTGAGGCAGGGGCCACGATCCTGAGGCAGTTCCTGGGGCCCACCCATCCACAAAATCAGCTTCTCCTACGCAGAGAGCCCCACACCCGCTCTGGAAGAGGGCCTGCTAGCTGGGACCTGCCAACCACCAGGTTCTGTGACATTTTTCTAAAGTAAAGAAAAACTGAATTCTTACCTAGAGTAACTCCCTTGAGTTCAAGTTCCTAATTGCATATATTTATATAAGAATAGGGGTGCCTGGGTGGCTCAGTCGGTTAAGGTCATGATCTCAGGGTCCCAGGATACCCGGGATCGAGCCCCACATCGGGCTCCCCACTCAGCGGGGAGTCTGCTTCTCCCTCTGACCGTGCCCCCTCTCATGCTCTCTCTCTCACTCTCTCTCAAATAAATAAATAAAATTTTTTAAAAAAAGAATTAAAAAAACTATTCCAAATTCAGGATATCTACCATAATTTTGTGCTTTATTTTTAAGGCGCAGGAGCTAATTGTTGGGAACTGTGTTGTCAACACTATACGTTCCTGCTCTATGTCTTTGGTGTTCACTACTTGTTACAGTTACTTTATAATACGACCATTAATAATACGCTGATGGATCTCAACTAGATGTATTCTGAGTGCCATTTCGATTGGCTCTCTGGTTTTTGTCTTCAGTTTCCTGAAATGGAATAATATCTTCCAAAGAAGGATATTTTCTGAATTGTTCTTTGGGATTTAAGAAAGCATTTCTAAGGGGCGCCTGGGTGGCTCGGTCGTTAAGCGTCTGCCTTCGGCTCAGGGTGCAATCCTGGAGTCCTGGGATCGAGCCCCACATCGGGCTCCTCTGCTGGGAGCCTGCTTCTTCCTCTCCCACTCCCCCTGCTTGTGTTCCCTCTCTCGCTGGCTGACTCTCTCTGTCAAATAAATAAAATCTTTAAAAAAAAGGAAGAAAGAAAGAAAGAAAGAAAGAAAGAAAGAAAGAAAGAGAAGAAAGAGAAAAGAAAGAAAGAAAGAAAGAAAGAAAAGAAAGAAAGAAAGAAAGAAAGCAAGAAAGCAAGCATTTCTAAGCTTGTTTCCATAGATACAAGGCTAAAGGAAAGCTTTGGGAAAATATCTAATGAGGAGTCTCCAATGACAAATACTGAGAGTGCCAATAACCATTTTGTCAGGAGACAGACACAGGGAAGCCGACTCAGAGAACTCCATGGTGACAGTCTCGAGCACGCCCCAGATAGAGCAGCGTTGAGGCCAGAGTAAAGTGAACTACATGAAAACTGGGATCGCTGAGTGGTGGCACACATGGTGGCACAGCGAAACCTTCCATACTGTGCGAGATGCGTGGCTTTAAGGGGAAACAAGATTGTCAGCAGGGCTGGGCTGACGTGCCTGGTTTCGCAGCCACTCTTGATGCACAGGCTACTACGATAGTCACATAATCTCAGGATCCTCCCTGGGAGACTCATGTCATTTTGTCATCATCACATGATAGAACATGGTATTTATCATATTTCAGGGTGTACATAAGTCAGCTCGGGGTCCTGATAAAAAACCTGGATCAGCATACTATTAATGGTTGTATTATAAAGTAACTATAACAAATTCTTTACAATTTATTTTTTGGACCCAAATTCTTTCTCATCCCAAATGACAAGTAGCATACCTTATTCAAATTATTTCAAATTAATTATGTAAGAAAAATCATATGTTGGGGTGCCTGGGTGGCTCAGTCAGTTGAGCGTCCAACTCTTCGTTTCAGCTCAGGTCATGATCTCAAGGCCATGAGATGGAACTCCAAGTCGGGCCCCATGCTCCTTGGGAATTCTGCTGGAGATTCTCACTCCCTCTCCCTCTCCCTCTGCTCCTCCCTGCCCTTATATGGGCGAATGAGTGCTCTCTCTCTAAAAATAAATAAATCTTAAAAAAAAAAAAGAAAAATCATATGTCAACTAATTTTTATATATATATTGGGTTCAATTTTTTTAATTTAAATTCAATTAGCCAACATACAGTACATCATTAGTTTCGGATGAAGAGTTCAGTGATTCATCAGTTGCGTATAACACCCAGTGCTCATCACACCGTATATTAGGTTCAATTTCAAGACCAGGTATGTTTTAATGTACATTGTAATTTAATCAGGATTAAAAAGCAAAACCTGCTCCTATGATATGAGGTTAAGAATTCTTACAATGGGAGGTCAAACAGCTTACTTTCACAATTCTCTGGGTTTGTTTATAAATAATGAGATAAACAGGGGTGCCTGGGTGGCCCAGCCGGTTAAGCATCTGCCTTCAGCTCAGTTCATGGTCTCAGGGTCCTGGGATCAAATCCCACATCAGGGTCCCTGCTCAGCAGGGAGCCTGCTTCTCCCTCCCCCTCTGCCTGCTGCTCCACTTGCTTGCGCTCCCTCTCTCTCTCTGTCAAATAAATAAACAAAATCTTTTTTAAAAAAAATGAGAAAAAGAATGTTTCTGTCGCTGTTTATGAGCACTCATCCACGAATAACACATTGTGGGGTCCTCTTGCTCCCCAACAGTGAAAACCAAAATACATCTCCCTTTTAACATTGGTCTGAAATACTAGGGACAACTGGCTGTATCACATAAGAATTGTTTTACCTTTTTTTATTTTAATTCTAACATAGTTAACATACAATGTTGTAATAAGGTATACAATATAATGACTCAACAATTCTATACATTGCTCAGTGCTCATCACGTAAACGTACTCTTAATCCCCTTCACCTATTTCACCCACCCCCCACCCACCTCCCCTCTGCTGATCATCAGTTTGGTCTCTATAGTTAAGAGTCTGGGGAGTTTTGTCTCTTTTTTCCTTTGTTTTGTTTCTTAAATTCCACATGAATGAAATCATAAGGTGTTTTTCTTTCTCTGACTTATTTCACTTAGAATAATATTCTCTCACTCCATCCATGTTGTTGCAAATGGCAAGATCTCATTCTTTTTTATGGCTGAGCAATATTACATTTTACACACACACACACACACACACACACACACTTCTTTATCCATTCATCTATGGACGGGCTCTAGGGTTACTTCCATAATTTGACCATTGTAAATAGTGCTGCAATAAACATAGGGGTGCATGTATCCTTTCAAATTAGTGTTTTTCTATGTTTGGGGTAAATACCCTGTAGTGCGATTACTGGATCATAGAGTAGTTTTTAACTTTTTGAAGACCCTCCGTACTGTTTTCCACAGTGGCTACACCAGTTTACGTTCCCACCAACAGTGCACGAGGAATCCTTTTTCTTCACATCCTCCCCAATACCTGTTGTTTCTTGTGGTTTTGATTTTAGCCATTCTGACTGGTGTGAGGTGATGTCTCACTGTGGTTTTGATCTGCATTTCCCTGATGATGAGTGACGCTGAGCACATTTTCATGTGTATGTCCACCATCTGGATGTCCTCTTTGGAGAAATGTCTGTTCATGTCTTCTCCCCATTTTTTAATTGAATTGATTTTTTGGTGTTGAGTTGTATAAATTCTTTATATATTTTAGATACTAGCCCTTTATCGGACATATCATTTGCAAACATCTTCTCCCATTCAGTGTGTTGCCTTTTAGTTTTGTTGAATGTTTCCTTCACCGTGCAGAAGCTTTTTATTTTGCTATAGTAGTTTATTTTTGCTTTTGTTTCCCTTGCCTCAGGAGACTTATCTAGAAACATGTTGCTACAACCATTGTCAGAGAAATTACTGCCTGCGCTCTCTTCTAGGATTTTTATGGTTTCAGGTCTCACATTTAGGTCCTTAATCCATTTTGAGTTTATTTTCATGTGTGGTGTAAGAAAGTGGTCTAGTTTCATCCTTTTGCATGTGGCTGTCCAGTTTTCCCAGCACCATTTGTTGAAGAGATTGTCTTTTTCCTATTGTATATTCTTTCCTCCTTTGTCAAAGATTAATTGACCATGTAATTGTGGGTTTATTTCTGGGTTTTCTATTTTGTTCCATTGAGCTATGTGTCTATTTTTGTGCCAGAACCATACTGTTTTGACCACTACAGCTTTGTAGTATATCTTGAAATCTGGGATTGTGATACCTCCAGTTTTGTTTTGTTTTGTTTTGTTCCTTAAGTTTTATTTATTTATTTGAGAGAGAGAGAAGCAAACTCCCCATTGAGTGCAGAGCCCAACGTGGAGCTTGATCTCATGACCTGACCCAAAATCAAGAGTCAGGCACTCAACCAAGTGAGCCACCCAGGTACCCCTCTCTTCTTTTTAAAGATTGCTTTGGCTACTCACGGTCTTTTGTGGTTCCATACAAATTTTAGGATTATTAGTTTTGTGAAAAATGATGTTGGTATTTTGACAGCGATGGCATTTAATCTATACATTGCTTTGGGTAGTATAGACATTTCAACAATATTTGTTCCCCCAATCCATGAGCATGGAATATCTTTCCATGTTTGTCTCATCTTCAATTTCTTTCATCAATGTTTTATAGTTTTCAGAGTACAGGTCTTTCACCTCCTTGTTTAAGTTTATTCCTGGGTATTTTGTTATTTTTCGATGCAACTATAAATGGGTCTGTTAGCTTAATTTCTCTTTCTACTGTTTCATTATTAGTGTATAGAAATGCAACCAATTTCTGGGGCACCTGGGTGGCTCAGTCGTTAAGCATCTGCCTTCAGCTCACGGCGTGATCCCGGAGTCCCGGGATCAAGCCCTGCATTGGGCTTCTCTGCTGGGAGCCTGCTTCTTCCTCTCCCACTCCCCCTGCTTGTGTTCCCTCTTTTGCTAGCTGTCTCTATCACTGTCAAATAAATAAATAAAAATCTTAATTAAAAAAAAAGAAAGAAAAGAAATGCAACCAATTTCTGTATATTGATTTTGTTTCCTGCAGCCTTACTGAATTCACTTATGAATTCTAGTGGTTTTTCAGGAATCTTTGGTTTTCCATATATAGTATCACATCATCTGCAAATAATGGAAGTTTTACTCCTTCCTTACCAATGTGGATGCCTTTTATTTCTTTTTGTTGTCTGATTGCTGTGGCTAGGACTTCCAGTACTATGTTGAATAAAAGTGGTGAGAGAAGACATCCTCATCTTTTTCCTGACCTTATAGCCATTTTCTTACCTGTTTTATGGTTGTTTTTGTAGGTCTTCTCTGTTCCTTTCTTCTCTTGCTCTCTTCTCTCACAGTTTGCTGGCTTTCTTAAGGGATATACTTGGATTCCGTTCCCTTTAGTTTTTGCACATCTATTACCAGTTTTTGATTTGTGGTTACCATTAGGTTTATATATAACATCTTATGAATATAGCAGTCTATATTAAGTTGATGGTTGCTTAAGTTTGAACCCATCCTTTACTCCTCCACACCCCACATTTTAGGTATTATAGTGTCATACTTTACACCCTTTTGTGAGTCCCTTGACTAATTTTTATAGATAAACTTAATTTTACTGCTTTTGTACTTCCTACTTTTCTTATTCCACTTAAGGACTTCCCTCTCCACTCAAAGAGTTCCATTTAAGATTTCTTATAGGGCTGGTTTAGTGGTCATGAATTTCCTTAACTTTCGTTTATCTGGGAAACTCTTTCTCTCTCCTCCTATTCTGAATAACAGCCTTGCTAGATAGAGTATTCTTGGTTACAGGGTTTTCCTTTTGGCACTTTGAATAAATTATGCCATGCCACCATGCCACTCTCTTCTGGCCTCCACAGTTTCTGCTGAAAATTCAGCTGATAGGCTAACGGGGTTTCCTTTGTATGTAATTGTTTTCTCTTGCTGCTTTTAAAATTCTTTTGTAATCACTGTTTGCCATTTTAATTGCTATGTCTCCTGGTGTGGACCTCCTTGGGTTGATTTTGTTGGGGGCTCTCTGTACCTCCTGGACCTGGCTGTCTATTTCCTTTCCCAATTAGGGAAATTTTAGCTATTACTTCTTCAAATACATTTTTTGCCCCCCTTTTCTCTCTCCTCCTTCTGGGATCCCTATAATGCAAATATTATTATGCTTTATGGTATCGCTGTTTCCCATAATCTATTTTCATTTTTTATTCCTCATTTTTCTCTCTCCTATTTGGCTTGATTGCTTTCCACTACTGTTGGATCAGGTGACTGATCTATTCTTCTACTTATTCTATTCTACTATTTATTCCTCTATTGTATTTTTAATTTCAGTTGAGTTCTTCACCTATGGTTCTTTTTTATGTTTTCTCTTTGTTGAGGGTCTCACTGATGTCCTCCCCTCTTTTCTCAAGTGCAGTGGGTACTTTTATGACCATTAGTTTAAATTCTCTATCAAGTATATTACTTATCTCCATGCTGCTTAGCTCTCTTTTTGTGATTGTGTCCTGTTCTTTCATTTGGGACATATTCCTCTGTCTCCTCATTTTGTCTAATTCCCTGTGTCTGTTTCTATGTGTTACAGAAGACAGGTATGTCTCCTGCTCTGGAAGGTAGAGGCCTAATGAAAAAGACCATAGTGCCCTGCAGTACAATTTTCCCTGTTCACCAGAACCTAGCACTTCAGGGGTAACTCCTGGGTGTGTTTTGTGTGTCCTACTCTTGTGGCTCAGCAACATTTGCCTTCAGTCCAGTCATCTGCAATGGCTCTCTTTTGCCTGTTGTGGACAAAGTTTTGTCCTGTGTTGTTAGTGGGCCAGTCTGGGGCCATCCTGGGCTTGAGTTGTGTCAGACCAGGCATCAGCCAGAGATGCAGTAACACCAAACTACAGGGCACTCTCCCTTTGTTGTCCCCTGACAAGCTTTCGTTGGTGGCCAGGGCCTGCAGTCAGACCAGATGTCTGTTCCCAGCCCACTGCTGAGGCTGCAGTCAAACTGGTATATGTGGTTATCTTCCCCTCTCCCTGGGGCAGGAGTCACTTTGGAGTAGTGCTGGCCCCTGTTGGGGCTGCTTACATGCTACCAGGCTTATGGTACCACTTTGGATGGGCTCTGGGTGAGAGTGTACTAGAGGGGGCAGGTCCACAGGACAATGCAGGGGCAGGGCATGGGGTACCCTCAAGGTCTGCACCTATCTGCTGTGGGGAGAAGCTTGAAACAACCTCAGAAAAATCCTGCCCAGGCCAGGATGGAGGGGGCATCTTAAAAGGAGTATGTGGGAGTGGGGCTCACTGTTAGCCAGCTAAGTGGAGTGTTGGCGCTGTACTGGTTCCTGCTGGTATCCGTGTTATCTAGGCTGGAGGCTGGGGAAGGGAAATGGTGTCCACCAGTTCTTCTGTTCTTGGAGAAGTCCCCCAAAGACCCCTGCCCCTCCAGCACATGCTCTGAGGTTGGTAAATAAATCTCCCTCCTGTATCTCCCAGGTGTTTCTCAAACTGTTGCTTCTATATCATATCTCAGCAGGGCTGTTTGTTGTGCTGTCTTTAAGGACAGGAACTCAGTTTCCTCTAGCCCTCCTTGCTCTCCCAGAACTGAGCCCACTGATTTTTAAAGTTCCAGGTGTTAAGCCCCATTGATTGTCCAGTCTGTCTGATTTTCAAACCCAAATGTTATAGGGATTTGTCCTTCTCATGTGGGTCCCCCATGCCTGGGGTGCCTGGAGTGCCTAGAGTGCCTGGTGTCGAGTACCTGCTCCTCTCCCCTCTTGGCTCCCATGGTGTCCCTCTCCACTATAGACAGTCCCATGGGTCCATTTGGCTCCCAACCTCGACTCCGTCCTTCCTACCCTCTTCAATGTGGCCTCTTCTCTACATTTAGCTGTGGACAGTCTGTTCTGCCAGTCATTTTCTGGGGGGTTGATTACACTGATGTGTGTGATATTTAGTTGTATCTGGGGGACAAGATGAGCGTAGGGTCCTCCAACTCTGTCATCTTCCCTGGAAGTCCCACATAAGAATTTTATCAGAAGATAAGATGGATTGGTTTTAGGAAAAGTATGAGGTGAATTTGAACATAATTTTTTTTGTAGTCTTTAACTTGTTACTTTTCAGTGTCCGTGCGCTTGTGTGTCTCACTATACACTGTAGACAAAGATTAAATGACAGGACCAAGGAAAAGGATTTAAAATTGTATCATAGTAAAAGTCACCTTAGGAATTAGCAACCTCCAACTGGCAATAATGTCCTGTTGGACACATACCATGTGTATGTTAATAAGTATCATTCAGAAAGGGTTGGGGGTCAGACACATTTGAAAAATGTGAGTTGAAATTTAACAGGACTTTCCTCTGTAGGACTTCTCAGAACATTCAATGCTGCGAAAGGTCATGCTCTCTTCTAAGAAAGGGGAATCCTCCTACACTGTTGGTGGGAATGCAAGATGGTGCAGACACTCTGGAAAGCAGTATGGAGGTTCCTCAAAAAGTTCAAAATAGAGCTACCCTATGACTCAGCAATTGCACTACTGGGTATTTACCCCAAAGATACAAATGTAGTGATCTGAAGGTTCACCTGCACCCAAATGTTTATAGCAGCAATGCCCACAATAGTCAAACTATGGCCAACAGCTATATGCCAATAAATTAAGCAATCTGGAAGAGATGGAGGCCTTCCTGGAAACCTATAAACTACCAAGACTGAACCAGAAAGAAACTGATTTCTTAAACAGGCCAATTAATTATGAAGAGATTGAGTCAGTGATAAACAACATTCCAAATAACAAAACTCCAGGCCCGGACGGTTTTCCTGGGGAATTCTACCAAACATTCAAAGAAGAAATAATACCTATTCTCCTAAAGCTATTTCAAAAAATAGAAACAGAAGGAAAGCTACCAAACTCATCCTATGAGGCCAATATTACCTTGATCCCTAAACCAGGCAAAGACCCAATCAAAAAGGAGAATTACAGACCGATTTCCCTAATGAATATGGACACCAAAATCCTCAACAAGATCCTGGCTAATAGAATCCAACAGTACATTAAAAGGATTATCCATCACGATCAAGTGGGATTCATACCTGGGATGCAAGCATGGTTCAATATTCGCAAATCAATCAGCGTGATACATCATATCAACAAGAAAAGACTCAGGAACCATATGATCCTCTCAATCGATGCCAAAAAAGCATTTGACAAAATACAGCATCCTTTCCTGATTAAAACCCTTCAGAGTGTAGGAGTAGAGGGTACATTTCTCAATCTCATAAAAGCCATCTATGAAAAGCGTACTGCAAATATTATTCTCAATGGGGAAAAGCTGGAAGCCTTTCCCTTAAGATCAGGAACTCGACAAGGATGCCCACTCTCGCCACTATTATTCAACATAGTACTAGAAGTCCTTGCAACAGCAATCAGACGACAAAAAGGGATCAAAGGTATTCAAATCGGCAAAGAAGAAGTCAAAATGTCTCTCTTTGCAGATGACATGATACTCTATATGGAAAACCCAAAAGAAGCCACTCCCAAACTATTAGAAGTTATAGAGCAATTCAGTAATGTGGTGGGATACAAAATCAATGCTCAGAAATCAGTTGCATTTCTATACACGAATAATGAGACTTAAGAAAGAGAAATTAGGGAATCCATCCCATTTACAATAGCACCAAAAACCATACGTTACCTTGGAATTAACTTAACCAGAGACGTAAAGGACCTATATTCTAGAAACTATAAATCACTCTTGAAAGACATTGAGGAAGACACAAAAAGATGGAAAAATATTCCATGCTCATGGATCGGAAGAATTAACATAGTTAAAATGTCCATGCTACCCAGAGCAATCTACACTTTCAATGCTATCCCGATCAAAATACCGATGACATTTTTCAAAGAACTGAACAAACAGCCCTTAAATTTGTATGGAACCAGAAAAGGCCCTGAATCTCCAAGGAACTGTTGAAAAGGAAAAACAAAGCTGGGGGCATCACAATGCCAGATTTCGAGCTGTACTACAAAGCTGTGATCACAAAGACAGCATGGTACTGGCACAAAAACAGACACATAGACCAATGGAACAGAACAGAGAACCCAGAAATGGACCCTCGGCTCTTTGGGCAACTAATATTTGATGAATGGATAAAGATGTGGTATATATATATATATATTACACAGCGATAAAAAAATGAAATCTTGCCATTTGCAACGATGTAGATAGAAGAAGAGGGTATTATGCTAAGCAAAATAAGTCAATCAGAGAAAGATAATTATCATATGATCTCACTGATATGCAGAATTTAAGAAACAAGGCAGAGGATCATAGGGGAAGAGAGGAAAAAATGAAACAAGATGAAACAAGAGAGGGAGACAAACCATAAGAGACTCTTCATCTTAGGAAATACACTAAGGGTTGCTGGAGGGAAGGGGGGAGGGAGGATGGGATGGCTGGGTGATGGACATTGGGGAGGGTATGTGTTGTGGTGAGTGCTGTGTTTTGTATAAGACTGATGAATCACAGACCTGTACCCCTGAAACAAATAATACATTATATGTTAATTAAAAAATATAATAAAGAAAGAAAGAAGGGTCCTATAGCTGATGTTTGCCAAACTACTTGAAATGCAAGCCTACACCAGTTGGTACCCTCAGTGGGACAGAGGAAGCTAGACTGCAGAATCACAGTAAAGATGTGGAAGTCATCCTGCCTAAGAGGTTCTCCGTGTTGAGCACCAAAGGACTTGTTAAAACATGGTTGCTAAGCCCACTCTTGGTTTATGGCTTAGTACATGTGGGGTAGGGCCTGAGGCTCTTCGATTCTAACAAGTTTCTGGTAATGCTGATGCTCCAGAACCCCATTCCTAGTACAGCTGGTCAAACAGAAGTCTTCCCAAATGTGTTCAGTAGGAGACCGTGGTGAGAAGCTCTGGCCCAAGTGCATTTGGAACATTCTATCCCCTGATGTCTCTCTCTTAGAAGTTCAAATGTAGGGACACCCGGCTGGCTCAGTCAAAAGAGCATGTGACTCTTGATCTTGGGGTTGTAAGTTCGAGCCCCACGTTGGACACAGAGATTACTTACATAAATAAATAAGTAAATAAATAAATAAATAAATAAATAAATAAATAAGTTATTTTAAATGAAGTTCAAATGTATATTAGGTGCTAGATACTGGAAGTTCTTCCTGTAATGAGAATTTTATCAAGTTTATTTAATCTGGTGTCTTCTATTTTTGTTATTTTGACATCTTTTAACCACGATGCCTTTGTGCATGCATACATAAACAACTAACAACCAATAATGAGGGAAAACCCCCATTATTTCCTCCTGAATATAATTATTTCCTTTATAATCTTACCCAGTTTATTTTATTCTCAAGTCCTTTCCTGTCCTCTGTTGCAGCCAAGCAAACAATGCATTGCTTAGCACCTTCTAATATCTGAGAATCGTTTGGTCTTCCAAGTATCTGCAGATAGCATTCACAGCTCAGAATCCCCCAACACTTGACTTCCTCCACCTGGGATGATTAATGGACCAGTGTAAGTGTGAGAACAGCATGCCTTCTGCTGGGAACCCCTGTTGCTAACCCCATACAATCCAAGGTCAAGGTTTTGTTCCTTCCAGTCCTCCCACATCCCAGGTCTAGGAGGCAGGAATCCTGGAAGAGAACAGATTTGCTTAGAACTGTTGGGTTTCCCCCTCCACCTCCAGCATGAGCACACTAGCTACTCTTGTTTTGTGGGTAAGAGGCACAGCTGTAAGCTTTGGAGTGATGCCCAAGGAGAAGGCTCCATGGCTGAAGGAGCTACACCTGCCTCCCAAAGGGGCCCCGTTCCTGGGTAAGCCACCCACCTGTGGGATACACCAGCCCAGACAGAAATATCACTCATGACCAAGGAGGCTACTCATGTTGGGATAGCTCTGAATATTTTAAGGTTTTAGTCTATTCAGTATAAGTTTATCTCCTAGAAGCTTCCGTCACAGACCCTTACAATACTTGGCATTTCACAGAGCAAAGCTTCTCCCTCTTGAAATGAGGTAACGAACCACCCTGCAAAATGATGAGCCCACATTATCTCTCAGCGAATGCATGTTCCACCCCCTCCCCTCTTCCACAGCACAGCCTTTCATATGTTTAAATTTGTTCTTCACCTTAAATATGTGCAGTTCTTTCACATGATGTGGTTTCATACCATTTTGCCAATCTAACCTCCCTGCTCTCAACACCGCCTGTCTCATGTGGGGCTGTACTTAGATGGGGTGCACGTGTCAGAATTAAACAGAGGTTCAGGAGTGATACAGCCACCTGAGTGAACAGATGTTCTTCTTCCTTGTTCTGACTCTCCCCTCCTGTCATGAGAGCCAGAGTCCATCAAGCTGCCTGGAGGTCAGAGAGAGGACTCAACTCTAGCAGATTCTGGCATAAGAAGAATTGGCTTACTCAGGCATGCAAAACATGGCCTTACATTTTTGTAAATAAAGTTTTACCGAAACACAGCCCACCCACCTGCTTACATCTTGCGTATGGCTGCTTTTGTCCTGCAACAGCTGCGTCCAAGAGCTGTGACAGAGGAGTAGGAGCCTGAAGAACTCTGACTATTTGCAGAAAAACTCAGCTGGTCCTGGCTTATTAGAAGGAGCGCAGGTTGCTCATAGGACCAAAAGGGGGTTAGAAACTTGGCTTAGAGAAATGGGCAGGAACCAAAATAAGATCCCACCAGAAAAGGCCCACCACCACCACAGCCCCAGGACACAGCGGCCCTTAGTGGCTCTGCAGCCACCAGGCCCAGCACTCTCCTGAGTCCTTCCTTCTCGCTGTACTGGCTTAGAGCTTCACTGGAGAATGTGACTGGCCTCACCTACAGCATGGTTCTCACAGGGGCAGCCATGCACCCCCAAACCTAGACTTTACCACCAAAGAGCGCTGAGCCTTTCCAGGGTCCCATCGACACCATGGACTCTGACTTCACATGAGAATACAAGCTGTTTTCTTTTCAGATCCACAGCTGAGCCACCTCCCCACAGCCCGGACTATCCTGTACTATTCTTACCACCAACCTCACAACCCCAAGATCTGGACTCTGTCCTCATTCCCTTGGAAGGTTACATTCCTACCTGACCCCATTTCCAGACTAAATGTTTCTGGATTCCCAGCTGTGCATCCCATGCAAATTTAATAAACAGATCCTTCTTATCTGTATCTCAGTCATGGCTACCTCCCTGCAGGGTGCTGGAGAGCAGCAAGGCTGGCTGAGAGCTGAGGAAAGAGGGAGAAAAGGAAGGCCCGTGAGGAGGGGTGGGTCGCAGGACAGAGCTCACTCCCCCTGCCACCAGGTCAGCCTTTTCCAAAATGGAAGCATCCCTTCCTTGCACTCCTCTGAAGAGGAGCAAACCGGGCACTGTGGTGATAAGAAAACAGAAATCACAGCACTGAACACCGAAAATTCAATCTGAAGTGTTGGAAAGAGCTCTTGCTTAGAAACAGAAGGTGCTAGAAATCAGTCATGTGGCCGTGGACAAACTACACATTCTCTCTGCACCTGTGTACTTAAAGTAAAACTACTATTGGAGATTTTTCATATCACAAAAGCCTAGGAAATTAGGAAAATGCAGAAAATCACAAGAAGAAAATATGACTAATTGCCTCCTCATCCAAAGATAACATCCCTATTTTCAGTCAGTCAGGTTTTCAGTCATTTCTCCCTGCATATTTAAAAGAACTGAGATCACACGTACATGCAATTTTATAAACAGCAACTTTTACTTATAATACACTGTAAATAATTCCATACTTGATATTTCTCACCATCATAAATTTTAATCACTACGAAATAATTAATTTTACACTATTTATTTACACTATTTACACTATTTACTTACAACTATTTAACCAATTCCCTCTTCAAGTAACCGTATATGGTTTCCAATTTTCCCCATTAAAAATAACGCTATAATCAGCAATCCTAATTGTTAGGCCTTGGGAATATCTCTAATTTCTTTCCCCTCAGGATAAATTCTTATAAAAAGAGCTCCAGGGGCACCTGGCTGGCTCAGTGGGTAGAACATGTGACTCTTGATCTCAGGGTTGTGGGTTTGAGCCCCACATTGGGTGTAGAGATTACTTAAAAATAAAATCCAGGGGCGCCTGGGTGGCGCAGCGGTTAAGCATCTGCCTTCGGCTCAGGGCGTGATCCCGGCGATCTGGGATCGAGCCCCACATCAGGCTCCTGTGCTATGAGCCTGCTTCTTCCTCTCCCCCACTCCCCCTGCTTGTGTTCCCTCTCTCGCTGGCTGTCTCTATCTCTGTTGAATAAATAAATAAAATATTTAAAAAAATAAAATAAAATAAAATCCAAAAAAAAAAAAAAAAGAAAAAGGAACTCCAGATTTTTTAAAGGTGTTATGTGTTAAGATTTTAGAAAGATGTTTACAAATTTCCTCTCACCAACATAGTATGAGTGTGCCTTGAAACGTCACCTTCTGAATTTGTTAAAGGATTAAATATCACCCCTCCTTACCTCGAAGGGACGCTCAGAGAACCCAGAGACATAACAGAGGTTGAAACACCTTATAAAATGAGGCATGCCGGATGAGTGTTACTGTCTTATGTCACTCTGGGGCACTGCCCTCCTCTTTTGTACCCCCTACATCACCGAGGCATGAATCTGGAACATCAGTAGTCAAAAGATGTATAAATAATATGAAAAAACGCTCACAATGCACTTCCGGCAGAATAAAGCCTCCGGACAAGGCCACATTTTACACAACCTCCAGCGCAATTTAACGCACACCCTGAGCCGCCAAGATGGGTTAACAGCTTTGCCCCGTGCACCGTGCAGAATTCTCTCTGCTGACCAGTTCCTAAGATGCTCTCTCTAGTGTGACATCTGTGTATGTGCACTGGAACACCCTAGGGATGTCCAAGTCATCCTATTTGCTATGAGAGGCTGTCCACAGTCTCATGAAGTTATAATAATCATCGAAAGATAAAATCCTAAGCTAAAAACAGAAGCACACTTAATCTGAAAGCATGCATCCCTGCATCTGCCTCTGGCTTGGATGATTTCATTTCCAAGCTGGGCAGTGAGATCCGGAAAAGGAAGAGCCAGAGAAGAGAGTGGAAAGGGAAGGAGAAACTAGGAGAGCAGGAGAGTGACCCTGGCGACCCTGAAACCCTCCCTAACCTCCAAGCCTCAAGGATTTCCCCTGTAAATGTGGAGAAAACACGGCAGGGTCCTGGGTCCTTAGGGATGTTAAGGGTGGTGCTGAATAACACTGACACACGGGAGGCATCCAATAAACGGCAGCTACAACTATTACACGTGTCTTAAGCCGCCTCAGGCACAACAGAGAAATTAAGGACAGATGCATCCCCACGCACGAGGGTGAGGGGGTGAATCGGGTCTGCAGATGGCCAGCAGGGTCAGATATGGGCTGTTATGAGATGCCCTTCGACAAACGAATGCATAAAGCTGTGGTTCACATATATAATGGAGTATTACTCAGCCATCAGAAAGGATGAACACCTACCATTTACACAGACATGGATGGAACTGGAGGGGATTACGCTGAGTGAAATAAGTCATCATACAGTTTCACTCATATGTGCAACATAAGAAACAGCAGAAAGGACCATAGGGGAAGAGAGGGAAAATTGAATGGGATGTCATCAGAGAGGGAGACAAACCAAGAGAGACTCTTAATTCTAGGAAACAAACTGAGGGTGGGTCAGGGGATGGGGTAGCTGGGTGATGGGCATTAAGGAGGGCATGTGATGTGATAAGCACTGGGTGTTACATGCAACTGATGAATCATTGAGCTCTACACCTGAAACTAATGATGTACTATAAGTTGCCTAATTGAATTTAAATTTTAAAAAAGATAAATAAACAAACAAACTACAGCAATCAACAACAACAACAAAGACACGGGCTGTTAGGTCACTGACCCAACTCTGTCCCCTCTCAGCAATTACCAGGTCTAAAAGCCGTACTGTATTTTGTGTGTTGCTCACCTTTCCTATTCAAATGGAAATTCCATGAAAGCCTGACATACTGAGGAGCTCAGCACGTATGTGACAGAGAGAGGGGCTGCCACTAGGATGAGGACAACAGACGCAGTAGGTGCTGTGGACCACCTGCTTCCTGACCCAGCCTCCAGCCACACACTCTGAAATCCCTCTCACAGCCTGCAGGCCCCACCCCTAGAATCCGGCTCCACCATGTGACTTACTCTGGCACCGCAATGAGGTGGAGTGGGGGGAATGCCAACTCAGCCCTGGCCTCAAAAGGCCTGCCGTATTTTCACATTCCCCATCTCCTCCGCCATCACCATGGGAAGGACATGCCTGCACCAGCCTGCGGGTGCCAGGAGGAAGAGGAGAGATATGTGGGCAGACACCCCCAGGTAGGCACAGCCTAAAGCAGCTGAGACCCCAAAGAAATAAGAAAGGATTACTGCTTTAAGTCTAGGGGTGCTTTGTTCTGTACTACTCCCTAACTGATCCAAGGGACTCCCACTCTGATAGGCAGATACAGCAGAAAACTCTAGTACACCTGGCTGAGGGACATCACAAAGTGACCTGGAAGAAGGAGGTGCGGAAAGGCGGGGAGAAGAGGGTGGACTAGCTCTGAAGCGGGACAGGCGTTCCAAGGAGACCCCACGTGACAGACAGCACCCTATGATGAAAGGATTGGGCATGCACGGGGCTCAGGACTATCCCGGAGACACCCACAATGGGCAGGAGCAGGAAGCCAAGCCACACCACTGTTTACAAGCTTCAGAGGGTGGGGTGAGGGCAATGCGCCTACTTATCATCAGAGAAGGTACACCTGGTAGCTGGTATGTAGGACCAGTCAGAAGGAGGGCAGCAGAGAACAAGTAGACTGTCTGGGCCAGAAGGAAGGAGGAAGATGTTGGGGTCAAGGTGATGGTGTGGTTCTGACTCAGCAACAGGAGGACACATGAGGTGGAAGGAAAGAGGAGAGCCCAGAAGAGGAGGAGGGTGGTAAAGGACCTAGGGCCTAGCTCAGTTCAGTGCGTGGTAAAGGACCAGGACATTGAGGAGGTGACGCCAAGCACATTGGGAAAGCGTGAGCTCCAGAAGAGGTGGGACAAGGGTATGAATTGTGGAGGTAAGAACTGGTGCCGGGGTGGGTGTGGATGAAGTTTGTAAAGGCAAGAAGGTGAGGGGAAAGGAGGGAGCAAGGGGACAGGAGAGAGAGTGACCGTCAGAGAGAGGAGGTCACAAGCAGCTCCCACAGCAGAAGCCACAACCAAATGGCCAAGAGAACGCCTTTCCTTCTGTGACCTCGCCCAGGGCTGGTTAACAATATATTTGGTAGGGGCGCCTGGGTGGCACAGCGGTTAGGCGTCTGCCTTCGGCTCAGGGTATGATCCCGGTGTTGTGGGATCGAGCCCCACATCAGGCTTCTCCGCTGGGAGCCTGCTTCTTCCTCTCCCACTCCCCCTGCTTGTGTTCCCTCTCTCGCTGGCTGTCTCTCTCTCTGTCAAATAAATAAGTAAAATCTTTAAAAAAAAAAAAAAAAAACAATTTATTTGGTAAAAGCCTGCAGCAATGTGCCTTTATGGCCTTTGTCAAAGCTGTTTGATCCTGGGGCACAGGCCCAAGGACTCTTCCTCCAGGCAAGGAAACAGGACAGTATTGACGTGTGGGTCCTGAATCTCCCCGCGTAAACTTGCACACCCCACAGGAGGGCGCAAGCTCGTTGTTGGGAGTCAGTTCTGTGATTCACTTCAGGCTCATGTGGAATTTAACATCCAATCCCACAGTACAGTAACAAGGCACAACCACAGTTCAGTACAACTGCAGAAAGCAGGACCACAACAGCACAAGTGTGAAAATCAACTTCCCAAATTTATTTTCCTTCTTTCTAGTCTCCACAGCTTCATTTACGTCTGTATTATGGGTTCTGCTGGCAACACACTACAGGAAAAGGTGAAATGCCAGCCTGTATCCAGCAGGCAGGACTGACGAATGGACAGCGCGCAGCAAAGACATTGTGATGAGCCCCTTCCTTTGTCTGGGGTCGGCAGGCTGGTCTGAGGCCCTGGGTGGCCACACACAGCAGAGAACTGAAGGTGGCACGCTAGCAGGTTTGTCTACAGGTTTGCACAGGAGAAACATGGGTGACGCGCCATGCTCTTTGCTCCATGCCTAGTGGGGTGCTCTGGGCAATTGCGTCCACCTTAAACTGTAATTCTACTCAGCAAGCATTTATTCCTGGTCTTTTACAGACAAGCACAAGTGAAATACAGTATTTCATTCCCCAGAAGTCCCCGAGGAGAGAGTATTATCACTTAAATTAGTAAAAACCTACTGGTAATAATGTAAGGCCCCCATTTCCCAAAGTTGCAAGAAAATGCTAGTAAACTTGCTTTGTTTTGTGCTTGCTAAGGGACATATCTCTGGGCCTGGTTCCCTGAGGGAATACTTGATATATTTTCAATTTTATGACTCTGCATTTTTAGCTTTTTCCTCTTGGGTCTCCTGCAGTCCCAGTGACAAAGAATAACTCAGATGTCTGGGGTGCTCTGAAGAAATTTTATCTCACCTACTCAGCCCACAGCAGGTGTTCAACCTAGTATGTAAACGAGCAAGCTAATAAATTCTAAAATTCTCACCCCATACAAACCTCACTTACTCCCAAGCCCCCTCTCCCTCTCTCGCTCTCTCTCTCTCTCTCTCTCTGATCGATTCTCACAAATTCAGGCTAAGGCTGTTCTATCTTTTGCAAGATTTCATTAGAAACAGTTCTTCCTTTCTTTGCCATCCATTTTAACTTGCACTAGTCCACCCAGGTTCTTTTTTTTTTTTGTATTGAAATAGTAAAACATCTCATAAACATCAGAAATTCTCCCACTTGATGAAAAACACAACAGCACTAGAATGTAAGAGAAAGAACCATGGTCTTTAAAAAATGAAGAGGAGAAGGCACAGAAGGAGAAAGAGAATTATGAGCAGATCGGATGTGAGAATGAAAGACAATCAGAAAGGGTACAAAGCACACTTTGATGGAATGGGACAGGATTCTTTTCAGAGACAATTACTTAGTCCGAAAGGTGACAAGAAACACTCCGGTGAGCAGATCAGCGGAGACCATGAGAACCAAGACACGTCTGCTGCCTCATGATGCCTCCCACGAGAATGCCTCTCCCATGTGTGAGACCGTACGTGGTTTACAAAGACTCTCATCTCACGTAACTTACACAACTGCAACTAATACGCAATTCTGAATTTGTTTTTCCCAAGTCAAAAGGTTGAAACGGGGGTGTCTGGGGGGCTCAGTCAGTGAAGCATCTGCCTTCACTTCAGGTCATGATCGCAGGGTCCTGGGATCAAGCCCCGCATCGGGCTCCCTGCTCAGCGGGGAGTCTGTTTCTCCCTCTGCCTCTGCCTCTGCCTTGCCGCTCCCCCTGCTTGTGCTCCCTGTCTCTCAAATAAATAAGTAAAATCTTAAAAAAAGAAAAAAGGTTGACACAGTTGGCCAGGACTTGGGGATGGCAGAAAATGCCAGGTTACCTTTTCCTCTGATAGTTAGTACTCTATATCCTTTCCCCTTGGGTGCAGTCGCCGCAGAACCTCCCCCAGCTGCCCCCGTACACTCTCCCTCCTCCTTCCCCCCACCCAAACACAAAGAGGCAGCTGGCAACAACCTCTCATGAGGACCACTCCAAGTTTTAGACCCCATCCTGCAGCCTGTCCCAGGGCCCACATGGAACAGCATGGCCTGGTGATCCCATGTAAACACGAGACAGAGGTCACCTATTGAGAAGTGAACACACGGAGAACACCATCTTGTAGAAGGTGGGAGGTGAGAGAGCACACCGATCACAGAAGTGCTCTGTCCCTCCAGCTCTTCTACACCATGCACACCTTGCAGCCACATAAAAGGACACCACCCAGGCAGCTCCGGCGCCACTCCCCTTGGACATAGCTCAGCAGACACCTGTGGGCCTCGTGTAAGAAAAGAAACCACGTACAGGCCAGTCTAATGCACGGCACTGCCCTGCCAATAACATGCAAATAACAGCCATGTTCAGCGTGGTGTCTCTGCGGCCCTGAGGATCAGCACAAGCATAGTGGGCGGGACTTCGCTCCCTGGGCCTGGGTAGAGCAGGCCGTTACCATGGCGTTTGAAATAAGTCATTCTTTTTTTTTTTTTAAGATTTTTATTTATTTATGTATTTATTTGACAGAGATAGAGACAGCCAGCGAGAGAGGGAACACAAGCAGGGGGAGTGGGAGAGGAAGAAGCAGGCTCATAGCAGAGGAGCCTGATGTGGGGCTCGATCCCATAACGCCGGGATCACGGCCTGAGCCGAAGGCAGACGCTTAACCGCTGTGCCACCCAGGCACCCCTGAAATAAGTCATTCTTAAATGAAGAGTGCTAAGTGAAAGAAACCAGTCAGAAAACTCTGGAAAAGGCAAAAACATAATAAAAAGATCACTGGTTGCTAAGGGTCCAAGGAAAGGGGAGGGAGGTGAAACACAAGGCGTTTTAGGGCAGGGAAACTTTTCAGGATGTTGGTGTAACTGTGGATACTTGACTCGAAGAGTCTGTTAAACCGAGCAAACTTCACAGCACAGAGACGAATCTCAGTGAATGCAAATTTAACAACAGCAACAACAAAAAATCAACAGGGAGCAGGGGACCCCAGGAAGGAATGAAGAGAATGCCAAAAGAATCCGACTGTGCTGGAAATGTGGGAAACCCCGTTAATGAAGTGCTTGGAGAAGGATGCTGACCTCAGTCACTTGGGAAATGAGGGGGGCCTGTGCAAAAGAACTGCAGAGAAGCCCGTGTTCCAGTCAGTAGAGCTGCTTCCCGAGGACTACAGACTAACGACTCAGACACTGGCAGCTACTCATATATTCTGAAATCCAACAATTACGTGAACGGGGTGGATGGCGGGAACCAGGGTCTTCATTGTTGGTGTAGAAGCAGAATCGCGGGGAGTAGCCTGGGACGGTCCCCGTGGTGAGGCACTGGAGTCGGAGACCCTACAAGCTCATCTTTAGCTTGATCGCGATACCACTCATCACAGACAGAAATGTTTATAAGCATGCGTGTGTTCTCACGTCTATCTCCTTGCTCTGTCGACTAAGCTATTCTGGAAGCAATGACTCCACAGGAGCGGTGAGCACGCCTAGCACTCAGTTTCTAAAACTATTTCAAATAAAAGGAACTAAGGCTCCTTGGAGAAATAGCAAATTCCAGGGTGGAATAGGAAATACACCAGATGTGCCTCAAGTACTGTGTAGCGTCAGGAAGTGAAGAAGTGCTGAAAAAACAAAATTCACAATAATAGGAGTATTCAGAGACACACAAACCAACTGAAAGAGCTCCCAATAACCAAAGCTGGAAAAATGGCAGAAAAAAAATAAAGTGGTATTAGCTTATAACCCAGAGTATAAAAGAAATGATTGACTAAATGGAGAAAAGAGATAAATCTGTGCAGAAGAATTCCAAATAATTTATGCAGATTCTCCACCCTCAAGGAGAGGGAGCATAATCCCCACTCCTTACGTGCAGACTGCTTAGCAAGTTTCTTCCAAAGATTACAGTGTGGAAAAGAGAACAAAGGGTGACTTTGCAGTGGAGACACCTGGCCACCAAGCCTCAGCCAGGAGATCAAGGTCAACATCCACAGAGATGCGTCATGTTAACAATATGTAGCCTTGATGTGATGTGATGTGATGTGATGTGATGTGATGTGATGTGATGTGATGTGAAGGGTATTTACCTCTGTGGTCTTCCTCCCTAAAACTCAAAACCCCAGTCTAATCATGAGAAAAGAATCAGATAAATCCAAATTGTGGGGCATTCTGCAAAATACCTAACCAGCATCCCTCAAAACTGTAAGGTTACCAAAAACAAGGAAAGTCTGAGAAATGTCACCATCAAGAGGAGCCTAAGGAGACATGATGTAATATGGTATCCTACTTGGATTCCCAGAACAGAAAAAGAACATTAAGTCAAAACTAAGGAAATCTGAATAAAGTATAGATCTTAATTCACACTATGTACCAATATTGGTTCATTAATTATAACAACTATACTGTACTAAAGTAAGATCTTAATAAGAAGGGAAACCAGGTATGGATATATGGGAATTCTTTATATAATCTTCACCACTTTTTTTGTAAATCTGAAACTGTTCTTTAAAAAGTCTGATAGAGGGAGGTGGGGGAAGAGCTAAATGGGTGACGGATATTAAAGAGGGTACTTGTTATGATAAGCATTGGGTATTATATGTAAGTAATGAATCACTAAACTCTCTACTCCTGAAACTAATATTACATTGTATGTTAAGTAACTAGAATTTAGATTAAAATCTGAGACAAAAAAAAAGGTGTTTAAAAAATAAATATATTTTTATATATAGTATGGACACACAATGGAATTTATGAAACTATCAAAAATGCTGTGTGTTAATATAAGCTATCCATAAATACTTAAGGTGTAAAAAGCAGTACCAAAATTTGCCAGTGGCCATCTATGTTGGGCAGAAAGAATACATTAGCGTTTTCTTTTTTCTTCTTTGCTTATCTGTATTTCAAATTTTCTTCAAGGAATGTTATCATCTTTGTAATACGAAAAATTCTATATGTTATCAGTTACTGGATTTTTAAAGTCACCGGATAAAAGAGGTTCAGGAAACAATCCTGATTTCTTTTTTTTTTTCTTCTTTTAAAGACTTTATTTATTTATTTGATAGAGAGAGAGAGCATAAGCAGTGGGAGTGACAGGCAGAGGGAGAGGGAGAAGCAGGCCCCTCGCTGAGCAAGGAGCCCGACACGGGACTCGATCCCAGGACGCAGGGACCATGACCTGAGCCGAAGGCAGACGCTTCACCAACTGAGCCACCCAGGTGCCCCACAATCCTGATTTCTTCACAAGTTTGAAAGGTGTGCTTTTGATTGCCCACTCACTCTACCCATCAACCCAGGAAGACCAGAAAGGTCTGGGTCATCTTTAAAGTACCAAGCACTCTGCATCGATAAACCTTGAATTCAACAACGCAGATACAAAAATTTGAAGCTAGAATCACATTAACGTCTTCTGCCCATCTAAGCCTAATTCTAAGAGGGATTGCTCGGCAGGCCCTAAGCGTCCTCCGAGGGCCTCCTTTCCTCATCACAGGTAAGCTGGCTACTCTCAGAGCTGGCTCTCAGCTGAAATCTCCTCAACACACACCAGTAAATGAGAAGGGCTCACTCAGAGAACACAGGGTTACGTGGGCCCGAGCCTGGGACAGCAGCACAGCAGCTAATCAGGAGGACCCACGTGGTGCTGTGCAGCCCACGCATGAGTCTGGCCGGCAGAGGTCTTCCTCAGAGGTCTGTGAAGCAATGAAACCTACAGGGCCCGCGAAGGAGAAATGTCTCAGCTGCCTCTCTGAGGGCCTCTCTGAGGGACAGGACATGTTCCCACAGCCAGGATAAGACCATGGCTCCCACTGGCCAAAGCATCATCTCAGTAGCAAGAGCCATACCCTGAAGGCCCAGAGGCTGATGCACGGGAAGCAAAGGTAAGAAGAATCAAGGGTACTTTCCAAACACGTCACCATCAACAAGGAAGCAGCTGTTTCCTTGCATTTGCTTCTTCCTCACTTAAAATTAATGAAATAATTTGAAAATATTTATGAAAAGAAAACGAAAGACAACAAATCTGCCCCATCTCTTTATTTAAAAAGAAAATAGAAACAATTTCTGTAGGGGCGCCTGGGTGGCGCAGTGGTTAAGCGTCTGCCTTCGGCTCAGGGCGTGATCCCAGGGTCCTGGGATCGAGCCCCACATCAGGCTCCTCTGCTATGAGGCTGCTCTTCCTCTCCCACTCCCCCTGCCTGTGTTCCCTCTCTCACTGGCTGTCTCTCTGTCAAATAAATAAATAAAATACTTTTTTAAAAAGCAAAGAAAAGAAACAATTTCTGTAGAATTTCAAGGCTTAAAAAGATATGCCATTCTAAAAATTTACCTTTCAAAATATACACTTTTAAAAAATAAAGAAAAAGAAAATAGGAGCAGAAAAATACCTCACAAATGTACCATTCATGGTTGACCTCTCCCAAGAAAATAATCATCTACCTGACTGACCTGGTACTGGCACGTTTGGTGACCTCTCTGGACCTGCTCAAGTCTCTAACGAGTCAATGAGAAAATTATCAGAAGAAAGGAGCACCGTCCACACTGTACAGTCCTTATTTTATTCCCACAGTACTCTGTCTAAATAATTTTTGATGAGCATTTAAAGATACAGTAACACTAAAGATTCAGGAAAAGTGGAAACAGAAAGCAAGAGCATCACCGAGAGGGGTGAGTGGGTGCAGGGAGAAAGCAGGGATTCCAACTTTACAGAGAAGTATTTAGCACCTGTTGGTACTCTCCCTGCCAGTGATTTTAGTGTTCACAGCATGATATCTTGACATTAGAAAGAACCACTTCCCACTGGATTCAACTGCTTTCTTTTTTTTTTTAATTAATTTTATGTACTTGAGAGAGAGAGAGACAGAGCGAGCATGAGAGAGATCATGAGCAGAGGGGAGGGGTAGAGGGAGAAGCAGGCTTCCGGCTGAGCAGGGAGCCTGATGCGGGACTCGATCCCAGGACCCTGAGATCATGACCTGAGCCGAAGCAGACGCTCAACCCACTGAGCCACCCAGGCGCCCCAACTGCTTTCTGCACATCCCTCGCTGTCTCCACACCAGGGGTCTCACAGCCGTCTTCCCTCCTCCCCTTTCCAGACTGCTCAGTGAAATGTCTGACACGTCTCCTCTCCACGGGCCCCATCCCCCCATCCTTCCCAGCTCCACTACTTCCCTAATCACTCCTCAGCCCCCTTCCGGTTCCTGTTCCTCTGCCTTTTCTCGTCTACACACCACTGAAGTACTGATGTCTATCAGACTTGAACTGTTGATTCTCTCTTGTTCGTATGTTACCTGCTTTCCCCAGTTCTCTCTCCATATCCACAGCCCGAATCTGTAAAGATTCCTAAACACATTTCCAAACTCTTCCAAGAATCCCAGATGCAGAGTCCAGCTCTAGGAACAAGTGCCTCTGAGTGGTCCACGTTCACTGCCCGTCCCACCCACAGTCACACCCTTTGCCCATGTCAGCTGCTCCTCTGAAAGGCTCGCTTTGGCCTCCCGTCACATCCAACCCTACCCTCACCGTCTCTTGCCTGCATGGCCTCCTAGCTAGTCCTGGGCTTTAACCTGCTCACTTCCCTTCCAGTTGCTCTCTCTGTGACCACAGAAACTCTCTACAATGCAAGACGAACTGCCTCCTGTGCAGAGAGCCCTCCGCAGCCGCACCAGGCACTGCTGTGAAAGCCACAGGGCCCTTTCATTCGATTCCGATGCCCCCACCCACTCCCCCCTTCTTCCCTGGCCTGCCCTGTCTATCCAGCTGTGCGCAGCTGCATCCTCCAGGCTTTGGCACACGCTATTCCCAGGCTCTGCAGTGCTATCTTCCCAACTGGACCCCAGTGCTGGGTGGAAGACTTCACCACCCCTCAGCCATTTCTATCTCTATACTACCAGGCTCTCCCACCTGCTCCCGTCCAACAGACATCACACCGTGCTGTAGTAATGGGGGTGGGGGCTGTTCCTCTATTAGTTCAGATGATTCCCAAGTGCTGGGAGTCCCCCAGAGCACAGGGCACGGCACAGAGCAAGGGCTGGAGGAAATACGTGACGGGTGAACAGACGTGTGAATGAAAGAGGACGGATGAGTGGGTGCCACACACACTCCGTCCTGAAGGGCCTGGCCAGTTGCCGTCTGGCTCCAGTAATAAAGGGGCACCCTTCGCTTGGTGGTAGGTGGTTCAAAGTTTAAAGGCTCTGATTCTTGGAGAGTTTGCCCTTCTTTATCTTGAGGTGTCTTTCAATTCTGTTGTCAGAAACAACAGCTATTTCCTCTGAACTATGATGGTCTCTAAACTTGTGACGGCATCTCTCACTCCACCATGTGGCTCCCCGCCGCGGGACCCACCACTCCCTGCCAGGTTCTTCCAGAGGCACAGCTTCCATACTTCCCACCACCTCACTGTCCTCAGTGACCCACGTAAAAGCAGGGCCCCACGCTGGCCATTTACCCCAAACGCAGCCTGCGCAGCAACAGACGACAGCAAGCCCACAAGCAGCTTGACTGGACGAGGCAGCCTGCAGAGAAAGCCCAAGCAGGACTTATCTTACTCACTCAGCACCTCACGTTTGGGCCGATACACACACTTGCTCAAGTTTTCAGGTATTCCCCATTAACTCTACCTGCCTGTCACCTTGCACCTGTGCCGGGCAGTCTCACAGCCTTGCAGACGACAGACGGGAAAGCAGCACACTCTTCGTAGAGCACAGCCACACACAGGAAACTGCAGAATATGACCTTCTACTTAACTCCCTACAATCACCAAGTCTTATCACCCCTGTTTTCTGGATATCCCCGAAATAGTCCGTTCTCTCTGCCTCTCCATACCACACTGCTTTGACTCCTGACTCATCTCACTGCCCACTCAGCAGCCAGGATCATCTCTACAAAATGGAAAGAGGGGGCACTTGGGTGGCTCAGTCGGTGAAGCGTCCGCCTTCAGCTCAGGTCATGACCTCAGGGTCCTGGGATCCAGCCCTGCGTCAGGCTCCCTACTCAGCAGAGAGTCTGCTTCTCCCTTTCCCTCTGCCCCTCCTCCCTGCTCATGCTTTCTCTCTGTCTCTCTAACAAATAATCTTTTAAAAAAACAAATAAAATAAAATGCAAAAGGGATTGTATCACTCCCAAGCTGGAATACCTTCAATGGATTCTGGTTGCTTCTAGGAGAGCCAGGAGCTGGCCTCCTGGATGGTGACTCCGGGCCTAGCCAGATAGGCCTTAGTCCGGCTCCTGTCTAGGCTTTCACCAGCCACTGCACTGTGCTACATACTGTTTCTGTGTTACGTTGGTGACTCTGAGGATCTTAGACGGACCAGTCTCTCCACCGGTCTGGATGATTCTGGAACTTCGTTCTAAAAGCATTCAAGAATCCACTGTGTCCAAAGGAGAAGGGGGGCTCCAACCGCAAGGCTACGGATATGTCTCCCCATACATGTGAGGACGTCCTCCTGGTCCCACCTGCCAAGTGGGAGAGTAGCTTCCCTGAGGAGAAGACAGCTGCAGGCCTCCTCCTGCCTGTTCCATGCAAGGCCAGTGCAGTAACCTCCTCCAGCTAACGACCTGCTCTCACCACAGCTTCCGACTCTACTTCTCATTACACTGAAACCGGCTCTCCCTGTCGGCATCATCGCCCCTCTGTCAGACACACAAGTCCCAGGAAAGATGTGTGCCGTGGGAAAACACTGCAATGGGATGAACTTCCCTGAGGCCACGCGGAACAATTTTAAAGATGGCTGGGCTGTCCCCAGCTCAACACTGACATTTCTTCTTACAAAACAACACAGCCAAGAGTGGAACACACTTCCCCTGCCCCACCAAGGAGAGCACAAGGCACAGAGGTCAAAGGCTCCAAACCCCGAAGGAAAGTGCAGTCTGGGGTGTTAGACAAAACCCAGCCAGCCCTTTTTGGAATGGGGGTGAGATAGAGGGTGGGCAGGGCAGGGAGAAGAGTGGGTTAAATTATCATGAAATACCTTTTTAGCACTGAAATTTAAAGAACCTAAGGATTTACTCCTTCACAAAAATGACTGTTTATGTCAGTGTACGTGGAATTTCTTTCTATTGGCANTCCTGTGACAGTTTAGAATAGTTCATGCTCTTCAGAAAGGGGTTTCCAGAGCCATCTTTCCTGGATGCTTGAAGCAGGTTCTTACCTTCAGCCAGAGGACCCTTCAGGCAACAGCTCACTGGAGCAGGCCAGTCGGGACCAGCAGTTCCAACCGTGAATTTCCACTGCCCTAAACTATGCACAGCCTCTGGTTGTTTCGTGTGATGGTGATAACACCATTTAAAATAGCATTTACATTTTTTTTAAAAAAGCTATAGCTACTTATTTTAAAAATGTGTAACAAACAGAAACAAAACTACAAAGAAGCAGAGAGCGGCACAGGGTCAGGAACTCCTATTTCCTTGCTCAGCCACCAACCAACCACGTCCCACTGGGCTCTCCTGGCTCCCCACCTGGAATGAGGTGATGGCTAATGAGACTGACGGAGGAAGGAAGGAGACTACCTGTGGAAAGCCCGTGTACAGCAGAAACTGCCGCACAGATCCGCGATGACATCGCTGCGATTTTCACTCAAATATTTTACTCAGCTTAACGGAGAAGGAGAATTCAACCAAACTCCTCTCGTCTCTCCCAGAATGGAATTCTAAGTGTCACAGCTATGATCCTACCACGTGGTTCTTCTCCATGGGAGCCACTCAGAACCACAGATGCTGAAGGCTCCAGAGTATGGGGGCTGGGATGTCCTCAGCCTGCCAGGATCTCGGTTCTGATCCTACCTTAGCAACTGCATGAAGCAAAGGAGTCACCTAACCATCCTGGACTCTGCACTTCTCACCTGTAAATGGTATGTAATTCCTAAAGTCACAGCTAGCTGTAAAATTCTATGGGTTTCTGACTCTCTCAACCCCAGACAAAATTTGTCATAAACCGCTATGTGCCCTCCACAGCCCAGCATGTTGGAGTCTTTATATAAGCAAAGTACTATCATCAGGTGAAAGATTCTCTGGAGCCAGAGTGTGAACTACCTGCCGGCTTAGTACCTTCCAACCAAAGACCCCGCACCCCACGTGTCATTTCTTTCCTACTGCTGACAGTAAGAAACCCAGTGGCCACTAAGCACGATCTAGACTTCAAGTTCAGGTGCAGATTTCAGACACACATGAGTCATGCAGATGGAGTTCTTGCTACACTCTGGGGGTGCCCCTCTGTGAGGTGGCAACCAGAGGCTTCTCTCTCTCAATGACACTGAGACTAAGAGAGACCCTGCTGGACTCAACCACCCTGCCCTCAGGGAGAAGGATTAACAACATTTGCCCCCTGTTTCCTTCAAAAAGGGAATCCAAACATTTTACTCATTTGTTCATAAAGCAGGTTTCTACTGAGCATCTCCTCTGCCCCAAGCACTGTACTAGGATACTGGTTAAGAAGGCCGGCAAGGAAAACAGTGTGGAGGTCCCTTAAAAAGTTAAAAATTGAGCCACCCTATGACCCAGCCATTGCACTACTGGGTGTTTACCCCAAAGATACAGACGTAGTGAAGAGAAGGGCCAGATGCACCCCAATGTTCATAGCAGCATTGTCCACAACAGCCAAATCGTGGAAGGAGCTGAGATGCCCTTCAACAGATGACTGGATTAAGAAGCTGTGGTCCATATATACAATGGAATATTACTCAGCCATCAGAAAGGATGATTACTCAACATTTTTATCAACATGGACGGCACTGGAGGAGATAATGCTAAGTGAAATAAGTCAAGCAGAGAAAGACAAATATCATATGGTTTCTCTCATCTATGGAACATAAGAACTAGGAAGATCGGTAGGAGAAGGAAGGGAAGAAGAAATGGGGGGGTAATCAGAAGGGGGAATGAAGCATGAGAGACTATGGACTCTGAGAAACAAACTGAGGGTCTCAGAGAGGAGGGGGGTGGGGGAATGGGATAGACTGGTGATGGGTAGTAAGGAGGGCACGTATTGCATGTTGCACTGGGTGTTATACGCAACTAATGCATCATCGAACTTTACATCAGAAACCAGGAAGGTACTGTATGGTGACTAACATGATATAATAAAAAAGTATTAAAAAAAAAGCGGAAAAATGAAAAAAGAAGGCAGGCAAGGTCCTGACCCCCGAAAGCATGGATTCTTATGAATTAACTAAATACATAATTGTTTTTCATTTTAAAAAAAAAAAAAAGCCTTACGCTATAACCACTGCACTAGTGATAAATAAAGTCCTACTACTATTGCCCAAAGGGTCCTGAGAGAGCACGGGGACCAGTTCCATGGTTAGGTGACTTTCCCAAGACCCCACAGTTAGGGGTTGAGCTAGTTGTAGAACCAGGCCTCCTGCTTCTAGCCAGTCAACTCATTTCTACTAAATGGTTTTTCCTCCCCACTTCTGAATCTAACAACGAGACCTATTCCTACCCAGCAAAATACTGAAGCAACAGTAATCCCAAAATCAGTTTGCAGACAATTGTCGAGAAGACCTTGATGGCTAACGGGCTTAGAAAGGACAGCCCACAACAGAATAACGTACTGTCTGGGAAGGTGTGCGTGCACCGCTGTGCGTCTAACTGAATCATTCTCCTCTAACTAGCCCCCCTCACCAACAGCATGACTAGTTGGGCCGAGCCAGAGGTAATACAATCGTGGACATGAACTGAGCGGGGTGAGTGCTGTCTGTGAGGGAGCAGGCCCGGCAAATTAGCCAGGTGCTCGGGCCCAACGGAGCACCCAGTGGGTCGGGTCTGTCCACAGAATTCAGCATCCTTCCTGGTGTATCATGTGCGTGTGCGCCTTCCTCCTCCGTAACACTGCTCATTACACAAGATCTTCCTTCTAACCCACCTAATCCTTCACTTCTACATGATCCGATTCCACACGTAATGGATATGGAGACTAAGAGGACAGAGATGGTGCCGCATGGGGATGAACGACAGGTTCCCCTGAAAGTGCTGTGTTTAAGACGATCACGAACACCAAGAATAGCCAAAGACTTAGACGAGAGGACAAGATGTCACTCAGATTTGGGGCTTTCCAGCATCGAGGTAGCTCCTAGCATCTGAGAAACTGGAAGATGAGGCCTCAGAAGAGCAGGACAAGAATGAAGGAAGCGAGGTGTGCATGTATGGAAACAGGAAGAGACATCACAGGCAAGAATAAGCCAGGAGAGGCCAGGACAACTTCAGGAGCCACCGAGTGTGGTGTCCAGAGTTGGAATCAGGAGGTGGGAGCAGGTGGATGGCAGCAGAAGGCCAGGCACATAGGGTAAAGGAGACTGAGAGACTGGCCAGAGAGAAGCTGCCACAGCCTTTAAATGTGAATCTCCACTGGAGAGGTGAGAAATCAGACCACATCACTGAGGAGTAAGAAGAAAGTTGGGGTGTCACAGGCTGAATTGTGTTTCCCTAAAATTCACAAGTTGAAGTCCTAATCCCCTGCACCTCAGAACATGACCTTATTTGGAAACTGGGTCACTGCAGATGTAATTTATTAAGATGAATGAGGTCATTAGGGTGGGCCCTACTTCAATAAGGCTGTGTTCTTACACAAGGGAAATTTGGACACAGACACAAAGAACGCCATGTGAAAAGGAAGGCAGAGATTTGGGGTGACACTTCTACAAGCCAATGAACACCAAGGATCAGTGCAAGCACCAGAAGGCAGGTGAGAGCCTGGAAAGATCCCCCTCAGAGCCACAGAAGGAACCAAGCTAGCCAACGGCTTGATCCTGGACGTCCAGCTTCCAGACTATGAGATGACACAGTTCTCCTGTTTAGACTACTCAGTCTGTGGTTTGTTGCAGCAACCTTGGGAAACCCATACAGTGGCAGAAGACAAGGTCACGTGTAGAGAGCTTTCCATCAAGTTCTACCACAAGGAAGGACAGAAATGGGCCACAGGGGACTGAAGACTGGCCCCCAACCTGGGAAGACAGAGGCAGCGTGTGAGCAAAGAGGGAGGTGCTGGGAGTAGGTGAGAGGCTACTGGGCATACTCAAGAGATGCTCTATACTCAGGTCAGCTTTCTCACTGGAGAAAGTCTGAAACAGACATTTGCAGGACGGGCGCAAGGATCCAACTGCCTT
Source organism: Ursus maritimus (assembly GCF_017311325.1). NCBI lineage: Eukaryota > Metazoa > Chordata > Mammalia > Carnivora > Ursidae > Ursus > Ursus maritimus. Next base: position 608,204 of record NW_024425563.1, on the reverse strand, counting down.
TCAAAAGGGAGACCTGATGCCTGTCATCTGCAATCTCCTGAAAGACAGCCCTTGCTGGACTGTGGTTCATGATCAGCAAGGACTTTAAAGTAAAAGGTCAGACTGACCAGCAGACCAAGATATCACAAGCCCAAGAGTGCCAGCCAAGGAAGAGGGCAGCCCAGGGCCTTTCCAGCTCCAGGCTCCGAGCTCGCTGCACAGCAGACCATCAAGGCAAAGTATGTGCTTCTGTAGGATGAAAGCTCCTTCTGGGAAGTGGTCCAGAGGTTAAGGTTTAGCTGGGCATCTGCCAAGCAGAATACATAGCTACCCAATGTGGAACAAAACTGGCAGGCAGCACACAGTGGCAGCAGTGGAAGGCAGCACCAGGGACAAGAGACTCAGTCCTAGAGGATGCATATTCAAGGAGCCCAGCCCCAGGCTGGACTGCCAGCCTGTTTGGTCCTGTTGGTCCTTTCTGAGTTTAGGAAAGGAAAGAGGGAAAGAATCTCAGACACATAGACTGAACTCCCTCCGGGCCAAGCTCACCTTCCTCCTGCTCTACAGCTGTCTGCAGATCTCTGTGGAAACGGGAACAGGTGTCCTCCTCCCACTTCTCCACTGTGTCCTCACAGGGCTGTTTGTGGCCAGGAAGCAACACTTTCTGTTCTCCTTACCCCCTGAGAGGAGACTTAGCTGTAAGTTCTTGGGGATGTGACTATTAATAGATGCAATGTTTAATTACTACTTAGTATAATTAAATGTATTATGGGGATTTTAAAGATCCTTTCATGCATAGTGAGTACTGCTTAGTCCAGAGCACCGCACTCAGGCGGCAGATCGGCCTTCCTCTCCTCCCTAATCTCAGGCAAATACCTCTGCTGATCACTCCCCACCAAACCCTGATCTCCAGCCTCCAGCTACCCCATTGTCTCCAACGGCCAGAAGGCATGGTTCACAGGCGGCCTCCTGGAGACAGCAGGGAGATACATTACCCTAAAATGCCATCCCAATGCCCAGAGTGCTAACCTTAAGGCCCCACTCTCTGTGGCTTGAAACCCGAGGATACTCAGGGCCCGGCCAGCAAATTCCCCTCTTTACATGGCTGTCCATGGACCCCAGGCTCTGCTCAAACCACCTGCACACATCAGGCTTCCTCAAAGGCACTTTGTGGAAATAAATGTCCTTGAGTTCCTGAGGAGATCATAACTTCTAAGAACATCTGAATGGGGCCTTTCCTGAGGCTCCTGACAGACAGATACCCCGTGACTTCCCATAGCAGAAGTCAGCAGGTGGCTGTTGTCTGGCACACCTGGGCCGGCCCAGGAGGAAGGAGGATCAGCCTGTGAACAAGGCAAGTGATCACCACACGGAATGAAACAGAAAGCACAGTGGTTGGAGTTACCACCACGAAAAGCTGGTAGCGTAGGAAAAGGAAGACACATGTTCCTGAGGTAACTTTACCACCAAAATCCCCAATTTCCCCCCTTTTCTGAGGAAAAGGAAAAAGATCCAGAGTCACGTAGTTGCCTTGAATGCGGCATTCACTCCTAACAGCTCAGGTCTGGTGGTGTGGTGACCCATCGTACCAGGGTGCCCAAATGCCCAAGTCACCTCAGACATACGTGTCCGTGTGCACACACGTGACAGCATTTGCTGCAGGGGCAGGAAAAGCAGAGGAACAACCACCTTTGCGTACACACAAGTATTCACAATCCAGTGTCTGTAGTTAAAGCACCACCGTGTCCTTGACCAATGCCAACTGAATCCAGAAGGTAAAGAATCTGTAGCTGTTCAATGTTCCAATTTTTTAAAATTTTAAAAGAAAAAAAATTAAGGAAAAGCCAATAGGAAACTTTATAGCTGCAAATGGAAGTCATCTCTTTTTTTGCTCAAAGAACGGCAGTGAACAGAGTGAGCACTTCGGATCACAGTGGCATTCTCACTGATAAGCATATAAGTGTGTCGGGGCACCTGGGTGGCACAGCGGTTAAGCGTCTGCCTTCGGCTCAGGGCGTGATCCCGGCGTTATGGGATCGAGCCCCACATCAGGCTCCTCTGCTATGAGCCTGCTTCTTCCTCTCCCACTCCCCCCGCTTGTGTTCCCTCTCTCGCTGGCTGTCTCTCTCTCTCTCTCTGTCAAATAAATAAATAAAATATTTTAAAAATAAAATAAAATAGGGGCGCCTGGGTGGCACAGTGGTTAAGCGTCTGCCTTCGGCTCAGGGCGTGATCCCGGCATTATGGGATCAAGTCCCACATCAGGCTCCTCCGCTATGAGCCTGCTTCTTCCTCTCCCACTCCCCCTGCTTGTGTTCCCTCTCTCGCTGGCTGTGTCTATCTCTGTCGAATAAATAAATAAAATCTTTAAGAAAAAAAAAAGCATATAAGTGTGTCAATGGGAAACACACGAACTCTAGCTCATGCCAAAAGGCCAACGACAAACAAAAACAAACACCAAAAACAAGAGCATGTTTCAAACAGGAAAGCCGAAGCAGTACTATGGCCAAGGAAGCTCAGGTCTTCACGTGAGCTTAATGTCCCAAGTCACAGCAGTCCCAGTGGCTCTCCAGAAGCATGCGTGAGGCAGCAAATTATGTGCCCCTCTCACACAGGGTACTTTGGATAACAGCTCTGGAGCCACGCTCCATTACTTCAGTTCTGTGCAGCCATCTCAGGAACACTCGGGGGAGTGCTCCTCCTGACGTCAGTCCTATCAAGTCACATTCGACTCTCACCAGTGTCACTACACCCACTGGCTGCAACAGCCCTACGGGCCGATAATGGGGACAGGAAAGAGCCCTCCCACCCTCGACTCAAGTCTGTGAGCCATGTTCAAACCCATGAGCCCAGGCCCGGCCCCTCACACAGAGGAACAGAGGGAGAGGTCGGTAAACACTGAAAGCAAACAGTCTGCTGTGGGTGAACAGAAACCTACATCTCATGAACAGCCTCCTGGAAAGCAGTGGCTAAAAATAAGCTGTCCTGGCCGAGAGGTGCACAGCCTCCAGAGAATTCAGGAAAACATAAAACCGATGAGCCATTAAAATATCATCTTTGGAAAAACAACTAAAAAAATGTGTATCACATGAAAGCAATCGTAAAACAGCAGCCTCGATCCCACCACACTGCCGCCCCAGCCTGTAACAGGTCATAAAAGATTATGCAGTAGCACATCTTAGCTCATTTTTATACAAATACGTACCTACTCCATACATGCTGGCAGCTAACACCGTAAGGCAAATGGCACCATCCACACCCTCCCCTTCCAGAATCATCTGGAAGCTTGAACTCATCCTTACAAACCTGCTGCATAAATATTTACCTGGGTCTGAGAAGCCCAAGTGTTCAGGGTGGTTGTTATCTTACACGAACAGAGAAAGCAAAAAAGCAAAGCAGTCTGGGTCCTTCCATTTCACAGATCATATAAACATGCTTATTCTGTTCTTAGAATCAGTTTACACTGCATTAAAAACTAGGAAGGTCGAAAGAAAAGGGGACATGTTCATCCACAAATTGAACCCCATGGTGGGAGAGCTCCTCAGAAGAAGTGGAGGTGCCTGAGTCATGCCCATGCTCACCTGAAGTGCCCTATCCTGAGCCCCTGAGCCACTATGCAGACACCACAGGAGCTCCTGGAGCCCAAGGGTTCGCAAGGGCTCGTGCAGTGAGGACAAGTCAATCACCTGGCCAATCGATCAGGAAGCTCCCAGCTACAGCGCATATTGTTTTCCCTCCACAAAGCATTTACCAAGCTCCACAAGGCACCCCGACGGGCTCTCTACAAAAAGTCTCAGGAATTTCCTCTCAAGATATGGACGCTGAGTGCACATACCAAAAACACAAGCAATAATACTAATGATAAACCTCCCGCTGCCTACCTCCCAGCTTTATGGAGCCCCAGCAGTGTAGAACATGGTTGGCCTCTCTGGTCCAGCTGACAGCCCCTGTTGGAGGGACACCTTGCCCAGAGATGCCTGGAGAGGTCCCTGCCCATTCCTCAGGTGGCCAGTGCCTGGTGTGGGGGTCATAACTGCCCACCGCCTGGGTGCCGGTCGGGGACAGCTCTATGCTGTGATGGATGCTCCAGAACTCACCACTGGACTTGTGAAAGGCGGCTTTGCCCATCCTGCCTCCCTCACGCACCTGGGAGCTCTCCCCATCTTATCTGCAGGAGAGGTGCCACTCAGGTCAGCCACCACAAGCCCTTCCCAGGACATATTTCTCTGCCAAGTTGGCTCTCACTATCCAGGCCAAAGCTGAGTCACTGCTTAACATCCCTGGTTGCCTTCCCAACATAACGTTTGATCTCAGACGTGCCATAAATTCTCTGAAGACAAGACATTCTTCATATGCTTCACAACTCCAGACAGCTTATCAACAAATTTGTGCTGCTAGACCGATAGCAACAATACCCCCATCTCTCCTACTCCACAGTCAGGAAAGAAGGGCATGACAGACGTGAGATAACGGGTAAGTCACAGAAGGTTTCAGTTTGAGGGCTTAAGGAATGAGCAGCATTAGCAAGCAGGACTTGTCAACATGGAACACAACTCCCTCTCCGCACTAAGCACCCCACACAACCACCTCAGAGAGACTAGCCAGCCCCCGAAGTTCTTGTGTGATCACCCAAACGGCTTCACAACATGGAAGGGTCAGGTTGCCACGGGTTTCTTCCCTGCGACTCTCAATATAATCTAAGGAAGTATTTAAGCTTTAAGTTACCCTGCAGCAAGGGCTCATCACGTTCCTTCCACAACACCGTCAAAGAGAAAAGCAGCTTCAGTCTCTGATACTCTTGGCAAATAGTACAGTGGGAAACCATGGGCTTTGCAGCAAACAAACCTGATTTAAATCCCCACTCTATCCCCTTCCAGCTGTGTAAACCTGGGCTAGTTATTTACTTGATCCCGAGCCTCAGTTCACTCTCTGTAAAATGGATTTGACAATACCTACCTCGTGGGTCGTCAGGGAGAACCTGTGGTGCTGATTAAGGTGGGAGCCTAGAGATAGCACCTGGCTTTTTAGATGCTCGTTACCTTCTCCCACTATTCAACTGCCTTTGAAACCCTGCCTTCTATGGCTGAANNNCTTGCCAAGTGCGCAGTAAAGAGCGAGAAAGCCAGAGCAGTGCTGAGAACTTCCTGGTGGATCAGGTCATTGTATAGATGGCTCTTTCTCGTGACATACAGGTGGTTATTTATTCAGAACATATGAAGATAGTCATTAGGCAACCATTAAAAATGAGATTATGAGAAGTTTTTCAATTACTTGATAAACTGCTTACATAATGCAAAGTGAAAAAAGCAGGATACAAATTGTATATAGAGGATGTCCTCAACCATGTTATTTTTTTTTTTAACTAAGCATTCTTTAAAAAAAGGATGAAACTGGGGCACCTGGGTGGCTCAGTCGTTAAGCGTCTGCTTTTGGCTCAGGGCGTGACCCCAGGGTCCTGGGATCGAGCCCCAGATCGGGCTCCCTGCTCCGCTGGGAGCCTGCTTCTTCCTCTCCCACTCCCCCTGCTTGTGTTCCCTCTCTCGCTGGCTATCTCTATCTCTGTCAAATAAATAAATAAAATCTTTTTAAAAAAATAATAAAATAAAATAAAAATAAAAAAAGGATGAAACTAATACAGCAAACCTTAGTATAGTGCCTATACTTGGCGGTATTGGTTTTCTCTTCTTCATTCTTTACAGAATGTCTAAATTTTCTACCATGAACCTGTGTTATTTTTAAATCAGAAAAAATGCTTCAAACATGAATAATCTAAAAGGCCAGTTCCATACCAGGTAAGATGAACAAGTAATTAGATTTCAGTTCACACCCAAAAGGTTAGGACATTCTAAAACTACACACCCAGCCCAGCCGCCAGACGAGTTTTGTTGTGGTTGTTGTTGATGTAAGGCCCAAAATTTCATTGATCTGGTCAATTAAAATTATAATCTTAAAACTAATCATCATCATCATCATCCTGACAACATGAAAATTTAAATCAAGATGTCCGAAATGCCTTTTAAGTGAAAAATCTTCATTGCAGCTCAGGGTCCAGGGCTGGGTAAACTGAGACATGCTGAATGAAATAGAAGATTTTAGATTTGAGGCTTTGATTGGATTCATAATGTCAGTGTCATTTTCAAGAAAACAAGCAAATAAGAGAAAAAGTAAATGATGGAGTCTGCTTGGCCGTGTCTTTATTCTGCGCCTAGTGCACACTCCTGTGTGCACTTGCAATGGACTTCAAGATCCACTGTCAACAGGGACAAAACTAGTAAGAGATGAGCAAACATCCTGGCAGTCAGGAATACAGGTGGCGACAGATGGTGCTGTGGATGGCATGTCGTACCTCCCAAAATTCCTATGTTGAAACGGTAACCACCCTCCATGTCACAGTCTCAGGAGGTGGGGCCTTTGGGAGGGGATTGGCCCAAGAGGGGTGGAGCCCCATGCTGGAATCAGGGCCCTTGTAAGAGGAAGAGACCAGAGCCCTCTCTCTCCCTCTCTGCCAAGTGAGCACACCGTGAAAGACGGCAGCTGTCTGCAAGCCGGGAAGAGACTCACAAGATACCAAATCTGCGGCCACCTTGGTCTTGGACTGAACAGTGCCCGGAGTTGTGAGAAATTAACGTCTGCGGTTTAAGCCGCCCAGTCTGTGGGATTTTGCTTCACAGACCAAACGGACTAAGACAGATGGCTCAGTGAAATTAAGATCTTTTGGAAGGTGTTTAATAGAGGGACCACTTACAAGGGGGTGTGGAGGGTGTGAAGACTACAGGGGAGCTTCCAGGTTGGCAGTAAATAGGCTGTTCTGAGGCCCCCCAAGATGAAGGAATGCAGGGACACACACCAAGACACCACAGGGGGGCACTGTGACCTGAAGCCCAAGGCAGGGCCAACCGGGGATGTCAAGGCTGGGAGGGAGCCAGAGGAAGAAACCTCAGACATCCTTCCTCCTCCTCAATGCCTGCTGGGCTCCCATCGCCAGCAGACCAGGGTCCAGACAGCAAGCAAGTGGCCACAGGGTGCACAGAACAGCTGCAGGCATGAGCAGAGCCAGGAAGGGCAGACTGTGCCCCGGGGGACAGATGGAGGACACCGGGCCATGTCCTACCTACCAGCAAAGCAACCAGCGGGCTCTGGGCTCCTCTTGCAAACTGTTTCTTGCACAGAAATCTAAATAATTGGGCTATGTTACTTTATATTATTGGTTTCCCTTGCCAGAACTATCAGCTTATTTATTTAGCTCTCTGATAAATGACTGTCTCTTCATTTTTATTTATAAATGTTCCTTTCCTTGTAATATTTGCTAGTTTCACCTTGACCTTACACATTTTATTTGTTGTTTCAAATTCTAGCACAACTGCTTTCTCAAAATGCTGAAAAGTCGTCATTTTAGAGCTAGCAAGAGAAAATAGTGGCTTTGCTCAAGATTTATTTCTTCCAGCTTTGGAAGCAAAACTTTGGCTTCCCAAGGGCTGAAATGAGTAAAACACGACGGGAATTCCACAGTCCTCCCGGAGCAGTGAGGAAACGGATTTGGCCAGTGGCTGAACACCACAGCACAGGCAGCACTGGCATCATTGTCAAGTTTTTAGGGAGCCTTGTGTAAGTTGCTTTCTTTTCACCCATCACAAAGCATACATCCGGGCCTGTGAATCGCATCTCATTTTGAAAATTTTTTCAAGACTCTTCTTTTGTTTACCAAATAATTGATAAGCACAATTATAAATATCTATTTTCAGTAGTTTCCCTCCTAGCAACTGGCACTGTTGCTGTGCTGAAGTCATCCTGTGGAAATCCATTAATTGACAATCTCAGATCTGTGTCTAATTGTTTCATGTGTTTGCATTACTAATTAGGATGTAATTGCAAGTTTCCAGAGAGGAAGAACAATGTCCCATATTTCATGATTCTGATATCCTCCAGGTGTCCAGGATAATTCACCATATCTATTTCAATTAATAGATGTGATCAATTCTATATGCAGTATTTCATGCTTTGCAATGCTCCCTGGAATTCCACAGGAGATGAATCTCACCATTCCCTATGCAGTGAGGACAAAAGCAGGTGCCCAACATTAGCAACAGGCCGAGTCTAGCCTACTGCTGGTCTGCACTCCTCGACATGCCTATGTCCACTGCATGGTCCAAAAAGGAGGACACCGAGTGAAAAGGCAAGAGCTGGGCCTGCTGACATTTGTGAATACTGATTACATGCTGGGCACTGCATCCAATGCTTTACATCCTCACCTCATAAATGAAACTACAATTACATGAACTTGGCCTTTTATTCCCATTTTACAGATGAGCAAACAGATCTGAGGCAATTCACCCAACTCACATCACTGGGGGCAGCCAGCCAGGCAGCCTGACCCCTTACGTCTTACTCCCAAACCCAGGCCTGGTCACCTGCTGGAGGGGAAGTAACTTCAGCCCTGCAGGTCAGTCTTTTCAAATACAGCTTGGAGATAATCACACTTTTCTCTCTCAAAGTTCTTAAAGGAACTAAATTACAGATTCAAAAATGTTTCAGGAAAAATACTGCTCTGAGTGTCAGCTATAATTTTCTACAGTTAGAAACTGCAAAGAACTACACTGGTAATGAACAATTGGCACATTTTCCCACAAAACATTTCTCCAAATTTCATCTGAAAATATGACTATGAATTCAAATGAGCCAGAGAACCTTCTAAAATTTATATTCAAATGCACTAAGGTGTGGATTTACTATTTATCTTATTCACATTTTAAGTATCTTTTGCTGCAAATAATAGTAATATTGGTTGTGTGCATTTAATTAACATAGATTTACCCTGCAAATTGGCAGGGTGGGTGCTGCTTGCCTTTTAAATATCCTTGGAGTTGGCTCCTTTAAAAGTAAGCACTTTATGGGGCACCTGGGTGGCTCAGTCGGTTAAGCACCGGACTCTTGATTTCAACTCAGGTCATGATCTCAGGTCATGGGATGGAGCCCCACGTCGGGCTCCATGCTTAGCGCAGAGTCAGCTTGTCCCTCTGCCCCTCCCCCCATCTCTCGCAAATACATAAATAAATGAAATCTTTAAAAAATAAAAATAAATACAAGTAAGCCCCTTATTTCCATAGATAAATAAATGTGAGCAGCGCATCACCACACGTTGGAACACTGAACCTGCCAGCACCTGCTCCTGTCTCCCCACGGTCTCCACAGCAGGCCCCACGTTGAGTCCTACAGAGTGCACCCTGACTGAGGATCCGCCTCCAAGGCGGAGTGAAGAGGGCATCTCAGGAAGTGCCCTCCTAACGGGGGAGGGGTGCGCACAGACTGTGACGTCCGCAGTGAGAGCGGCTGCTGCAGTCTCAGGATCAGGGCAGAGCCGTGTGCGCAGAACGCCCACCTCTGTCCGCCTGCTCCGTCTGCTCCAGATACCTGGGGACTCTCACTGCTGAGCTGTCCATCGACTTGGTAAAAATCCAGACTTACGTTTGGTGTGGCTGGGACCAAGCCCACCGTGGACACTCCGCCTCCCTCACGGTCTGAGAATGCTCATGGGCCGAGGCTGCAACCGCACCTTATGCCAGCTGGCCCAGTGCCTGCCTTCTGCCTCTCTGTTCCTTGCTGGTCCTTCATGCTGCCAGGTCCACTGCAGTGTCACGGGCCATCTCCTTGCAAAGGGCTTCCTACCCCTAAATCACTGACATCACCTTTATTTTTATTTTTTATTTTTTTAAAAGATTTTATTTATTCATTGGACAGAGAGAGAGCACAAGCAGGGGGAGAGGCAGAGGGAGAGGGAGAAGCCAGCTCCCCACTGAGCAGAGAGCCCGATGTGGGGCTCCATCCCAGGGCCCTGGGACTACGACCTGAGCCGCAGGGAGACACTTCAACAAGGGAGCCACCCGCGTGCCCCTGACATCACTTTTAAACAGAAGACCCACTGGCCAGCGCTAAGACTGAAGGAGCTGGCTACAAGCCAAGCTTCCCTGGGGCTGTGAGGAAAGTCGGCTCCCTACGTGCTTGTCTACAACACAGGTTTACAGGTTGAGCCTCGGTGGCCAACAAGAAGCCAGGCTGCATACACCCTGCATCATCCAATAAATAGGGGGGGTTGTGCCGTGTAAGGTAAGATTTCTGAGAAGAGCTTCCCTCCTTCCCATGCCCCAACACGCACACCCTCAGGAGGTCTGGCAAGCATGGCACTTAGGAACATCTGGAACTTTGCCATCCCTCATCCAGGACAGAGGCAGCCCACGAACCCTGGGACTTCAGGGCAGGGACATGGTCATTCATGCCTCCCTGTGGACACAGAGGGTATTCAAACACCTGCCCACCAATGACACCTCTTCCACTCTTAAAACCTCATGAGTTTTCCCTTTAGTTTGGAATAACTGAACAAATGTTCTGTGCCTACATCTATCCAGTGTTACACCCTCGGTTTTGGTCATCTGACATCTGGTGACAATATGTCGCATTTGTCGAGTACTTCTTGTCCAATCACAAAGTGCTTTCCATAAATGACCTTACTTAATCCTCACAACATCCTGCAAGACAGAAATCTCATTTTACAGATGAGGCAACCAAGGCTGGCGGCGGTTAAGTGATCTGATGCTGCACATGCTGGAGTTAACAGTACTGGAGGTCAAACCCAGGTCTGACACTGCTCTTCCGGCCACAAAATACCTCGGTAAGGAATCCTGTCAGTGCCTGGCACTCTCGGTACTTCAAAAATCAGTTTCTCTGCCTTTCCTTCTGAAGACAAAGAATAAATTTCTTGTTCTACCTGTCAAAGTGACATTCCTCGGCTTCCCCTCTCCTCATACTATCTGAAACGCGCGCAGCATGCGCTGGTACTTGGCATCATCGTTCTGAGAACTCTGGGTTGCAGTGGCAGATAGCCCACTGGGTTTGACCTGCCCAGAAGCACAGTAAACATAACTTGTTGTCTAAAATTAAAGTTCCAGTGCCAGAAAATTGAGTTATTCCGCTGCATACCTTCCAGTCCATCACCAGGCACTGCAGCCTAAGGGTCAATGCACCCTGTCCTCTGGCACCGTTCTGTCTGGGGCATGAGGGTCGCTTCCACAGGGTGTTGGGCCCCCAAGGGAGGTGAGCACGCACATGGAACGTCATCATGACAGAAAACCTGCTTCAGTTCCCAGGAGTAAATACTCAGATCCCATGGCCATCTGGCTGCCATTTCAGAAGATCTTTGCAAAGTCTGGCTATAATTCTACCAAGTCATCAACATTAGTTGATTCTTCTAAGGTTTAGCTAAGTAAACTGAAGAAAATCAAAATACTTGCTAAAGCATGCCACAACTGAGAATCAAAACAGGCTGCAATGCTCATAAAAGGAGGAAGTGTTAGAGTGGGGGAGGGGCACCCAACTTCAGGGAAACAGAAAAAGACAGCAGAACGCAAAGACAGCCAAGCTTCACTCATGTGCACGGATGGCACTTACACAGAATTTGAGATTAACTCAGAACTGCTGTTAAATCAGTTTATGAAGCAAACCGGTCTAAACTACCTTAGATCACAAACACTGCTTTATTACAAGAATTCATTTACAAGCTACCAATTAATGTGCCAATTATTAACATTTACATATACTTCAAATAACAGAGCAAAGAAAGGAGACAAAAAAAATGTGTCTATCTGGCTTTAGTTAAATTCTTCAAAAAAAATGAAACAACAAATTTTCTAGGTTTTTCATCATTTCCAAAAAACCAGCACCCTTATTTTTGTATTTCTTACTGATTTCTCACTCTTATCTGGGGACATCATAAAGCTACGCACATACCAGCTGGGCACGTGGTCTTACTATTCTGCTGTGCGTCACCTGTGGGTGAGAATGAACCAAAACACAAACCAGGGCTCTGCCCGCAGCCACTCAGGTTAGCTGGCGAGGAAGAGCAGCACGCACCCTGCCACGCTCCAAGCTTCATGCTCAGCCCCAAAACCTCAGACTGCTGGGAATCCTGCATACCTTATTTTTCTTCTCCTAATATTAATTTTTTTCTGCTTGTCAAATGTTAATGATGAAAAACTTCAAAATTATGTTTTATACAATACTAATACATGTTGATAGCAAATCTGCACCTTTAGGTTCTATTCGTGAAGAAGGGCTCCTTTTCCATTTATCAGCGTTTTGCTGTGGAATTCCAGAAGTCTCTATGAAAAGAAGAGCCAGACCATTGTTGAAAATCAAAACTTATCGATCCCTGAGGTCTAAAGGGCACTGCCCAGGGAGAGACCTACAGTGGATAAGGGGTGTGCCCCCCTGTATGCCCCCACATGACCACCCCCTCCCCAGACAATGAGTACTGTGGACTGGAGGAAAGGTATGAGGAAACACCATAAAACCACATTTTCAAACTGTTCATTTGAAGGAAGAAAAGGTTCTTCTGCTTTATGTGGAATTTAAGAAACAAAACAAAGGATCAGAGGGGAAGACAGGAAAAAATAAAACAAGACGAAATCAGAGAGGGAGACAAATCATAAAATCATAGGAAACAAACTAAGGGTTGATGGAGGGGAGGGGGTGGGGGGATGGGATAACTGGGTGATGGGCATTAAGGAGGGCAGGTGATGTAATGAGCATGGGGTGTTATATAAGACTGATCAATCACTGACCTCTACCTCTGAAACCAATAATACATTATATGTTAATTAATCGAATTTAAATTTTTAAAAAAGCAGTGGTCTGTTCAATCCATTCATTTTTCAAACAAGAAAACTGAGACCCAGAGGGATGAGGGTGTAGCTGAGGTCCCCGACCAACACTTCCACGTCAGCCGTGCTCACCAGGCACAGTCCTCTCCCACCCTCACATCCACAGAAGCTAATTGGGAAAATGGGTGAAGAAATAGACAGCGAGGGGAAGGCAGTCCTAGCTCAGTGGCCCATGCACCTCAGTGGCCCATGCACCATCACCACTCAAACATACCTCTCTCGTCATAGCTTTGACTTCCTAAACTCTCGAAAAGGTCTGCATGTGACACATGGCACAATTTTTTTGTTTTTCATTTCCCTTTTTATGGTAATTGAAAACACCCTGATACGTAATGAAAAAACAGGATAAGGGTAACTGCATCATCTGCATCCAAGATGGCAGAAAATTTTAAATTATAATATTGGCACTTTGGGACATGAAGATATAAACACGAGCCTACATCAAGTGCTGCATTATCCAAAACCACATTTTATTTGTGTATGAGGCCTAACTGCAAATGCAATGCCTCAAATACTCAGACCCTGCTCACAGGCCACGCCAAGCCCCATTCAGGGTGCCCGGCACACAGTAGAGGGAGGGGACAAATCCTTCATGTGTTGAATCTGTAAGTGACCTCAGAGTTCATCAGAGGAAAGCATTGGGATACCCCCCAGTGTAAGTCTTTGATGTCCTTTGCCCAATCCTTAACTTGAAAACCCAATTTTACTTCCTATCTAATAGCTTACCCATCCTTTGCCAAAAGCACAATCAAGTGTGCGGGCTGTCCCAGGCAGGGCTGACTTATCTGGACCGCTCCTCAATAGCCTCTGAATGTCCCTAAGAGAGGAGCACAGCCCTCCACACACACACGGTACTCATTACTAAACACCAGAACCCATGATCACCAAACTCGGTGCACGCCTTTCCCAGAAAGCACTCCAAGTTCCAAGACCTCAGAGAAGGGTCTGGGGCTAAGGTGCACTGTCCCCTTCAGGTAGGGATAAAGGCAAGGGGCAGCACTGGAGGGTTTGCTATGACCCTGGCATTTAAAGAGTGAGCTGTGATGGGGCGCCTGGGTAGCGCAGTCGTTAAAGCGTCTGCCTTCGGCTCAGGGCGTGATCCCGGCGTACCGGGATCGAGTCCCACATCAGGCTCCTCCGCTGGGAGCCTGCTTCTTCCTCTCCCACTCCCCCTGCTGTGTTCCCTCTCTCGCTGGCTGTCTCTCTGTCACAAAAATAAATAAATTTTAAAAAAATAAAAATAAAAAAAAAAAATAAAGAGTGAGCTGTGCAGATTTCACGCCGGAGCTCCCCATTCCCCCACAAAACCTGCCCAGAATAATAACCCCAGATGAGGACACGCCATGCTGCCTCAGCGGCCCATTCAAAATGTGCAGAGCCCTCCCACATCTCCCGTGAAGCTTGGTTAATGCCATTGGTCAGAAAGCCCATGTCCACCAAACGCTTGGCCATTATCAATCACCACTGGAGTCAGGAGCTTTCTCATTATCTAGTCAGCTTTTTTTTGGAATGCGATAGGTCCCCTTTTCAAGCTTTTACTTAATTTTTTAAAATTTATCTCACCACCATCCTTTTAAAGAATTAAACAGGTGTGCCTGTTGGCTCTATCAGTTAAGCATCTGCCTTGGGCTCAGGTCATGATCCCAGGGTCCTGGATCTCCCTCTGCCTGCCACTCCCCTGCTTGTGCTCGAGCTCTCTCTCTCTCTGTCAAATAAATACATAAATTTTTTTAAAAAATAAATAATTAAACAGGGATAGTTTAACTCCCGAAATCCCAGTACTTAACCCTCTATCCAGCTGAGTCGCAACACAGAACAGTTAGACAAGCAAAAACATGTAAAAAGTACATTAAGTCAGCTGGCTGTTTGAGGAGCTACCATTCTGCTTCCTGTCTGGTTTTCATCACTTCACACGGACACCACCAAGAGGATCCTTCCAGGGGCATGACGAGCAGGTGGCACATGTGGTTCCAGCAGCAGCAGCCTTTCCAAGCTCATGCCACAACCACTGAGTCAACACCCAACTGAAACCAATGATGGTCCAAAGAGTGGGGCACAGCCATTGGCTAATTCCATGTCAGTGTTTCATCGAACACTTCACCTATCCCCCAAAATAATTTGTCAGACCACATGTAAAGTCCAGTAAGATTTCTCAATCCCTTACAGAAACTCTACTTTCAAGTAAAACTTCATGGCGTCATTTCTTTCTCTTTTCTACACCCTTCCCAGGATTGATATGGTCACTTTTCCATTCCCAGATTGGCATCTGCGGGGCCATCTTAAAATATCATCCATGGAACTGCTTACTAACCCTTTGTGCCAGTGAACAAAGAGGTGTGGTAACATGAGACCCTTGAGTGGGGAAATAAGAGGCCCACAATGAAGGAGTGACCAGCAAATTCTCTACTGCTCCAGAACCACTGGGACCCTGGCAACTTACTATGTTCCTTTTTCCTTTAAGACTCAAATTTTACAAGATCTAATTTAGCAATAATTGCCTACAAGGGCTGAAGACCAAATTTGGGTGAACTGGGACCCACTAGACAAAGGAGCAGGACTTGGAGGCTGGACCCTGCCCTCCACACCCTCATTGTGGGGGACCATTTGTCCTTCTTTGTGCAGCTGGACACACTTCTCGCATATAGGGCTCAGTTCTGGCTTGAGGCCAATTCAGTGAATTCTTCCTCACAAACTCAAAGGTAATTCCCATGTCCAGGGGTGGGGACTTTGCCCAAAGAGAAGCACAAGTCCAGTTTCTTTGCAATGCTTCCTTGGATCAGCCTGTATAAACCATGGAATCTGTTGAGGTGGTTTTGTTTGTTTGTTTGTTTGTTTTTGCTTTGGCTACCAGGAAGATCAGAGCTCACTTCAACATCAAGACACAACTGTGTCACCAATGTTAAGAAAGCATTTCCATTGTAACTGAAACATCTGCACTCCAGGCCTTTGCCAAAATGTTCAACCTTGAGCAGCTGGCAACTGAACTCCAGACGACCAGCTTGCTGACAGTGATCTTTCGGCCCACTGACTAGTTCCAGTCTGCGATGTGCTCTACATTATTTTCTTTACTCTTCCCAGCCTTACAGGGTAGGCCCTGCAGTCCCTATTTTCCTTTTGAGGAAACTGAGACTCAGAAATGTAGCTTAAAGGGGGTATGTCAACCACACGCGCCAGGAGGAATTCCAGGTCCTATCCTAACATCCAGCAGATCTCAAGGGTGCTACACCTAGAGCCTCTCCCCTTCAACCTGGGAGAGTCCCTCCAACAAGAGGACAGCACTGTAGCTGGAGACTAACACCCAACCTACCTCATGTTTTAAGGAGGACTTTCAGATGGCAAAGGAGCGTATGGACAAGAAATGAAGGATCTGGAAACTGGCTGTGTTTCCTCTGGGAAAGAAGAAAGGAGTCATGGTCATTTAATTCACCCTTTTGGGTGAAAGGTATCAAGGACCTGGCTTCAGTTCAACATATAGAGAACTTTCTAGCATTTTGACATTTCCACCTGTCCCAGAGATGGGAGGTCCCTGCAGCATGATCTTTGAGCACAGACTCTGACCTTGTAATAAATTGTTGCCAGCAACACATAAATGCCTTTGCAGGTGAGTCCAGCTAGCTGCCTTCCATGCTGCACGCTAGCGGTCACTGGACAGACAGCCTCTGTCCCCTGAGTAATAATAAATGCATTATCTCCAATGTACTTAGAAGGCCAACTGGAGAGGAAAGCAACTGGATGGAACAACCCTCGATAGAAACCCCAGCCATTGGCCCCACCCAGAGGCCCAGCTGCCCTCCATGCCAGCAGCCAGCAGGCAGGAGGGCTCGCATGTGTCTTCTAATGTTGGGGCCACCAGCATCACACAATCACTGCCCAGGGTGGTTTCTACAGCGGGTGTGAATAAGGAGGGTATTTACTGGCTGGGTAGGAAGGTAGACCAGGTGTCTCCAGTGTCCTCACCTCACAGGTAACAGAATCCAGAGGAAGTGTGGGAGGGTACACAGCTAAGTAGCCCCCAGAAATTCATGGTGCTACCCTCCTGCCTGCTTTTCCCGTCTGCAGAGCCCATAGTCCGTCCCCAAAGGCTTCTTCCTTCTATACACCACTCACTAGCATGGGAAGTCAATCCCATGGCATTTAGTTCTGTGCAGAGAAAGTCAGCATTCTTTCTACTACTTGACTTATTATTGTTTACTTTTCTTGGAGATCAGCACCCCTTAAAATCACTCCTGTGATCTTCTAATAGGTCAGGCAGACAGCTGATTCATGTTGGAAATACGAGGACCCTTTAATGAAAAGAACTCCTAGGAAAAGTTGAGTGTGTGGCTGTATGCCAACATTCTCCGTCTGGCTTCTGAAGCTGCCTCAAATGTCTTACGCAGCAGCATTGCTCCACCCACAGTAGTTTGGAGACATTTTTTAAGGACCATACATCAAGACTAATCAAAATGCCCTGGAAAAGCCAAGATTCCTAGGCATGACATTGCCCATCCAGGACATACCTTGCCCACCCATAGCACTGGGTACCCAGGAGCGGGTGAAAAGCCTAGCAGGGAGGTGCCATGAACCCAGAAGCCCCCAGGCTGAGGGCCTCTCTAAACCCAGACCAGGTCAACTGCCCTGGCCACCACCGAGGAGGCAACAAGAGTGAATAGGCTGAACCAGGAGGGGGAGATTTAGAGACTACAGATAAAAGACTAGTATCCAAGATCTACAAAGAACTTCTCAAACTCAATACACGGGAAACAAATAATCAAATAAAAAAATGGGCAGAAGATATGAACAGACACTTTTCCAATGAAGACATACAAATGGCTAACAGACACATGAAAAAAATGTTCAAAATCATTAGCCAGCAGGGAAATTCAAATCAAAACCACACTGAGATACCACCTTACACCAGTTAGAATGGCAAAAATAGACAAGGCAGGAAACAACAAATATTAGAGAGGATGTGGAGAAAGGGGATCCTTCCAACACTGTTGGTGGGAATGCAAGTTGGTACAGCCACTCTGGAAAACAGTGTGGAGGGCCCTTAAAAAGTTAAAAATTGAGCTACCCTATGATCCAGCCATTACACTACTGGGTATTTACCCCAAAGATACAGATGTAGTGAAGAGAAGGGCCATATGCACCCCAATGTTCATAGCAGCATTGTCCACAATAGCTAAATCGTGGAAGGAGCCTAGATGCCCTTCAACAGATGACTGGATTAAGAAGACGTGGTCTATATATACAATGGAATATTACTCAGCTATCAGAAAGAACGAATTCTCAACATTTGCAGCAACATGGACGGGACTGGAGGAGATAATGCTAAGTGAAATAAGTCAAGCAGAGAAAGACAATTATCATATGGTTTCACTCATTTATGGAACATAAGACCTAGGAAGATCGGTACAAGAAGGAAGGGAAGAATGAAGGGGGTAAACAGAAGGGGGAATGAACCATGAGAGACTATGGACTCTGGGAAACAAACTGAGGGCTTCAGAGGGGAGGGGGGTGGGGGAATGGGATAGACCGGTGATGGGTATTAAGAAGGGCACATATTACATGGTGCACTGGGTGTCATACGCAAATAATGAATCATGGAACATTACATCAAAAACTAGGGATGTACTGTATGCTGACTAACATAACATAATAAAAAATCATTATTAAAAAAAAATAGAGACTATATCATAAGAATGAAACTCAGCAAACACCAGAACCTGAGGTCTGTACTAATAGCATCTTCCAGGAAAGACCTTGCAGGACCGTCTGCCCTGATTCCTCCTCAAGGCAGCAAAGCCCCGTTCACTCAGAGAAGGACCAGCCCTCTGCCACAGAGCCACTCTCTGATGTGGAGTGCAGCAGAAAGCTGGCACCCAGGAGAGAGGCCTGGGGACAGAGTCTAAGGCTAATCAGTAATAAGTTCTCTTCACCCAACACAAGGACAAGCATGCACGAAAAGGACCTGGGATACCACAGGAGAGAAGGGAATACTGGGTAAATAATGCTTGCATGGATGATTCAGGCTTTTTTTTTTAATGAAAGACAGAATCTTATTTTTGGAACCAAAGCTGACATGAACCTCCCACGGTGAGTCACGGGGGGGTGATTTCTCCCACCACAGTTTGGTAGCAAGTGAACTCCCAGGCAACAACTGAAGGCCTGTCCCAGTCAACCCGAGAGGTCAGCCAGACCCAGTGCCCAGCTAGGATGGAGCAAAGGAGGGTACTGTGCCAACCTGTGGCTGCCTCAGTGCGAACTGTGTCTCCGCAGCATCCAGGCAACAGCAGCCAACACCAATCCTGGACATCTCTGCCCAGGCCTCTCCCCTGTTGAAGAGCCTATGGAGTGGGTGTTCTTGTCCCTACATAAAAATCTATTTTTAAGGGGTGTCTGGGTGGCTCAGTCGGTTAAGCATCTGCCTTCAGTTCAGGTCATGATCTCAGGGTCCTGGGATTGAGTCCCAAATTGGGCTACCTACTGAGCAGGGAGCCTGCTTCTCCCTCACCCTCTGTCTGCTGCTCCCCTTGCTTGGGCACACTCTCTCTCTCCCTCTCTGCCAAATAAATAAAACCTTTAAAATAATCTATTTTTAAGTCATGTGTGCACTCGAAGGCAGAAACACAAAACGGAACACTTGTCCCTCCTCCTCCAGGAGATTTCTCTCTGTGGATCCAATTCCTCTGTAAATAATGCAAAGGCAGTGGCTTCACAAAAGGCCAACAGATCTATAAGACGCCAAGGGAAGGAAACCCAGAGGGCACAAAATATGGGCCTATATCAGTTACAACAACAGCACTGAGCCAAATCTAAGACTAGCAAGGGCCAGGCAGCTGGGAATGGGGCCTAGGCAAACACTTCCTGGCCTGGTCCCCACAGTCAAGCCCCCAACCCAGGACACTCACTGTGCAGGCCAGGAGAAGGTCTGCTACTACTCATCCAAACTGACATGGAGCTCATATGCTATCAAAGGATTCTGATGAGACCAGGGCCATAAGGCTGTAATTAAAAATGAACAAGATAGTGGTGCCTGGGCAAACAATCAGTTGAGCGTCTGACTCTTGGTTTTGGCTCAGGTTGTGATCTCAGGGCCCTGATTTCTCGGCTGTGAGATCAAGCCCCACGTCGGGCCCCATGCTCAGCAGAGCCTACTTGAGATTCTTTCTCCCTCTGCCCATCCTGCTTGTACGTGCTCGCCTGCTTCCTCTCACTCGTTCTCTCTCTCAGATATACACATTTTTTAAAAAAGTAAACAAAGGAAGCATCTGCTCATGGTTCCTCAGCTCCCGGAGGCTGACCTCAACACACCGTAGATTCAGGCCACTCCCTGCTCCTGCTCGTCTGCACCCCACAGACCCCCAGAGAGGCCCCCCGCCACCAGGTAACACAGACCCCACCCCTTTCAGCTCAGCTGCTGAGGCTCTAATGTTATCCTGAGGAAGCCAGTCCCGAGGAAACCAGTACCAACCATGGTATCTCAGCATTCCCCATGGAAAGTGCCTCTGTAATCCCATTCCCCTCCATGGAATCTCCTGAAGACAATGCAGGTGGGCCCCAAGCAAGCTCCGTCTCCACGCCTCGTCTCCTCTAAACACACACCCACCACTTGTGGATAAGCTGCCCCATGGACAAGCTGCTGTTCTCCCACATGTTGGGGGAGGAGGAAGAGGAAAGAGGAGGGGTAAGGGAGGGGTGCCTGGGTGGCTCAGTCATTAAGCGTCTGCCTTTGGTTCAGGGCGTGATCCCAGAATCCTGGTATCGAGCCCCGCATTGTCTCCTCTTCTTCCTCTCCCACTCCCCCTGCTTGTGTTCTTTCTCTCGCTGGCTGTCTCTCTGTCAAATAAATAAATAAAATCTTAAAAAAAAAAAAAAAAGAGGAGGGGTAAGGGAGACAGAGAAAGGGGAGGGGAGGGGAGGAGGCCCACACAGCAGGGTGAGGTGGGAAAGCAGTATAAGCACAGACTATGGCCATGGGCAGACCTGATCAGGTCCCAACTCTGCTGCTGTTTCCTCATCTGTACAAATGAATTTATTGTGAAAATAACACAAAACTGTCCATAGAGCTTTTAAGATTGCTATAAATGTTAGTTACTATTATTGTGTGGATTTCAAAGTGTATTTCTATAACATGCCCTTAACTAAGTAGCCGGTTTAGTTTGACTCTGTGCTTGTTTAAAGAGATTTAATCATCTCGGGGCACCTGGATGGCAGTCGGTTAAGCACCCGACTCTTGGTTTCCACTCAGGTCCCGACAATCTCAAGCTCATGAGATCAAGTCCTGCGTCAGGTCAGCATGGAGTCTGCTTCAGATTCTCTCTCTCAAATAAATAAATAAATCTTTAAAATAGAGAAAGAGAGAGAGAGAGAGATTTAATCCTTTCTCTTAATTCTAGCCTGATGGCATGGCAGGCTGATTCGAACCAAAACTGAGAGCCTAAAGCTCTGAAGTGCTTCCATCTCTGGTCCAGAAGGAATGTGAGCCCTGAACAAAGGCTGAAGGTTGGGATTTTCTTCCCCTGCCTGCCCTCAATCCAGGAGCTCCAACAAGCCAGCTCCACTGAGAAGGCTGAGAGCCAGGTGATTCTAGGATCACCTTCCACTCACAGGCCTTCCCTTGGAACCCTCCGTATCCCCAAGGCTTTGGAGCTGCAGCCAAAGCCCAGGGTACCAAGTACTCCAAGTGAATGCAATTCTTTTTGGGGAACTGTTGATGAAAACTGGACACAGCATCTCCTAAGATGGGCTGTTTCTGAGCCCAAAATGAAGCACACCCCTCAGTTTAACAAACACCCCCTCTACCATCAGGAAATAAAATCCCAGATAATCCACAATCGTGCTGCAGAGTAAGAAAAGTCAGATTCAGCCAGAGGACTCTGCCCACCCCCACACTAAACTCTCAGGACACAAAAATCAGAATCTGCCTCAACAATGAAAGTTAAGAATAAAAGAGAGCTATGGCGGGGAGTTCAATATAAGTCATTTTTAATAGCTCTTTATTCCAGAGCAACTGAAACCAGGAGATAACAAAAAAGCCTGATGAAGAGAGGTTACTCCTGAATTTGGGAGGGGTGAACTAAGGACAGACAAGATGCAGAACAATAAAATCCAGCGGGGTCAGGGAAACCAGGCTTCCTGAGGCTGGGGACTGCATCTGCTGCCTTTGGTGTCCAAGTGCCCAGCCAAGCCCAGAATGCAGGAGTGGGCCCATAAACATGGGTGTTTCAAAGATAATTCCAGTTTTCTTTTCGTTTTTATTCTCTTCCAAAGAACTTATGATGGGATGAAACTGTGGTCCTTCCCTGGAAAGCGGAACCCTCGGCCCTGCTTCTCCATGCACATGCTCTGTTCTGGCTCTATGGGAAGCTACTCGATCAGTGGGCTCTTCGGACCATCCACCCCTACAGAACCAGTGTTAGCATTCCAAGAGCTGTGCAAGCCTTAGCATCAGGCAAATCACATAAAAGAAGCAAACAGGGCTGAGTTGCTTTTCCCACATTTTCTATGGATGAAAACTTCATCAGTTTGTTCTCTGGGTGAGGCACTAATCTCCCACCCCGCCCCCGGCCGCCACCCTGGCCTCACGACTGTCCATCTGGCAAACCCCCTCTGAAATAACTCCTACAGGACGGTCACGCTCCTACAGGAGCACTAACGCTCCATTCTTGGACTTAAAGCTAATATGTTTGATCACCTTTAACCAAGATACCCCACTCAGCCTGGTCCCTCATCTGCAGATGCTGAGGCCCAAGGGCACAGCCTTCCAGCCTTAGCCTTTGTCGCTAGTGAGCAGCCCTGGAGAGTGTCCGAGCAGCAAATGCCATCCAGTGGGTCCCAGAGACAAGGTTCAGCATGGGCACCCAGAGGGCCATCTCCACCGATGTTTACAGGCACCAAAAACAAGTAGGTGGGTCTGAACCAAGGGAGCCTGTTAAAGCACAGCTGCCAGAAAAAGGCCCTGAAGGCAAGGGGAGGAGCCCTGTCCACAATTCAACACGAGAGGAGCAGGTCCTTCTCCCTCAGGCCAGTCCAGAGCGGATTCCCAACCCTCTCTACACATCAATACAAGAAAAAAGCAATTCTGGAACCCTATGAAGGGGTCTCCACTTCCATGGGCAGAAGGCTCCCAGTGCATAATCAAAGACACCAGGCCCAGGAGAAGGAAGAGGACACCTTCTCCTGCACTGCTCATTAATCTTCACAGCAAACGGGGATTTCCTTACTGTATTCACATGAGGAGCCTCATGCTGAGATCAGTCAATAGATCAGAGCAGCCTGGGTCCCAAGGCCCAGGATAGCTCAAACCCAGACTCTTGATGCCACCCACAGGTCCAGGAGGGCAGAGGTCACAGAGGGCTGAGGGGCTGGCTCCGCCAGAACCACCCATGAGAGTAGGTCTAGTTCTGAGAGAAGATTTTTCTCTCACAATTTCTTTGTTCTTCCTTAACCCATTTAAAAAGAAAAGTTATACATTCTACATTAAAAACGAATTTTTAGAGGCACCTGGGTGGCACAGTTGGTTAAGCGTCTGCCTTAGGCTCAGGTCATGATGCCAGGCTCCTGGGACTGAGTCCGGAGGCTGGCCTCCTTCTCAGCAGGGAGCCTGCTTCTCCCTCTGCCTGCGCGACCCTGCCTTGCGTGCGCTCTCGCTCAAATAAATAAATAAAATCTTTCTTAAAATACTAATTTTTGTTGTTCTCATTACACAGTGTTTTCTTAAAATAATGAGAAGTAGGGGCACCTGGCTGGCTCAGTTGGTAGAGCATTGCAGCTCTTAATCTCAGGGTCATGAGTTCAAACCCCACATTGGGGGTAGAGTTTACTTAAAATAAATAAAGAACTTTAATAAATAAATAACTAAAATAAGGAGAAGTAAAAAGAAAAAACAAAACGCACCCCCAAGTCCTGCTCATATACAGATATATATATAACACCGTGAATGTATATAATTTTTTTAGCCCAGAATTGGGTCAGATGTCTTTTTTTGAGACCTGGTTTTTTCCCCTCTTCAGAATTACATAATCCCACCATTCAGGCCAATAAATGGCCGAAGAGGACTCCATTATGTAGGTATATCCATTTATTTACCCGATTCTCTCTTGTTGAACATTCATTTCCAATGAAAACAATGACTGGTCTATCATATGAAGGAAACCAAACAACTGCACAATACGTGTACAGAAAGGAAACAGTCTTGCTGACTTAGCACCTAACTGGAAATCATTTTAGGAACGTGGCCCAGCATGCAACTAAGGGAATGCCTGGCCCTCCATGACATGCTGTGTCAGACCCTCACCACCAAGAACTCCCTCTGCGACCCATACCAGGCTCCAATCACCCCACGTCCCCATGTTCTCCCCCAATTCAGGAACAGCAGCAGAGAAGGAATATGGACCAACTAACCCCCTGCTATGATCCTAGGTCCCCAGAACTCCACAAGGCCCGGAAGTAAAGGAGGACTCTACAAGGACATCTAAGCAGTGGGGATATGTTATAAAACTGAATTCTACTTGCTGCTTTCTTTCCATTTACATATTTTAATTTTGTATTGTGTTAAGGAGCAAAAACCACAAAATTTACCATCTTAACCATTTTTAAGTGCGCAGTTAGTTCAGCAGTGTTAACTATGTGCACGTTGTTGTGTAACAGATCTCCAGAACTTTTCCATCTTGCAAACATGAAACTCTGTCCCCATTAAACACTAGCTCCCCATCCCCCTCCCTCAGCCCCCAGTGCCCACCCTCTACTTTCTGTCTCTATGAATCCGACAACTCTAGCGACCTCATAATAAGTGGATTCATATAATATTTGTTCTTTTGCGCCGGCTTATCTCAGCATAGTGTTCTCAAGGTTCATCTATGTTCCAGTAGATGGGAGACCTTCCTTCCTTTTTAAGGCTGAGTAATAGTCCATTGTTTGTACAGACCACATCATTTGTGCAGAATTGCCAATTCATCCATCAGCGGACACTCGGGTTGCATGCACATTTTAGCTCCTGTGAATAATGCTGCTGTGAGTTCGGATGTACAATATCCTGGTTTCAGTGCTTCAGGGTATAGACCCAGAGGTACGCATGCGCTGAGTTTTACACTGTGTGGTTTCTGATGATGCATGAGACACGCAGAGTAACAAGTAAATGTTCTGACCTAGCCAGGGGACAAAATAAAGGTGTTTTTTCCTAATTAATTGTTAGATGAAAGTGGAACTGATATTTACTGTGAACCAACTAAGAGCAGAACTCTCAGCTTAACAGATGAGAACAGTGGACCTTGCTCACAGCACGCTTGGGATGGGGCATTTCATCCAATCCTCAGAGCGATCCTTTGATGCAGGTATAGCCAGCCACTTGCCTGGCGTTCATATGAGGAAACCTACCATACGCAGCACTAGAGAGAACAGAGCTCTTTATATTAATTCATCAATCAGCCTTTGAGAACAGAAACTGACAGGCACAAACCGCGTCATCCCTGAAGGCAGAGTTGAAAATATCTGGTTTGCCAAAAAAATGAATGGAAAGCTGAACCAAATGTCCTTAAGTCAGCTGACCTAACTTTTGCACCCTTCCAAGGGGCAAACAACTACCACAGTAACTCAATTTGCATTACAATAGAAATCTTGCCCACAATTGTGTTCCTTCAGGTGTGACTGGGCATTGACTAATTACCTCGATGTTTGGTTCATCCATGTCAAGAAGGCTCACTGATCCTGGCACACACGAGGCATTCCATAAATAGAAGCTCTGTGTATGGCTGGGTCTGGAGTCAGGAGCCCTAGGTTCGAATTTTAAATTCCCCCAGCCCTGCAAACTTGACTAAATCAATAAATCTCAAAAATTCAGAAAGATTAAGGGGATTAGGGCAGGCGTAATTATTCCTGTAGTTCCTTGAAGTCAGAACAGGCGAATGGTTCTAGAAGTAACAACCCCAACAATTCCGATTAACATAAGGATAAGGATATCTTCCCAAGTATAAATCTGCAACACCTATTGCTACAGAAAAGCAAATGCCTCGGGTCTAAGAGGTAAAGACCTGCCTGGAAAACTGGTCCCTGGCAGCTATTCGGGGAGCGGATTCTCCACACAGCCTTGTTTTGTAACGTGGGAAACGCACAGCCTCCATGGGCAACCTCCAAAATCTGTACAATCAACTTTTTAAAGAAAAGACCAAGCAGTCTTACACACATACCAGCAGGTTTTAGTGTTATTTCATTTTTTCTTTTAAAGCAAGTTGAAACATTTTCCTGATCCCCAAATAACAAGGGTTTTAATGCTTAGTTTATTGGTTCTAACACTGATTAGACCTCACTTTATAAGTGTGTCCCCAGAAATGCAGACTTGAGGGTCCAAACTTGAACCAGAAACTGCATTTTAAAACGTTCCCCTCCAACTCAACCGTATCTCAGTTTGAGAATCCCCATGCAAGACAAGACACTCTCAAGGGGCAGACAGACATTTCTGAAATCATCAGCGTCCCTGAGGCCACTGCTCCACTGAAACTCCACAGTGTGGCTGAGCACGGTCACAAGAAAGCAGCCTGAGGGAAGCTCACAGACCAAAGACCCTTCAGGTATGTTTCAACAGGGGCGAGACCACTGACCTCTGATCTCCCTCTCCCTGGTGCCAGGTGGATAAGCAAACAGGCCGATGGATACATGTCTTCAGAGATTTCATGACCCCTGGGACAAGTCTTCCGAGTTGGGGAGACGGGCATATAGCCCCACATCCACCTTTCCTTTGCTTGAGAAGTGACTGTGAAATCAACAGCGACGACAGCAGCTACGAAATCCAGGTGGGTGCAGCGACACCCAGGGCCTGTCTGCATTACGACAACTCCTCCGTCTCCCACAAATAAAGTCAGCGATACGTTAAAGCTCCTGATTATTAACAGTCCGTTTAGCACTTAAAAGCAGCACTGCTGACCCTCAAACAGACACCCTGAGCACTTGGTCTGGAGCCCGAGGAGGAACGTGTTGAGTAATACACCATGAGAGTGAAGCTCTTCAATTACCGCTGGCCTTAATAATTCAGGAAGTGCATCTCCTGTTGTACCACCAACCCCACGGGTTACATGGAGCTGGAAGGCTCGCAGCAGGCAATTCAGGATCGATGATGTGATGAACACTGCCAGGAGCCCATGCCAAAACAGAATGGAACCAGGCTCAAAATCCCATATGTGGACGGAAGTGGGTTAACTAAATACCAAGCCAAAGACATAAAAAGCCTTCTTTATACTGAGTACAGGTCCTTCAAAAAAGAATGTTTCCCTGATCCTTCCCAGCACCAGCAGACAGCAGAGGCTGGAAGCTCAGTCTTTCCCACATCAAATGCCCCCAGGGAAAGAGCGGTCTTCCCGGCTGCAGAGGACTGCCCACCACGGTCCAATCCTCATGCACAGAGAGCCCGTGCTGCCTTGTGCAGACGAAAAAGGCAGCCACCGCACACAGGGACCTGACAGGTGAAATCCTTGCCACCAGAGCAGGACTGCAAACTCACAGCTGAAGACCTAGGGGTGGGAGGGGAGTACCCTGAGGTGGAAAAGTCTTCTTAGACAAAGCAGAAGCCCTATGATTGATGTGCAGCATTAACTATTCACCAATTGCCTTTTCTTGAAGTTTGACAGAGGAAAGACCAAAATGGAATGGACACAAGGTGGACCAGGAAGAACCAAAACACAACAAAATACAAGTCTGTTCATACGGCAGTTTGCAAATTGACCGTGATGTTTCATAATTTGAAGTCCGGGTGAGGCAGTGCCAACACCCAGCTGGTACAAGCTGAGAAAACAACTAGGCTGTAAAACCCTGGAAATACGACTTGATTACAACAAATATTTCTCCCAAACAGAGCTAATTACACAGTATTCAGCTGCTCCTGGCAGCTCGAATAAGAACGCTGGACGTGCATTCCTGATGCCAACATCTGGACATCCTTGTAGGCTCAGGCCACACCCCTTCTGCAAGCCCCAAGGTCTGAGACAGGTAAGTGGTGTGGCTTCAGGAGAGGAGGGGGCCCCAAGACCTCACAGGGGACTCCATAGGCCCAATCTCACCCACCTTCATCTTATCCGCTAATAAACTTTGAAAAGATGGTGGGGTCTTTGATAAGATTCCTGTTTTTAAATAAATGGCCCTTCTTATTTACAGGATCCAGTATATATTTTTAAAACCTGCCAGTGGGTTTACACATGCATATTTATTATGGTGGTTAAGAGCTCAGGCTCTGAAGCCAGTGTCTGAGTGTGTGAAACACACATCACAGTAGCTCCTACCTCATAGGGCACTGTGAGGGTTAAATGAGAAAAAGTGAACAAAGGGCACAGGGAAGTGCCAGGCACAGAACCAGCTCTCAATGGGAGTTAACTGTCACTCTAAGTATTATTAACCAAATCTCTGGAGACCATTCCACCTCATTCTTTTTAACAACTGCAACACTCTACGGTATGAATACCATACACTTAACCAGTCTCTTGTTACAAAACATTAAATTGTTCTTAGTATTATAACAAAAAAAAAAGCAGCAATGAAGTTCCTGACACAAACACACGTGAAAAGGATTTTCACACGTGTGTAAGTAGACTGTAGGGCAAATCCCTAGAAGTGGAATTTCCCGTCATAGAGTGGTGTATTTTGTGATGAATACAATCAATCACCCTGTAAGAGGTTAAGGTGACTCCACTCCCACCAAGAAGGCATGAGATTGGGGCCACTCCATGCCCTCGCCACTCACCCCAGTGCTCCATGAGGCCTGGAGACAACACATGAACACAAATGGCCTTCAGCCTCAGGGTGGCACACCCCAGGGAGCCAGGTGGTGGGTGCCTGCCAGTCTCCTACCCCCAGCCCTGATCCCAGCTGTCCCCAAGTACCCCTGGGAGCACCTGCCTTAGTCCCCTCATCTCCCCCTGAAACCCCATCTCTGTTTAGACCATTTTGCTGTAGCTTCACCTGGCACACATTTGTTTATAGGGCAGGTAAGAGACTGATGGGTAAGGCCTAGCAGAGTGCCTGGCTCAACTGGCAAAGAAGGGGTCTTTCAGGCCCAGGAATAGCTCCCTGGCATAAATCAGTCAGGAGCATGAAGGAGGATGAAGGCCTTGCTAGAACAAAGAGAAGTACGTGCAAGCGTAAGAATTAGGCCATGGGACATACAGGGACCCAAGGCGGCCCTTTACGTGCATGCTTTCTCCTTAATGGGATCTGCATTCATGAGAAGCTATAGGGAGACCCTTGGTGCAGACCCTGCTCTCTATGCTGCCTTTATACAAATCATACACAGCTCCAGGAAAGCTGAGGTGTCTTGGAAAACCATATTGTGGGGAGAGGGGCAAGGATAGGGTAAACAAGCATGAGGTTTCTCCTTTATAAAACCATGAGACCCCCAGGACAAAAGGTAGCCCAGCTGCATCAGGGTCTGAGTATCGGGATCCAACTGTATTTGCAGCAGAGCTGCAGTTCACAGGGGCAATATTTGTGGCTACCTGCCACCGACTGTCAGAACAGAGCTGAGTAAGCAACTTTCAAATGAGCCATATGTAAGGGGAGTGTTGCAGATGGCCAAGACCCATCCTGAGGGGGGACACAGAGCTGCCCCTGCCCAAACCGCACAGGCCATCGGGCTCCATCTGGTCCAGCACTAAGTGGCTGGGATCACATAGCTTCCCTTGGAATTCCAGGGTGGTGAGGAACCCCCCAGTTGACATCAACCCCCCCCCGTGGGAAATGCAGCCTCAGCTGACAAAGTAGAACCCACTGGGAGCAGACCCGTGGGTAGTGGAGGGCCAGGATGCCCCTGTCGTGTCATTCTTCACGTAATGAACCGAAACACTCTGACTCGAGCCTCACAACAAGTGTCCCCCTCACACATGAGGGGGCTGCAGCATGGAGGTGCTAAGGGACTTCCCACGTCACCAGACTCTGGGCCCACTCACTAACCACAGTTCCGTCCTCTTAAGTCATTTTCTTTGTCTTGGCCATTTCCCCCCACCCCTTATAAAACCTCTCCCTGAGATTATGAATGGTTTTGATGACACTGCAGATCAATTATTTGTCTTGTCCGCAAACATCAGAAGGTCCTCTTAGTCCCTGAGCACTTCGAGAACCGCAGTCGGAGAAGCACTGCAGACCCCTCTCTAGGCCAGCGGCAAAACCCCCGCCCCCCACCCTCCCTGCACTCTGGCCAGCACGGACACGTAACTCCAAAATGCCTGACATACCTGTGTGCCGACTTTAAAAGTGAGGGGGGCCTGGACTGCTGCAACTAGGGTCCTTTCTGAGCTTTGAGGTTTCCTTCCTTTAAGCATCTCCAAAAAAGAGGATTTTCATCTTCTTCACCATTTCATCTGGTGGGAGGAGGGTGGGAACAGCCCCCACAGGAGGTGTCACACCTGTCCTCCTCAATTTAGCTGTCCTGGTTTTCACAGGTTACCTGACAGTCCTGTCACCATGGCAGGTCCAATGGCAAACGCTAACACCACAGAAATGATAAAAAACCAAAGGAAGCTAAATGGCTTTCCTCCACCTGAATGAAGGAAATGTATCTTGCACTGTGCTTCCCTGGGTATTTATGGGTTTATTCCAATCTTTTCTAGGCCAGAAAATTCCTGAGCTCACGACAGGCCGTCCTGTCACCATGACAAACAGGCTGGCTGAGACCGGGCTGTGCCTGCGATTGCGTTTTCCACCCTCCAAACAGAATATATTAGACGTTACGCAGGCAGCATTTATTTTAGGAAGGCTTTTCATTATGGCGACGTAAAATGTCAAGGCTGAGACTCAGCGGGCTCTCTCCAGACCTGCAGGCTCCCTCGTTATCTGACAAATGCACAAGCTCCTGCCACGTGATGAGTGAGCGGGCCCAACCCTCCAAGCAGGCAACCCAGCATCTAAGTTAATGAACCACTGGGAAATGCTGGAGGAGGGAGGACTCTGACATGGACATAGCCCTCCAGGACAGAGGCAAGAGGCATCAGGCTGCAAGCAGTCAAACAGTGAAGAGCAGGGAAACGTCAGGGTGCTCTGGGGGAGGGGGGCGGGGGGGAGTCCGCAGTGGGTCCTGGCCCAGAACACAGGCACCGTGCCCTATCCCAGACATGCAGGACAGAGGTGCAGATCATGCTGGAGGAAGAAACGACTGGCATGCTGCTAGCTATGTCCAGTGCCGTACTAAGGCATGCATTAGAAAAGGTGACTCATTTATTAAAAACTAGTGTTTACAGGGGCACCTGGGTGGCTCAGTCGTTAAGCGTCTGCCTTCGGCTCAGGGCGTGATCCCGGAGTTCTGGGATCGAGCCCCACGTCAGGCTCTTCTGCTGGGAGCCTGCCTCTTCCTCTCCCACTCCCCCTGCTTGTGTTCCCTCTCTCACTGGCTCTCTCTCTCTCTGTCGAAAAAATAAATAAATAAATAAATAAATAAATAAATAAATAAATAAAAGCTAGTGTTTATAAACTGCATACCTATTAATATATTTAGTTCAGCCTCCTTAATTTATAGATGGGGAAAAATGAGGCCCAGAGAAGTAGATAATTTGGTCATTCATAATATAATGAACCCCCTTACTTTTTTCTCGTTACTCCCAGAGAAGGTAGAAACATTAAGTGATTCCTTCTGGGGGTGTTGGTTTGGGAGAAAAACCAACAACTTTTAGACTGCATTTCCTTTTTCCAACACACCGAGGAAATGTGCAGGGAAACAAGGTCTTCAAATACTGGTGTCAATCATACACCTGGTTTATATTGCACAAAATTGTGATATTTACCACAAGTACTCTAAACATGTTCCTGGAGCAGACATCACTCACCTATCACACTTCATAGAAATAGTCCTTCAACATGATGACTACAGTTAACACTGATGCATACTGTGTGTGCGTGTGTGTGTGTGTGTGTGTGTGTATATATATATTTTGTTTTTTGAGAGAGAGAGAGAGAGAGCGTGCACACAGGGCAGGAGGGGTGGCAGAAAGGGAAAATGAAATCTTTTTTTCTTTTTTTTTGTTAAGATTTTATTTATTTGAGGGGCGCCTGGGTAGCGCAGCCGTTAGGCGTCTGCCTTCGGCTCAGGATGTGATCCCGGCGTTGCGGGATCGAGTCCCACATCGGGCTCCTCCGCTGGGAGCCTGCTTCTTTCCCTCCCACTTCCCCTGCTGTGTTCTCTCTCTCGCTGGCTGTCTCTATGTCACATAAATAAATAAAATCTTAAAAAAAAAAAAGATTTTATATATTTGAAAGAGAGAGCATGAACCAGGAGAGGGGCAGAAGGAGAAGCAGGCTCCCCACTGAGCAGGGAGTCCACCACAGGACTCAATTCCAGGACCCTGGGATCATGACCTGAGCCAAAGGCAGACACTTAACTGACTGAGCCACCCAGGCGCCCCCGCATGTATATTTAAAAGTTGCTAAGACAGTAAATCCTAAAAGTTCTCGACACGAGGGAAAAACATTTCTTTTTCTTTTTCCTTTCTTTGGTATCTGATGAGATTACGGGTGTTTTTTTTCGTTTTGTTTTGTTTTTTTAAAGATTTTATTTATTTATTCAACAGGATAGAGACAGCCAGCGAGAGAGGGAACACAAGCAGGGGGAGTGGGAGAGGAAGAAGCAGGCTCCCAGCGGAACAGGGAGCCTGATGCGGGGCTCGATCCCACAACGCTGGGATCACGCCCTGAGCCGAAGGCAGACGCTTAACGACTGAGCCACCCAGGCGCCCCGAGATTACGGATGTTAACTAAACTTAACGTGATTATCAACTCACAATGTATGCTAAGTCATGCTGTACAATACCTTAGACTTACACAGTACTGTATGTTAACTGTATTTCAATAAAACTGAAAGAAAAAAATATTCCATAAAATAGTGGTTTCTATCTTTTTTAAATTTCATAGACAAGTAACCATGCTTGTTTGATTGTTTTTAATCACAGGGGAACCTCTAGAAAGTTGCCAAATCTTTAGGTTTCCAATTTAAAATGCTTAAAAAAAACCCACACCTACCACCTGCTATCGACAGTCACTACCTGGGGCGCCTGGCCGGCTCGGCTGGCAGAGCGTGTGACTCCTCATCTCAGGGTTGTGTTCAAGCCCCACACTGGGTGTAGAGATTATTAAAAATAAAGCCTTTTAAAAAGAAAAACAAAACAATCACTAACTAATTAATAAATAAAATCTCGGTATTTTAAAAAGTCTTTAAAAGTGAGTGACTCTGAACTGATGGGAAGGAGCCACTCACCATCGTGCAGCGTCAGGGCCGCCACAGCTGCTCCAGCCTCACCAGGTGACCAGGTTTGGTCCTCCGGGCAGCTCAGTGCAAATAATCCACATGGCTACACACCCCAAAGGCACTACACTGACCTTCGGGTTACAAACAAGGCTTTCTAAGGGAGTGTGCACTGAATACACCCAGAACCAGATCATTGCTGAATAACCTAGAAAGAAATCAAGTTTGGGCCTCCACAAACCCAGGGCAACTCCAGACACACTATGCTCCACTTCCTTGTTGCTCAGGGACCTAATGCAAATTTCATCACTGCAAGTTGGGGCAGAGAGCCAGACAGAGGACAGGGCGGTAAGCCTGGGGTACGGAATTGTGTGTGTATCCACCTAACCCCACTTCCCACAAAGAAGATGCCGGGCTGTTCACGATAAAAAGGACAAACGCAATCAATCACCCTGTCCAGGAGACGGAGGAACAGTAAAGGCTCATGCAATGCAAACCCATCTGTTACCCTCCCTGCTGGAAGAGCCATAGCCTCACCACAGAAAGTCAAGAGAACATCTTTTCCAAAGCCTCCCAGGGCACCGGCTGCCCTTTTTGCTCACCAACAGCACAGGTATCCTGTGCCGTTGCCATGACCACCACTATCGCCCCCTACGTTCCTTCCTCATTTTCCTGAGCATCCGAGTATACCAGCAACAAGAACATACTCTTCGTCTAACTTCTAACCCCTCTACTGCCGCCTTACGCCTCGGCCCCGTCTGAAAATGCTGAGCACCCGACCCGCACACAGGGAAGGCTGGGACAAAACTGGGGGGAAAGCCCTGCTTCAAAAGATGGAAAAGGATATGACTCAGAGTGATGTTTCCTTCCTGTCCTTGGGTTAGA
>NW_024425563.1:564111-574434 GCF_017311325.1 Ursus maritimus | reverse complement strand
TGTATGATGAGTCCAGTTTCCAAGGCCTTCACTCATCATAATGCAGGTGCCCCTGGGGGCGCCTAGGTGGCTCAGTTGGTTAAGTGTCTGCCTTCGACTTGGGTCATGATCTCAGGGTCCTGGGATCGAGCCCCGCATTGGGCTCCCTGCTCATCCGGGAGCCTGTTTCTCCTTCTCCCTCTGCCCCTCCCCCTCACTCATGCTCGTGCGCCCACTCTCTCTCAAATAAATATATAAAATCTTAAAAAAAAAAAAAAAAGCAGGTGGCCCTGTTCTTCCCTCCTTTCCCCCTTCGCCCTGTGGCTTCGCCCACTTCAGGTCCCAGGACTCATGCCCCTCCACCAGGTCTTAGGGAAGGGGTGCTGCCCCCACACGTGGGACCCACATATCAGAAACACAGGGAACCTCTGGAGCAATGAACACAGGGTCTCTGAGTCAAACTGAAGTCACCAAGGAGGAAAATCGTGACTCTGGGCCCCAAATCCAGTACAGATTCAGGTGTCACCCTCACTCACTCACAGCCTGGACCCCAGGCCCAGAAGGTCATGACTCAGCCAGCGTCACAAGTTGTTCTGTGCAGTCAGGACAACGGCTGAGCCCTCACACCCCTGCCACATAGCCAAGCACGCCAAATCTAGACAAGAGTTCTTCCTTCTCACTCTCATTTTTGTTCCATGAACACTTCACCTTCTGCTTTTTCTAGCTGTTAATTCAGGACATAGCCCAGAGAAGAAGCCAAAGGTCATCAATTCCAAAACCAAGCCATGCAGACCACAGAGCAGAGAAGGATAATAACCCCACAGGCCCTTCAACTCATCCACAACTTGCAAAGTATCTAAAGATGATAGGTACTTTTAGCCCTTCAATGCTGATCTATGAAACACCTTATAAACTGGTAGACTGAGGTCAACTGTAGTTTGTGGTTGAGGAAACAACTCATAGCACTGAACCTAAGATGTTTTTGTACCTTTTTAGGATAGCAGCCACCCCATGCAAAGCCCCACAGGACCCAGACAGAAAGTCACAAGCACTATGAACAAGGAGGAGGTGGGGGAGGAAGGCCAGGACATAAGACCCTTCGCCTGCTGCCCTGGAGCCAGCATATTCCCAAGCATCTCGTGTGGTGTGTTTTCAAGCTGGACCTGACACTCCACCCAATGAGTCTCCAATTTTTAATCAGTTCCCTGTTTCATTTCATTTTATTCTGTTTGTGTTTGTTTTGTTTATTTTTGCACGTTGTTATTGTGTAATAAGACCCATATCTGTCAGCACATCTAATGGAAAGCAACTATTTCTTAAGGATCCCAAAAGGTAAAAAGCCGGCTTCATAGGTGCTACTTCCATTTCCTGGCAAGAATTAGGAAGCACAATGAAATAAACATGGAATAAAAATATAGATTTTACTTTCCAAAATCTCACACAGATAAAAGAGCTTCCCAACCCAAGAACAGTGTATCTGGCATTGAAGAGTCTCTAGAGTTAAATAAATTAATTTTAAAATTGTTATTGCAGAATAAGCACTGGGAATGCACAAGAAAGGTCCTACTGGGCTTCTGGAGGCAAGGAAGGTTCTGGAAGTCAGGGAAGGTTTGGGAAGGTTTGGGAGGGCAGAGTAAGTTCTAGATGACAAAGAAGGTTCTGGAGGGCAGGGAGATGTGAAAAGACAGAAATTTTTCTGGAGGCAGAGAAGGTTCTGGCGGGAGGAAACACAGGGAAGGTTTTGGAGGCAGGGAAGGTTCTGGAAGGCAGCAACACTGTCTTGTTCACGTGTGCATATCCAGTGTCCAGCACAGTGCCTGGTGCATAGTAGGTACTCAATCCATGGTACTAACCAGAGGTTTCCCTACCTGCCTAATTTTATAGGTCAGTGGGAAACTGGTACTCTTTATTCACAGTGAAAATGAAGAATCCGGACAAAGAATAAGTATCTCAATTTCCCTCAAAATGTCATTTAGTTTGGTCCTGGTCATCAATGTGAGAAACCGTGGAGCTACCTCAGAACCCTAACGATGCCACCCTCTTCCAAAGAAGACTGGCTCTTGCTTCTCCCTGGTGGCTGAGGATCCAAGGACCCCTAATCGCCTGATCCAACCAGAAACTATGATGATTCACAGCTGGGTCTTTGTCCCTGGGAGGAGGCCTGTCCTGTCTCTGTGGAACCATTTCTCCCAGTGTGCAGCCCACTGGGGTCCCAAGTCTCATCTGGGAGGCAAACCAGGGACCCCCTGCAGTCCCTCCCCAGAACTGGTTGACACCCTGGTCTTTCCTCTCTTGGGTCTCAGCCCAACAACTCTTCACACTGATCCTTCTTGTATTTCCTACTTTTTGTCCAGATTCTCTTGTGTTCTCAGTGGGTTAATCGAACGACTCAGTCCACCACTACTGGACACAGAACTTTATCCAGGATCTTTGGCATTGAAATGGCTTTCGAATTTGTTCTCCAGCAAAGCTGGAGCTGATAGTGAAATGGCAGCTTCTACGTGGACACGAGAGTGTGATATATGTCATTCAGCTCACTGACAGCTGCTACTACAGCAAGCTCACCAATACGAATTTGTATTTTCTGAATGATCTACATTTTATTCCCACTGAATAAAGTAAATCTCACCCCCAACACTGTCTAGGCTGAAGAATTGTCATTAACCCATTTGGAAATGTTCTTAGACTGAGAATCTAAATTTTAAAGGGTTGTTCTAGAGGTTAGAGGGAGGCACGATGAATACTAGCAAGAAAATCTGACGCTTACAGCACAGAAATGTATTTCTTGCCCTCATCTTACTTTTATAAAGTTAACAACAGGAATGAATACTGTTCCTGGTACAGATACCTCAACTGAGAATCAACATTCCTTTGTACTTCATTAAAGTTTTATGCTGACCACCAGAGAAATGGGTGGCTCAGTGGTTAAGCGTCCGACTTTGGCTCAGGTCATGATCTCAGGGTCCTGGGATCAAGCCCCGTGTCAGGGCTCCACGCTCAGCAGGGAGTCTACTTGTCCCTCTCCCTCCGCCCCTCTCCCCAGTCATGCCACTCACTGTCTCTCAAATAAATAAAATCTTTAAAAAAAAGAAAAAGAAAAAAAAATCAGCT
Organism: Ursus maritimus; assembly: GCF_017311325.1. NCBI lineage: Eukaryota > Metazoa > Chordata > Mammalia > Carnivora > Ursidae > Ursus > Ursus maritimus. The sequence continues at coordinate 571,344 of NW_024425563.1, read as the reverse complement.
TTTACTGCTGATGAGGCCAGATACAGCTAATAAATTTTCAAGATAAGATTATGTTATTTGTGATTACAGTCAGTTTTCAGTATTGCTTTTGAAAACAGAGTCCAACCCTAAAGTAACCGGAAGGGACTCTGGAAGTATAACTAGGCCACGTTCCTGACTCTAGCAAGGGCTCACCACACTCTTCATGTTCATTCTTCCCTTGAAGACTTTCAGACCAAGAGACTACCCCCAGAGCCCTGACATCCCTAGATCTGAACATCCTCACTTAGTATTTACAAATTGCTGAACCAGGGAAACTTTTCCAGCTCTGTAAGTCTGTAATTGTTTTATTTATTCAGCAAAAATTACTGAGTATATATACTGGGATATGCCCATACTTACACTCACAACTAAATATACCTGATACATGGGCAAACTCTGCAGCCTCAGGAGGCCCTGGCAAATGGCCCACTGAGTTCTGGTGAAGGAAGGATGAACGACCCTCTGCTGGTTGTCATGAGGCACCGCAGCCCATTGCAATGCATTGTGCCTGGTGATGTGATTTATGGACTAGATGACCCATTGTAACTAACACAATATGAGCCAGAGATCTGAAAGGATCCTTGCAAAGAAATCATGCATTGTTAACAACCACAAAAACAAAGAAAATGGAGGTGAGCGCTGATACTTCTCTTAGCGGGAACTGTCCTTCAGACACATTCTGAGTTCAAAGACATAGCAATTTAATTAGACCCAACAAGAAGGTGGCTAAAAACATCATAAATCATCCTTCAGACTTTTCCAAATATGGATTTACATATATTATCATCAATAGTAGACATTGTTCTAACTGTATTTTGTGACCTGAGATAGTAGATGATAGCTTGAAGCCATTAAGATTAAAGACATTTGAAAACTAAGCATCTGAAACATTATTAATAATAATTTTGATGAGTACAGAGGAGTTTTTTAATTTTGTCATACTCTTTTTTTTAAGATTTATTTATTTTAGAGAGAGAGTGTGTGCACGAGCAGGAGGGGCAGAGGGAAAGGGTCTTCAAGCAGACTCACTGCTGGGCATGGAGCCTGACCCGGCTCACAACCCATGAAACAGAGTCAGATGCTTAACGCCTAAGCCACCCAGACACCTCTACAGAGACGTTTTCATACCTGCAACAATAGCTTAATGACTAGTTAATAATTACTTTAACGATTATTAATCTCTCATTCTTTTAAATTTGTTTTTTTAACTTGTTTTATAATAATCATTAGTTCAATACAGCATATGTATAATTTGTAAATAAGTGTATGTGTCTGTGTGTGTGTGTGTGTATCTGGTAATAACTGTACATTTCTATTGGGCATGCCATCAAACCTGTAGACCCCACTGGGGAGAGGTGGAGAGGAGAGCATGTGCCTGGGGGACAGGTGTGGCGTAGAGGGCGTGCGCCTCCTCCATGACGTTTGGGGAGGTTTCCAACCAAACAGTGACAGGATCAGATTTTCATGGCAGTCACTGCCTGAACTGGAGAAAGGCTTGGAGGAGGGCAAGACTTCTATTACAATTTGTTCTGCCATATTTCAGCCAAGCTCTTCCTCTTCCACACAGGAGCACATGGCCGGCAGCTGCCTCCCACGACTACATTTACATCAGGTCTTCTGGTTTCGCGTGGCTGACATGAGGGCCAGTTCTCTGCAGACGGTTCTCTGGGGTGGGGACATCTGTGCCCTGCAGGACGTTCAGCAGCATCCCTGCCTCCACTCTGTAGGGCCCAGTAGCAGACCTGCCACCCCAGCTGCGTCAACCAAAAGACAGTGGAGACCACTGCTGGGAACCACTGGGTTACATGAACGAACCAACCACCGGCTTCTCCTCCAGGCTGCAAGTTAAAACCACCCTCTGTCCTTTCTTCAGAGAGGGTATTCTCCCTTCCATTAGTCATTTATTTTACACAGCAAAGCAGCATCTTTTGAGACTCTGGAGAAAGTACTACAACATTAGGAACACGATAACAATATATCCAGACCTGGGGAGAATCTTCCAAAATGAAGTTTTGATTTTGGAGTTAGTACCCATTTCATTACAATCTTTGCGAGACATGTTATTTTATGTAATATTGCCTCTAGCAGTCTGGAACATTCTTTTTTCCATAGTGCTTAACTTTAAATTTACCCTGGATATCTGGTGTTCTTTCAGAGTTTCTATGAAAAACATTTAATCATTAAACAAACACTATATATTCTTCAAAAGCATTTAGACCAAAAATATCACTTTTTAACATCACTAATAGACTTCTTCATTAATGTACTGATATTGTCCTAAAATGGGTTTAATATCTATATTTCAGTCCTTCAAAACCTTTGAAAAATAAGAACAGGCATATCTATATAAATATCCAAATTTTCAGCTTGGTTGCACATTTTTATCTTCTCAGAATAGCACTAAATCAAGATGTTCTTTCAGAAGTACATCTTACTTCCCAAAGAGACAAAATACATATAACCAAGCAAAATCTAATTTCATTGCTAACATTCGGTACTCTTTTTGTCCCTTATAAATGTCTCATGTTTTTTACTAGTAATTATTCATTCCCAGACTGTTCTTTTGATATTGCCTTGGTCCATCCCCCTAGACATTTGCTTTCCATATGTGAATTCCATAAGATGGTTTTCAGCAACCAGCAATGCAATTTACACATTTCTAGTTACTTGATCTGCACGTATGCACTCCATCCTCTGTGACAACAGTAAATTAAAATCTAAGCTCACTTATATGTGAGGAAGAGACAACTATTAAAAATTGTCATAGAAATTAGAAAATAAGTAGATCTCGCTTCTTAGGGGACTAAACTAAAAATCTAATGTGTATTCTGAAAAATAATTTTTCCATTTAAAAAGGTTTATTGGGGTGCCTGGGTGGCACAGTCAGGTAAATGCATGACTTGGTTAGGGCTCAGGTGGTGATCTGGGGTTGTGAGATCGAGCCCTGTATCAGGCTCTACACTCAGCGTGAAATCTGCTGAAGATTCTCTCTCCCTCTCCCTCTGCTCCTCCTGCTCACACACATACACGCTCGCGCTCTCTCTCTCTCTAAAATAAATAAATAAATCTTTTAAAAAAATACAAAGGTTTCTCTATTCAACGGTCAAAATGCTTAGACTCTCAGCAATTAAAAATTCACGTAAAAGAGTATTCTCTGGGTCTCGAACATCCACACTTACTACGCCCTCCTGAAGTACTTGCTTCTTGTCGCAAACAAAACGAAAGCAAACCGGAGACCCAAGGCCTGGTGTGATCACTCACAAGAAGACATGCTCAGTGAACACGTGGAGTAACCAGCAGGCTGGGCACAGCCTGGGCACAGGGCCATTGTGCCCAAGCACCCTGCCAGACTCCTGCCAGAAGACGCATTTCAGCCCAAACCTGGCTCTGCAAATAATGAAAGTCTCAGCACAATTTTGCTTCTGACATCATAGTTTCTCCATTCCAACTCAGCTCTGTTACAAAGCCTTTTTTTAAAGCATATTCCAGGCCACAGGAATAGAAATAGATATTAACAGATACTAGGGGCTCAGAACATGGGGGTTCTTGCTGGGCAAGCCCCAGAGCACGTTCCCCACAGCACAAGGGCTTCAAGTGGGGATGCCGCATCTCCCCTGTCTGCCTACCTCCCACCAGCACCTCCGCTTACCTCATCCCACAGGTATTTCTGCCAGGTTTTTTCTGGGGAATCGTGTGCTGCAGACCCAAGCCACACACTACAGAAGTTCACCAACAGTAACAAAACACAAGAGCACCATCCCTTATACATGGGCGTAAAAGCTGGTGGTCAAGACGGAAACAGAGTCAGGGCAAGGTGGAAGCACACATGGCTCAGCTCCTGACCCTCCCCACTATCCCACAAACAGCCCAGGGGCCTGCAGAACCCAGGGAACCTCACAAACACTGGAAGAGCAAAGGGAGAGCTTGTCCTTGTCTTTTCTCTGAGAGAGAGGCTGCTGGGAAGAGACAGGTAAACTACGGGGAGCAAACAATGGAATGACGCACAGACCCAGAGGCCACGGATCCTCCCTGAGGAATAAGACACAGCCCCAAGCAGGTCAGAGAATGCACAGGATTCTAACACACCAAACTGCCAGGCTGCCCTTCTCTCCCTGCCTTGCCACAGGCCAGCCAAACACTGAGCCCACAAGAATCGCTCCCTCCAACTGCAGCTCAGAGGCAGGCAACAGACCACAGAGTGACCAAGCTCCGGGAGAGCAGAAGAGCGGCCCGCAGAGGCGCACTGACAAGCAGAAAGAGACAAACTGTACTGACTGCTGGATGCCAACAAAGGGAAGGGTCTAGAGGTCAGGGCCCTCCCTGCAGAGGGGGACTTGGTCCTGGCAGGCCCACACCCCGAGCCCCAATCAGAAAGTCTGAGCCCAGGGCCCACAGAGACAGATGCTAACGGAGTCAGAGCTCCAGGAGGCACTTAGCCTCCCACTCTGACCCCACCGTCATGGCCACCGCAGCCTCTTCTGAAAGGGCACAGTGGCACAGCCTGTGCGTGCTCCCACAGCCCCAGGTCCTCAGCTACACGGCACAGAACGCGGTGGACCTGGGAGCCCCTCGTGGGGGTTAGAGCATGCTTTCCTCGCTCAGCCCTCGCTCCGCTCGAATAGAGGCCTCAGGATGCAGAGGGCGTGCTTCGTGTCACGCCCTCACAGTGGGTGCTGTCTTCTGTATTAGGCTGCGGAAGGCAGACGTGCACAGCACGGTGGGACCCCAGGTGCAGTCAGTGCTGTGAGTGACCCTCAGAGCTTTTACCAGAGGTGAGTCCTCTGGTCTCTATCGTCAGGTATTTTTCATGCCTCAGTCACAAAGACAAAAGTCCAGACACCTAGGAACAGTGAAACCTAGACATGTCAAATATACTGAAAAAGTGCTCTGATTTTTGCATTTATCAAGTATTATATAATACTTCAAAAGAAAATGTTTAGTGTACCTGAAAAAGAGTATGTACTCTTTTTCTTATACCTTCCACTCAAACATGTAAGAAATGTATATAACTATTATTCAAGCACAATTTCTTCTATACAAGGGCTTGAAGCTCTTTGAAGGTATGATGTGAAATGCGTTCCAGATGGTGCTATCACCATTAGTCATTCTCATTAGAACATAATTAGGTCTGCATCCTAACTGTGTATAACTATTTTTTAATATGTTTATTAAAAAACATAAATGATATTACTATTTAAAATGTAATGGTGGGACACCTGGGCGGCTCAGTCGGTTAAGCGTCCAACTCTTGATTTCAGCTCAGGACATGATCTCAGGGCTTGAGATCAAGCCCCAAGTTCAGTGGGGAGTCTGCTTGAGATTCTCTCCCTCTGCCTCTCTCCCGTCCCACACCCCATGTGCACACGCGCACGCACACACACACACTCTCTCTTTCTCTCTCTCTAAAATAAATAAATCTTTTTTAAAAAATAAAATGTACTGGTAAGGCTTTAAAAAATCTCAATAGTCAATTCAGCTGAAACTTGGATTCACCGAAGAACTAGTATTTTCAACAATAACAATATTCCAACCTGTCTGGCCACCAAACTCCAACATTAAGTGGAAAAAAATGGAGCTCCCAGGAATAGTAACAACCAGGACTGCCATTACCAAGGACTCTCCACCATCTCATATAATCCTCTCAAATGAAGAATTTGGTATTTTGCTCATGGTATAAATTCAGAGAAATTACAGGTGAAGTCCTTTCATTTCCCTTGATTTTTTCCCCTTGACTTCTGAGTGTAAGTGCAAACTGTAAAGATTACCAAATTGGGAAGATAAGGCAATCTTTCAGTCTGTCAACATGCTGCATGGAAACACTCACTATCTTTTGCCATTTAATTTGTGTTCTAGACCCATATCCACCCATTCCCCACCATGCTTTCAGAAATAACCTACAGTATTTGTTTCTTTCCGTGTTTATTGTTTCATGGCATCAAAGACCAAAACACACTGGTGAAGCAGGTAGAGAACATGGGAAGACTTGGTCACAAGGATGGATACCCGTCCCTTGGGACACACCCTGGTATTTCCCACATGGGCTTATAATCACATCTGTGTGCTGCTCATATAACACTTAAATCAGATGGAAGACGAGTGACCTTAACCTAGACCTCTTTTCAAGCAGAAGCAGACAAAGAGATTCAAGAAGTCCTGAAGTATGTTTTGGTAAAAGCAGATGTGCCTTTGCAGGACAAAACATGCCTTGAGGTGAGAAGGTGGGTAGATAGAGAGTGGCCCATGCAGCTTCCTCGCCCAGTTTCCCACTCCCAGCCCACCACTAAGAAAGAAGCTCTCACCAGTATGCCTCAGCCGCTGCCATTAAAATACCAGCTATTTCGGAGAATATACAAATCACTGAATTGGCTTCAGGCCCTACCACAGGTTAATTACTGCTTTGAGCTGGATTAAAGCCACGGCCCCAAATGGAAAAAGCATCAGCCTCCCATGGCCAGTTTTACTGGCTGCTCTGTCCATTTACAAGTTGACTATATTTCACTGTTGGAATCAGAACTGACTTGCACCATTAATATAAAGTCCTTTTCCTGGGGTGCCTGGGTGGCTTAGTCGGTTAAGCATCTGCCTTAGGCTCAGGTCATGATCTTAGGGTCCTGGAATCGAGCCCAAGGTCAGGCTCCCTGCTCAGCAGGGAGTCTGCTTCTCCCTCTCCCTTTGCCTCTCCACCTGCTCATGCGTGCACTCTCTCTCTCTCAGATAAATAAATAAAATCTTTTAATTAATTAATTAAAGTCCTTTTCCCTTTGGAAACCAGGTCAGCCTTCCTCCTGAAAATTCCTTCCACCAAACAAACCATTTCCAAACATCTTTTGTACTGTATGTAGGACATTGCCTCAGAAGCCAAAATGGGCCTTCAGAACACACAGTGACACAGAATGCCCATGTCATGGGAGGGAAAGTTTCATTCTTCCTCTACCACATGCCTCAGAAAATAATGAGAGACTAAAATGAGCCATCCCTTTGCTTGTTTGCCACTCTAAATGTCAAGCTTAGATGAAATCTACTCTTAAAATTTTCTAATGAGAATAATTCCTCCTTCATCCCTTACTCTGAAGTAGGCTTTTTCTTGTGACAGGTCTGAAACGAGAGCTAGCTTCTCTGATGTTTGTATTACCACATTTAAAAAACCTGATGGAAGCACAGAAGCATTCTGAACAGTGTTTATGAACACATTAAGCCGTGAACTCTACGGTG
>NW_024425563.1:556683-564106 GCF_017311325.1 Ursus maritimus | reverse complement strand
TGCATTCCTGCCATGAGGGAAGGTTAAAATGTCCAAAAACACAGTATCCATTTCCAAACATCAAGATTCACTCAGAGAGGCTAACCAGATAATTGAATCTGACACCAGAACAAGACCCAAGTCAGAAAATCAACACACACCCCCTCCCCCGCCACCTCAGACCAAAGAGCATTTTCAGATTCTCTCTCAAACAGGCCCATCAAGCTAGTGGTTCTGAAGCTCCTTAGGGAAAGGCAATCTGACAAGTGAAAATCACCTCTGTCCCTATAATAGTAAGAGGCAGACACCGCTGTTCTTGTGGAGTTAGAGACATGTTCTTAGGGGGCACAGGTTCCTCCTGCTGGGACCTTCTGCTGGCACCCTAAGGAGCTATCCCCGCGCCTCATCCTGGGGTCTCCTGCTAGAGAGAAAAGGAAACTCCGAAGACCAGAGAACTAGGACCCAATCCCGGCACCAAGTATCTTACTGTACTCTTCCTAACCACTCTAAGCCTCAGTCTTTCCATCCGTAAAAAGGGAGCTATAAATTCTCACCCATCAAGGTGTTTCTAGGGAGTACACGTAACTGCATGTAGAGGGTTCCAGAGGCTCAGAGTAGTCTGTCACTACAAAGGGAGAGCACAGGGCAATGTTGGGGGGAAGGAACTTCCATGAGCTGTCATCAGAAGCTATATCTAGAATGATACATCAGAACAAAAAACTCAGTTTCACCATATGATCACTTTTAATTAAATTTAAAAAGAGAAAATGCCCCAATCTATTTTATAACTATCCCCCTCCTGCCCGTTCAACTGCCCTCACAGAAACCATTACTAGTCCCATTGTACTGAAAGGGAGTGTCCTTGCATTTTCTGAACCATAATCGTAGGACTGAGGGAACAGATAAATGAGAGAAATAAAATGCCCTGTTATCCGCCTCCACACTGGGAGTTAACACCAAGAGATCGCCACAAAACCCTGAAGAGCTTCCTTATTTCTTCACATCATACACACAAAGACCATTTTAAACACAGATTGGCCCTGATGTTTCACACATCAGCACCTCTAGTCCAAAGTTCAGGGCCTTACACTTAGGGGAGTCATCGGCTTCTCAGCGCTGAGGCCAACTAACAAACAAAAAAGTCACCTAACATGTGAACATAAGTGTTTCCAGGAGAACCGCACCCCTCTTCACTTCCTGCCCTAAATATTTAAATAGTGGTCGTGGCAGACTTGCTGGAGATAGCACAAATTAAAAAAAAACTTCCTTCTTCCTTCAACAAACTGTTTCCAGCCAGCAGAAGAGTGCACTGATTATTTTCTGCTTCTTGAGTTTTCTGTCCCCCTATCAACCAAGATTAAAAAATAAGTCCAGCTGGGTCCATATTCATGAAGGTCAATTTAGACTAATGTGGAAACAGCTGCCAGGTGCTTTTATGCAGAGCAGAGACTTATCTGCTACGAATTCAGCTGTTTGCTTTCTCAGGAAATGGAACATCTTGTCAGTAGAGATAAGACAGGTTCCTGGTTAACTGAGCCTCACTGGGCCTGCATCCACTGGGATAGATCTGGATTCAAATTCTTTCTGCCCATTTCTTAAAGGTTTTTGGTTTTTGGTTTTTGCCTCTCCACACACAAAGAATGCTTAAACTAACAGTATTTACACAAACCTAAGCATATCTTAAATATATGCCACCCAAAGCCAAAGGGTTATTTTTAGTTTGGGTCACATTAATTACGTTTACAAACACAAAAAATTCATAAGGAATTTTTAAATTCTAAGGTAATCTCCAAGAGCTCATGGTAACAGAAACCTTTCTTAATAAGATCATGTATAAGGATGGCTCAGCTAACCCCATCCCTCTTTCAAACTTCTCCTCTTCCTCACCCCATATTCCTAACTTTTAAAAATTAAAACGTGGGTGAATAGCTGCATTCACAAGTAAGGTAATACTGCCTGCCTGGAAAAAAGAGAAGAATGAGAACAAAATTAACTCAGAATGCAGCAGTTATTATCACATAAAAGAAACAATAACTGCCCTAGAGCTCATTGAAACATCACTCTGGGTGATCACCCTGGTTGCACGTCTCATCTAACTGCGGATTCACCATACTGCTACTGCCCTTCTGCGTGGAAAGCCAGGGACTCAGCAAGTCTGCATATTTCATGGTCTACAGAAATGCCTGCACGCATGCCATGATGGGACCCAACACCACCACAGAGGAAAGTAGAAAGCAGACTACCAAAAATGTAGCACCCCTCCTCCACCTACTTGGTGGGCACCACTGATGATGATCTTGGTAACCAGGTGCAGAAACAGATCAGCTTTTAAAGGAAGAGCTGCAAGATGCTGAGATGCACAGCTGAGCTTAGCACGGAGAGGAAGCCATCTCAAAACCTCTTTTATTCCCCACACATTCCTTCCGAGTCTGACACGTTTAACGGCAGTCTCTGGACACAGGAGATAGCAGCACCACAGTTCCACCCAGTGCATCTGGTTTCGTGGATGAACCCGCCGTCTGTCACCTCCCTTCCACAGAAGCCCGAGGTTTTCCATGCACCCCAATCCTTCTGCATGGGGACGTCGGCACCAGACTCAGAAAGAGCCAGAGCAGGGGGGAAGAGACAAGCAAAGAAAGACTCACAGCCTGAAAGGAGGTAGCAGGGTTTTTGCTCCAGGGGAGGGGCAGGCTGCTCATTACCGTACACCCAACAAAATCAAGGGCTATGGACCCTAAGAAGCAAAGATGGATGTGTGCTTCTGTGGCAGAAAGGATGCTCTGATTTAAAAATAAACAATCATGCTATCTAGTTCCCAAGCAAGGGACTCCTGCTCCTGGCTCCTCTCTCCTCAGCTCTGAGTGGCTCACCGGTGAATGAAAAATATGTGGACAAATCAGGAGACAAAAACAAGGGAGAAAAAGAAACATTCACCTGTCTCAAAGCTAGAAGCACTGGCTAGCTTTGACTCTGGATTCTCTAAGCAACATTTGCAGGAAAGGTTGATTCTGTCTTTTGGCAAATGAGATTCTTATTTCTTTAGCAAGAGAAAGGTCTTTTATATGATTGCTCTTAAATGTGGGGGCTGTTCGAGCAGGTTCACAAACTGGCTTCCCTATAACTAAAAAAATGGCTCAAAGACAAACACCTTGCATTCAAATCAGACTTATATGGTACTGGGCACCTGAACAAAAGGTTGTCCTGAAATCACAGAGAAAGGCAGAGGGAGGGAGCAAAGGAGCACCCAAAGATGGAACTATAAGAAGAGAACAAAATCGCTAAACTATCCTCGACAAGGCTGCCTGATGCAGAAATGGTATTTTGAGTAGAAGCAAAGTTGAATCATACCATTGATGGGGGTGCCATTATTCCCAACCTGTTCAGCTCTGATAATAGTGTCAAACATAATAGAAAACTATATGTCATGAAGAAGCTTTTTGCACCAGAAAGACATGGACATATAGGTGGTGCAAGGGCAGGAAGCTAAAGTGATTAAGGGGGGAAGGATACCCTTGAAGAAAGGGAAAAGGTGAGACATCCACTGCCGCTGGGATGTGCCAAGAGCTGCTGTGTAAATGCGACAGTATCATAGAATGTGGCTCAGAATAAGGAGAATAAACTCATATTTTAGTACTTTTGTTGACTCTGGTTTTCATTAAGAGCTCCTTCACTGTCTAAATCTGAAGAGGACTCTGGCTCAAGTCAAGACAGCCTGTACAGAAAGACCTGGTCTTAGGTCTTACTGGTATAATGGAGACTCCTCATTCTAACCCATAATTTTATGATGCTAGCAAGGAGCAAAAATTCAGATCTCCTTGAACTGTGTGTGTTCTTTAGGCGTCAGCCTGAGCTAAACAAATAAAAAGAGTACACGTGACATGGCTGGGGCCAAAACTAAGGTCTCCAGGTGATCTTTCACTGTGCATTGCATCATTTTTGGAACAATGTACTTAGTGTGACCATTACCAAACAAGATCCAGAGGGCTGAGAAAAAGAAACATGGTAGCATATACTTTTCAGAGGTGACTGTGGTTCCCCCCTCACATATGAATTCTGAGACTATGGCAGCAGCATTCTGGGTCAGGACAGTAGGATAGAAGGCTGAGTTGGCACGATGCAGGGACTTTACACAGGTAGACAAAGCTACATGCTATTCCAGGTTTGGTCCCAAAATGAGAAGAGCACACTTACATCTTATTATCTGTATACACTGCCAGGCAATTTCCAATCATACGGGAAATGTAGCAGGTTAACCCTATCACCCGGAGTCCTTGAGACAGTTTGAGTGCTGTCTGGACCCCTAATGTCCCACATGAAGATAGTATCCGGGAGACTCCCCTGAAATACACAGTAAGCAGAGGAGAAATAAGCCATCCTTTTTAAATATGATTCAACTTTGCCTGTAGCGAAAATACCATTGCTTTGTCAGGCAATATTGTCCAGCAGAGTTTAGCTATTTTCTTCTCTTCATATCCTTCCAATTTTGGGTTGTCCTTTGCTCCCTCCTTCAGCCACCTCTCCCTTCTTCCCTTCTCTGTGATTGAAGCAAGATGCTATGAACTGGGAATTCTAATGGAAAAAGAGTAGTCAAGGCCCAGTGTCCCACTCACCCCATAGAAACCGCCTTCCCTAGAACACCATCACCCGACTCGGTTCTCCCTGGCCCGTGTGCCTGCGGACGGTCATCAGGCCAACTGAGCCAACAGCTCTCCCATGAGGTGACAGGCCTGAGAACGGGCACACAGCTCAAAGGCCATCACTAGTTGGGGGCAAGGTCCTGAAGATGTGGCAGAGTGAGCCCGGCCCCCAAAGCTCGCTGGGCGAGTCTCCCTCACAAAGATGGCCCTCAGCACCCCGGAATGTGGGGGGCACGCCCCTCCAGCCCGGTGGGCAAGGCCGTCCCTCAAGTCACCAGCTCTCCCTCTCACTGCCACGCTGCCCGCCAGGCCGGAGGCACGCGTGAGCAGACGAGTGAAGCAAGGGAGAAGTCGGGGCCACGGGTCCGCATTAGCCAGGAATCTGGGGAGACGAGCTCTCCTGGCGGTGTCTTTGTCTGGGACCACAGGAGCCCAGAAGGGCCGGCCCGGGACGGCAGGCGGCCGCGTGGCGCGCCCTCCCTCCACGACCCGGGGCCGCTCTCTGCCCGCACCTGTAGCGCCCATTCACCACCTATGATTCCAACCCGCGGCGCTCAGGGACTGCGGCCTTTGAAGCGACCCGCCACGAAGCCCGGCGACGACGCGGCCCCGCGGCCCCGCCTGCTCGCCGGCGACACGGTCGGTCTGCACCGGGCGGGCTCCGGCTCGCTTCCCGCTTCGCTCCACCTCAGCCGCCGAAGCAAAATGTCCGTCCGCCGGCGAGGCCGTCGGCAGCAGCGGCCACGCGCTGACCACGCACGCAGGAGTCCGACGCGCGAGCGCGAGGGGGACCCACGTCCGCCGCTTGCCTCCGTCGCCCCAGGCCAGCTCCAGCGCCCCCGGGACCCTGCCCGGCCGCCACACGCACGCGCGGGGCGCGCTCTCCGCAGGCCGCCGGGGCCGACCCGGGCGGAAGTCCTCGCGGGGAGGGGCGCCGGGGAGGAAACTGAGGCAGGGCGCTACGGTGAGGACAGGGAGGCGCCCAGGGCAGGGCAGAGACCCCGCGGAGCCCCCCGCTGCTCCAGCGAGCGCCTCCCACCGCACCCCGACCCCCGCCCCCTCACTCACCCGGGCGCCCCACCCCCTCGCGCCCACAAATCTCCTCCCCACCCCCTCCCCTCCCCCTCCCTCACTGAGAAGCCCCCTCCGCCCGCCGAGAGGTCCCCCTCTCCCGCTCCCCTCCCCGCCGAAGCCCCCCTACCCCGCTTCCCTCACTCACCAGAAAGCCCCCTCCCCCACCCCTCACTCGCCGACAACCCCCTCCCCCCGCTCCCCTCACTCGCAGAGAAGCCCCCTCCCCCAGACCGCTCACTCGCCGACAAGCCCCCTCCCCCCGGCCCCCACTCGCCGACATGCCCCTCCCCCCCCCCTCAGTCGCCGAGCAGCCCCTCCCCCCGCCCCATGACTCACCGAGCAACCCCCACCCTCGCCCCCTCCCTCTCTCAGGCGCCACTTCCCCCACTCCCACACCCCCTCGCTCGCCGAGAAGCCCCTCCCCCCGCCCTCACAGCTCACCCCCCGACTCACCGCGCCCCCTCCCCCCCACACCTCCCCCCACTCACCGAGGAGCCCCGGAAGCGGCCGGGCGCGGGGCGCGGGCGCTGCGCGCGACAGCAGCAGCAGCAGGAGGAGCGCGAGCAGCGGCCCCATGTCGGCGGCCGGGCGGGCGGCGCTCAGTCCATGGCGGCGCGGCGGGGGCGGCGGGACCGACTCTGGCGAGCACCGCTCCTCCCCGCGCTGCCCGCGCCGCCGCCGCTTCAGCACCGGACAGCGCCGCCGGCCCCGCCCCCGCCTAGGCCCCGCCCCGCCGCGCTCCCGCCGGCCCCGCCCACGGCGCCCCGCCCGCGGCCAGCCCCACCTGCCGGCGCGCGGCCTCCCGGGAACAGCCTGCTCCTTCCATCTCCACACCTGCCTGACGCGAGGGCGCCGAGCGCACCCCTGTCCCGCCTGCCCCTGGGGGCCTTGGCGCCCTGGGGGTCGCCCCGCCCCGCCCCAGCCGCGGCCGGAGGGACGCGGGCAGTTAACCCGCACGCTTGGCTTGGGATGGAAAGACCCATCCCTTCTCTGCTTGGACGTCCCACGCGATGTCCGCGAGCGCGCGGGGCCGGCGGCCATTGACGTGTGGCTGGTGCAGCCAAGGACCGAATGCTTTTAGTTTTATTTAGTTCATGTAAGTGACCAGAAGTGGCTGTCGCGCAGCACAGGCAGTGTTGTGGGCCCATCGGAAAGCGGCCTGGAGCAGGGTCTGGGAGAGTGGGGGTCCTCAACCCGAGTAGGAGCAGACTGTGGGACCGCAGCCTGGAGGATCAGTCCCTCCCGAGCTCTGAGCTCCGCTCCACGAGCTCAGGATCCACAGTGGGGACGTGGCCCCGGTGGGGTCTGCCCGGAGTCCCTCCCTGGCACTGTCCAGGGGTCCTTGAGGGGCGCTGGGGACCTTGTGGACCTCCCAAGGAGACTTCTGCTTCCTAAAGACCTGGGCAGGCTGCAGGGGTCCTGGGAGGGGGGCGTTTTAGGCGTCAGAGGGAGTTGCGTGTGTGTGTGAGAGAGAGAGAGGGAGAGAGAATGTGACTGCTGAGCGTTGTGTCAGAGAGAAGTGGGGTGTGAGTTGGTGGTGTGAGTGGGTGTGTGGGGGGTGTGAGTGTGGCTGTATTATGCAGGCATGGTTGGTGTGTCCATCCCCTCTGTCATTGCCATCGACCTGTGTGATCCTGCCTGGATGACCCAGTCCCCACCTGCTTCATTCAGCATTTGGGGGTGGCCTGGGCCCCCCACGCCCACCCCTTGCGGTCTGCTGGCCTAGACCAACT
>NW_024425563.1:501064-556678 GCF_017311325.1 Ursus maritimus | reverse complement strand
CTCTCATTCCTGCTGTGTGTGCCTTGTAGATTTCTCTTTACTGCCTAGTCCTCATCAGCCAGCCTTCCAGGTCCTCTCTGTCCTTGCCCATTATCACCCCAACAAAGCTGGCCTGTGCAGACTTTGCGGTGGGGTAGATGGTGAGGGGGCTACAGCTCAACCCAGGCCATCTACAATTGGGACTAAATATTGGGCCCGTTAGCCCCAGCGGTCACCTCTTTGCTGATGCCCGTCCTTCCTGCCAGGTCCCTCCCTCGTCCCGTCCTGCTCAACAGTCTCTGCCCCTCTGCCTAAGAGACAGTCCCTCCTTCTCTGTCACTGCCTGACGTCACCCAAAGGCCCAGGGAACTGTCCCCCCTCCACCCTGTGGGGACAGAGCAGGAGCAACCATCGTCTTTCCGCTCCACATTTGCCCATAAATCTGTGTTTTGTAACCCGCAGATCCCACAGAGCGGGGGTGCCAACCTATTGGGGGAAAGGACGGGGAGTGGGCTTTCCAGTGGACTCGGGTTTCTTTACTCATCGTGTATTCTGAGCACTTAGGACTTAAGGACTCCGGGTTAGCACGGTGCTGCTCCCACCTCTGCGCAAATGAGACTCCTTGACTAGAATTCATCAGTGAGATGATTCATCCACAGACTCTGAGGAAGTGTGGAAGACCGTCGTTCCTCAGCTCAATTACGGCACTGTGCGAACCAGCGTGTGCATGCAGGGCACACCGTGAACCTGAGCTCCCAGGTGTGCGCGGTCCACCTCAGTGAAAGTGCAGGCCAGGCAGGGAGGGAGCACGGCTCGCGCGTCCCGCGTCCCGTGGGAGAGCTCACATGGGGGCGTTGGCCCTGACTATGGAGAGCTGGCTGGTGATAAACGTGGCGACAGAAACAAGAAAACAGGATCTAGCTGGGCTAGAAGGTAAAGCTTGTTCATGACCAGCCCACAAGGTGGCGCAGAAGCAGGAGGGCAGTGCAGGTAACCGGTCAATGACATCACCGTGTGATGACCAAGGACCTGTCCCCAGACATCTACCTCCATTCTCTGTTGGAGATGAGGGTCACTACCCACTGGCTGCAGAGGGAGCCGGCTGTCCAAGGACCAGGACATGGAGGTACTGGGACACTCACCATGGGCAAGATCTCTTGGGAAGGACCTAGAGGAGCTTTGGACCCCTCCTGAGCCCACATCCTGGCGGACTGTTTATTTGGGGGCTGTAGTGTTCCCTGGTGTTGTGAAACGGGTCTCCCAGGAAGGACATGGAGTTGTTCTCGTTGTTCTGTGGCTCCCGACGGCGGTCTCCTGAACCCCGGGCCTGCTTCACCCCAAGGGCTTCAGCTTCAGGACTGTCAGAGTCAAAGCAGAGCAGAGGTAAAATGCCCCAAGAAAGGGAAAGTGGAAAACCAGAGGCACAGGACGGACTGCAAGGAAATTACAGCGACAGAAAGACTGAGGGGCGCCCAGGTGGCTTAGTTAAGGGTCTGATTTTTATTTTCAGCTCAGGTCATGATCTCAGGGTCGCAAGATCCAGGCCCAAGTTGGGCTCCACACTCAGGATTCTCTCCCTCTCCTTCCACCCCTCCCCCGCACTGGCACGCACACAAGCTCTTTCTAAAATAAATTAAATAAATAAATAAATAAATAAATAAATAAATAAATAATTTTTTGTTTTTTAATTTAAAAGAGAAATACTGGGAAGAAGCACAAAACCCACAAAGGTGTGGATGGCTTCCCCAGTGCTGGACTCTACTTCACCTTTCATTTCAGCTCTGCTGAAATGACAGAAGCCGCCAAAGGCAGAAAAGAGCACACACAAGGGAGGAGGGAGGCAGGAGAGTCTGGTTTAGGAGGAACATGGCCAGGTTCCAGGGCTCGGTCTGAGGTAGCCCAGCTTTCTGCTCTGAAAGAGGGCTTGTGCATGGCTCTTTCTGGAGCGCGGGCCAGGCAGATGGCCATGATAGGGACCCCCAGGCACGACCCAGACACGCAGGGTGTGTGCGTGTGTGTGTGTTTGTCCAGTGTGTCCGCACACGTGTGTGGGTGTGGGTATGTGCACGTGTATGTACGTGTGCGTTTGTGTATGCTATGTCTGTGTGAGCGCTGTAGGAGGCACGTGTATACATGTGTGTGCTGTGTGTACAGCACTCAAACATTCCAACACATGCTTTCTCCCTGAGCCCTTTAGAGAGTGTATTTACACTCCGTGGCTTTCACTCATGAAATCACTCGATCCATTATTGTCACACTCACTCTTATTTATGATACACACCCATAGTGTGCCAAGGTCTGCTCTGTGTGCGATGCAGTCTTACAGTTCACGTAAGAACATATTTGCATTCATAGGTCCATCTCATCCAAGGAGACTTTCAAGGTCAGACACAGCCCTCGATCCCCACCTTTCTCCAAGGACCTCCTGTTAGGCGGAGGAAGTAAGTGGGGTGGAACTCCCAGGGAGGACACAGGGCTTGGGGCCAGAAGGTCGGGGCTCAGTTCCGATACAGCACGGGCCAGCTCTGTGGCCTTGAAGTTGCTGAGCAGTAACAGATCAAACTATTGACCAACCTGATCATTTTGACTGCATTGGTCAGTGGTCTGGAGACATCAGAGCTGACCTCACAGGACAACTGTGACACCTGATCAGGACCAGGAAATATTCACAGTGGGGTGGCTGGGCCTCTGAGTCTGTGTTGAGCAGGTGGCCAGCTGTGGGGAGTTCAATGGGATGGTGAGAGCCAGAGGAGGTGGCTCGGTCACCAATCCCCAGGGCTTGCACCATGTCAACAGTGCCCCTTGCCCTGCCTCGCCCTGCCCTTCAGGTGGAAGCCAGGTGTTCAGTGTGCCAGGCTGGAAATGTTCACTGGATGCCCACTCGATCAGGAATAGCTTTCTCAGGGCAGAGAGGTTTGCAGTGAGATTCGAGGTGAGCACAGACAGACTTGCACATCTGTGTGAACGGAGGCACCTGAATATGCGGTAATGAGCATCCTCAAATTATTAGACAAACAGTTTGGCCCTCACTGAATGCCATAGTAGTATGGTTGAAAATTGGAATTATTGACTGCCAGATCGGCCATTTTTAATTGGCTAGTTTTCATCATTTAAACACAGCTAGCTGCCTGGGTGTCTATGCAAACAGTGCACCGGGGTGTGAGTCATCTGAGGGTCCAGTCGCACCTGAGAGGGAAAGCAGCTGCCAGGCCCGAGAGAGGAGCCTGTGTGGGCCACGAATGAGCCCTTTCCACCCCCACTGCTGCAGAGGGGGCACCCCACGGCACTCAGTCACCAGGAGGCCACCTGCCACTCCTGAGGTCTTGTCCCAAGGGCATCTGCCTCCTCTCACCTCTGCAGCACACCTCCTGGCCCCCAGACAGTGACAGCCCCAGAGCAGGGAGAGGCGAGCTGCAACCCCCAGGTGGCTCCTAGACCCCCAAACTTGGAAGAATTAGGTTGAGCATGTTGGATGCTGTGTTATTGGCCTTTTGCCAGCCGGCAGAGGCTAAGGGGGCAGGAGGTACAGCTGACCTGCATGGTGTGGACTAGGTGGTGTCCACAGGCACTGCTTCCCTATGGCCAACAGCTCTCCCGTTTGTCTCTGTGGCCTTCTCCCACCAAACGTGTCTGTCAAGATGTGCCACCAGGTAAAGGCTTGGGCTTGAACAAGCCCAGGGGGATGCTCTATCCTGGAATGCGACATGGGCTGGACGTGTTCCGGGCTGACCCCGGGGGACTGCGTCTTGGTTCCTGAAGCCCGGGGACATTCCCTGGCCTGCATCTGTGTCTTCCTTGGCTCTGCAGGCTCCCTGCGTCCCGTGCAGCCCTTGGCTTTGCCAGGTTTGCTGGATATCTCTCGGTCACTCTGCTCACAGGCTTGCAGGCCTGTGTAAGTCAACCGGCCTCAGATTCTTTATTACTAATAAACAGTCATGAGTGGTTAATGAGAGAACTGTCTAACTTTATCCAGCACTGGCAAGGTGCCGGACAATGATTGCAACAACGGGTGGGCACTGTGAATGTCCCCATTCTACAAGTGAGGAGACCAAGTTGAGGAGATTCAAACCATCTTCCCATGATCCTACAGCCAGTTTAAGTGGCAGAATCAGAGTTCAAATCCACAGTGTCTGGCTGCAGAGTCCAACATCCCACTTCCAGCCCTTCCTGGTTCACCGTGTGATGGTTTGGTGAGACGGCTCTGGAAGCCAGTCCTTCCGATGGCGTCTAGGCCTCTCCAGAGCAGGGGTCAGCCTGCCCAGCAGGACACTGACTGGGTGCTGTTTAGGGTGGTGATGCCAGAGGTATTTGGCATCATGAGGGGGTTCAAGTTTAAATCAGTGTTGTTTCTCTCACTTAAAGTCAGAAGGGGTTACATCAGGAAAAACCTGAGGAAACATGCCTTTAGTGGACTTGACCAAAAGTTAAACTTTGCAGAAAGTCACATTCTCTCCACAAGCTGGCTAATCAGTATATTTCTGGAAAACATCTATATCCTATGGTGCTTTCCCAGAATGTTCTAGATGGACAAGAACCTGGCTGAAAGTCTCCTGGCAAAGCAGCAGAAAAAGATGAAGCCAGCCTTGGGCACTGCCTCACCTCTGGGAGACCTTCTCCTACCACCTGATTTCCCCCAGGTTATCAGCCAGCATTCATGCCCCTCGACCCACAGGGATCACTGTGCCACAGAAAGGTCTAGCTTGCCTAGAACCAAGTCCTTTCGACCAAGGCTACAAACAGCCTGGGCTTCCTGTCAGTTTTCTGACCAGCTCAGCTCTCTGCCAGCGTGGAAGCCAACCACATGCAATCTGATGAGTCTTAAATGTGTCAGCTTGAGTGTCCTTGGGCCGCTTTCAATTAAAGTAGCTATGAGTGTTGTCATTTGGATTTCAGAACTTGAATTCCCACAAAACAAGACTCTATTGATTCATTGGCAACGAGAGAGGCTCCCCATTTACAATTTGTGTTTCGGCCTGAGGGTTATAGAAGACCCTACAAGCCTCAATTAATTAAATGACAGTCCCCTTTGGAAAGGCAAGTATCTCTCCAACCAAATGGAGCAGAGCTAAGAACACGTGGGGTTGTGGATTAGTCCCAAATCAGAATTCAAATGATGTTTATTGGCAAAGCCAAACCAACCAGCCTTACATCTGAGTTGGACTTAGTTCCCAACAGGTAACATTTGAAAACCAAGTGGATTTAGGGATGAGGTAGACAGGAAATCCCAATTTGAATGCCATGCACTCACACAACACTTTAAGACATTACTAATGCCTTCCCGAGCAGCACCTTAGTGGCCTCCCCATGTGTAAGTTATCAGTGGGTAAGCTTCATTGCACAGCTACCACCTACTCGGCAAAACACTGCGGTGCACAGGAGGGTTGTCAAGAAATATACTCTGAAATAAGGGAAGGGGGAATGTTTCAGAAGCGCTTCCCATCTGATACTGCACTGATGTGAATGCGCATTATCATCCAGATTTTAGAGACCAAGTGAGGCTCAGAGAGTTTTCATAACGTGCCCAAGCCTCGCAGATAATAAGAAACTAAACCAGAATGTGAAGCCAGATTTAGTCTCAAAGCCACACCAGAATGTCCCAAGGGTGTCTCACAGAAATCCAGAACTGAGATGTTCCTAGTATGGAAACTTTTAAAGGAGACTGCCGTCTTGTCAAAAAGCCACAAAAACAAACTTGAAAAAGGCTCCTACTAGCCAGATTCAGCAGACTTATAAAAATGTACTGTTGATAATGATACTAAGAAAGCATTAATAACATTCAGTAGTTGCTAGGGCACCAACTCATTCTTCTAAAAATTGGGGGAAAAAAGAAATCAAAGCATTTATCCTGACTCTTCTGCATGAATAACGTTTCAGGGTGCCCAAATGATTTTTGAAGTTCTTCTTTGCAGAAAAAGTCAAAGTGACCAGGACAAAAGAATAACATATTTAGAAAATCACCATTTTGCAACTCCTAGTTAAAAAACAGACTCAGATAACAATAATCAAATGCTGATAACTAAAAGCGGGGCATGGCGGGATGGGTCTACCAGATATAGTCAGAACATCCCATGCTAAAACCAAGAATACACATCATTTTTGAGCGCACATGGAACATTCTCCAGAATAGACCACGTTAGGCCACAAAACAAGTGTCAACAAATTCAAAAAGACCAAAGTCATAGCATGCATCTTTTCTGACCAGACCACTATGAAACTAGAAATTAACCATAAGAAAAAATCGAGAAAGACCACAAATACATGGAGGTTAAATAACAATGAATGGGTCTACTAAACAATGAATGGGTCAACCAAGAAATCAAAGAAATAAAAATATACATGGAAACAAATTAAATTGAAAACACAATGGTCCAAAATCCTTGAGACGCAGCAAAAGCTGTTCTAAAAGGAAAGGTTATAGCAGTACATCAAGAAGCAAGAAAAATCTTGTATAAACAACCTAACCTTACACCTAAAGGAGCTAGAAAAAGAAGAACAAACAAAACTCAAAACCAGCAGAAGGAAAGAAAGAATAAAGATTACAGCAGAAATAAACAAAATAGAAACTAAAAAACAATAGAACAGATCAATGAAACCGAGACCTGGTCCTTTGAAAAGATCAAGAAAATTAATAAACCCCTAGCCAGACTCAAAAAAGAGAGAGAGAATTCAAATAAACAAAATCACTAATGGAAAAGGAGAATAACCAACACTACAGAAATATAAACAACTGTAAGATTATTATGAAAAATTATATGCCAACAAATTAGACAAACTACAAGAAATGGATAAATTCCTAGAAACATATAACCTACCAAAATTGAAGCGGGAAGAAATAAAAAATTTGGGAAGACTGAATACCAGCAATGAAATTGAATCAGTAAGCAAAAAATTCCCAACAAAGACCAAACCATCCAATTAAAATATGGGCAGAGGAGGGGTGCCTAGGTGGTTCAGTCAGTTGAGCTTCTGATTCTTGGTTCTAACTCAGGTCATGATCTCATGGGTCATGGGGTTGAGCTCCAAATCGGGCTCCCCACTTGGCATGAGTCTGCTTGAAGACTCTCTCCCTCTGCCCCTCCCCCCACTTGTGAGCATGCTCTCTCTCTCTCTCAAATAAAGAAATCTTTTTTTTTTTAAATGGGCAGAAAATATGAACAAACATTTCTCCAAGGGAGACATCCAGATGGCCAACAGACACATGAAAATGTGCTCAGCGTCACTCATCATCAGGGAAATGCAGATCAAAACCACAGTGAGACATCACCTCACACCAGTCAGAATGGCTAAAATCAAAACCACAAGAAACAACAGGTATTGGGGAGGGTGTGGAGAAAAAGGATTCCTCGTGCACTGTTGGTGGGAACGTAAACTGGTGTAGCCACTGTGGAAAACAGTACGGAGGGTCTTCAAAAAGTTAAAAACTGCTCTATGATCCAGTAACCGCACTACCGGGTATTTACCCCAAACATAGAAAAACACTAATTTGAAGGATACATGCACCCCTATGTTTATTGCAGCACTATTTAAAATGGTCAAATTACGAAAGCGGCTCAAGTGTTCATCAATAGATGAATGGAGAAAGACGTGGTTAGTTATACATATAGACAATGGAATATTGCTCGGCCATAAAAAAGAATGAGATCTTGCCATTTGCAACAACTTGGGTGGAGCAAGAGAGTATTATTCTAAGTGAAACAAGTCAGTCAGAGAAAGACAAATACCATATGATTTCACTCATGCGTGGAATTTAAGAAACAGAACAAAGGAACAAAGGGAAAAAAAGAGAAAGAGAGAGAGGGGCAAACCAAGAAACGGACTCTTAACTACAGAGAACACACTGCTGGTGACCAGAGGGGAGGTGGGTGGGGGGTGGGTGAAATAGGTGATGGGGACTAAAGAGTACACTTACCAGGATGAGCGCAGAGTGATGTGTAGAATTGCTGAATCGCTATATCATACACCTGAAACTAATAACACAGTATGTCAACTACACTGGAAATAAATTTAAAAACTCCCAAAAATGGGGCAGAACATCATCAACATGGCAGAAGAAGAGTTTTCTAATGTCTTACCCCAAAAGAACATAAATTTTGACAATCATCCACAGAAGAGACAGCCCTTATGGAAGTCCAAGAGTCTAATGGAGAAGTTCCAGCATGTTCTTGGAGCACAAGATAATAACAATATTAATGATTATTCTTTTTTTTAAAAGATTTTATTTATTTATTCGACAGAGATAGAGACAGCCAGAGAGAGAGGGAACACAAGCAGGGGGAGTGGGAGAGGAAGAAGCAGGCTCCTGGCAGAGGAGCCTGACGTGGGGCTCGATCCCACAACGCCGGGATCACGCCCTGAGCCGAAGGCAGACGCTTAACCGCTGTGCCACCCAGGCGCCCCATTAATGATTATTCTTATTCATGATTGGATACACTGGAGAGGGAAGACGGTTTTGTGTCCCCCCTCCCCCCAAGCAGCACAGCTCAGGGCAAGAAAGCCCTTCCAGGTCCCTCACTCCTCCTACAGGGTAGAGGCGGGCAGTAAGAGCTTGAGTGAGCATCTCGCTTCCCCAGTTGTACGGGATGCCACCAAAGAAACACATTTCCTTCTCACCCCCATAGAATACTGAGTGTGCTGCGTAGCCTGGGGAATGTGGGGAGGAGGCAGGAGCACCTGGAGGCCTGCCAGTGAACCATTGGGTCCCCTTGCCTGTGAATCCCCTCAGATGGCCTGCAGGCACCCTACAGGCCCCATGTGTTACCCACATACTCACCAACCCCACGACCAGCTCCCTGTGCGTGCCTGTATGGGAGTAAGCTTCTACGGATCGCTGGACTGTGGGACCAGGAGAAACCAACAAACCTGAGAATTCAGTACTGTCCTAGAGAAAGCGAAAGGGAGGCTGTCAGCACCTGGCCTGGCTCTGCAGGACAAAGTTTAAGAGTTTCTTCTCAAGAGAGCACAAGTGTGGAGCAGCCATATCCACAGAGATGGTCTGAGAAAGCCTGACTTCTTCACAGACCTTGTGGTTCCAATCTGATCCTGAGAATTCTAGAACCAGACTAGATAGGCAGCTTATTAAATTCTTACTTGGTTTACTTAAGCAAAGTAACTCTAGGTCTAGAAAACAAAGGTGACTTGGAACCTCACAATGACATCAAGGCCTCTCCCTCAGTCCCTGTGAATAACCAGATACATAGAGCCTGGGGCTTTGGGGAGGATGCAGGTGTCACCAGCGTGTTATAACTTTCCCTCCTTCTTCCAAAGAACCGTAGCCGTCACTAGTCCTGGACAGGGCAGGGCAGATGCTAACACTTCTCGGGGACTGCAGGGCGGTGACTGTGGGCTAATGCACACCCTTGGCAAGCCAAGATGTCACTATGGCCTGGCACCATGGGACCCCCAAACACACCCCATGCCATTTCCCTGGTGACTGAGTGTACCCCTGGGATGTCAGCCTCAGTAATGGGAACTACAGATTATTCCCCAACCTTGCAATGAAGAGGTACTGAAGTATGGAAGCAAAGAGAAAGTCTTTGAGCGCCCCCTCCCTACAAAGATATTAAATCAAAACCAATCCTATGGATGAGCAACGTGGCATATTGGTAAAACTGAATACCACTCAACAATAAAGAATGATCTACAAAGACGTGCCAAAAAATGGAAGAAGCCGGACACAGAAGAGTATTTCATGAAGCTCAAGAGCCAGCAACATCCCCCATGGTGATGGGGGTCTGAACGGTGGCTACTTCCTGCAAGAGCGAGGGCCGGAGAGAACTTTCTGGGGTGATGGAAATGTTCTCATCTTGACGGGGGTATGGGTTATGTGGTTGAATATACCTTTTAAAACTCATCAAGCTGTAAACTTAAGCTCAGTAAGTTTAACCACATGTAAGTTATTCAGTTTTTTAAGAAGTGATAGCAGCTTCTCTAGGATTTCAGAGACCTGTACTCCTGTCGAAGATTTGCACGATGCCAGGTGGTGACTCCCATCACACGACTTTTACCCCAGCATGGCCTGCATGGGAAGGCAGAGGTGTCTTGGAATCTTGGAGAATGGAAATATCCTCATGACCATGGCAAAAATGCAAGAGGACAGCAGGCCTGGGTTTGAACTCAGCAGCTGTCACTCCCGAGTCACGCTACAGCTAGCACACGCCACACGGCCAGCCAAGGAAGCGGGCAAGCGTGACCCAAAGTGGGAGAGCCTGTGTATGGCGTGGTAAGCTCTGTGGACACATGACAGCTAGCACAGCCCCACCCCTAAGGAAGAGCAGTCCTTGGGAACTCTCAGGATTGGTAGGTATACATTCTTACCATTTCCTGGATAAACCTAAAAGCTGCTAATTACGCAACACCCCAAATCAAAAGGTTTTCCAACTACAGGGCAGACTGATTTGCCATTTGCCTTAAACCAAGCAGGACAAGGTTTCCATGCCGTTGGGGCCGTATGCCGCTGTGGGAAAGGGTAGCATGAGAACCACAGTGTGAGCTCCTGGGTTTTGCAGCACAAGCAGGCACTCTACAGTAATTATTTTCTTCTGGAGGAGATGATTTTGGCTTGCTGTGGACCCTCAGAAATGAATATTTGGGTCACCCCAGCAGAAGACCCCCACCAAACTTTCAGGGGAATGTGGAAAGGTGGCAAGACAGGGTGTCATAGAGCCCCAGCCACCAAACAGTGCTGGTCCCAGGCTGTTTCCCTGCATGTTCCTTTCCTGTCTCTGTCACGTGCATTTTATGTACTTCAGCTCATTTCATGGTCCCATTCTGTCACCCACTTCTGAACATATATTGTGCTATTTAATTACATGAATAGCACTGGGCCTGCGGATCTCTGACAGCATTCAGGCAGCCCTAGAGGAAGACCAGAAACTCCCTCCAGCAGGGTCTCCCTGCTGGGAATGGCAGCTCAAATGCAGGACTGCCTCCCGTGTTGGCCAGGAGACCTTGCTGGGTTCCATGTGTACTGAACAGAAAAGGCATTTGGCAGTGGGTGGGCAAGGACACGGTGCACCAGAATGGAAGTGGGAACTCTTGGGGGAAGTTGCCCAACATCTGAATTTCCTATGCCTGTGTGAGTTTTGGTGGAAGATGGGGTCAGTATGAGCTTCCTGTGGCTGCTTTGACAAATTACCACAAATTTGGGGGCTTAAAAACACAGATGCATTCTCTCACAGCTCTGGAGGCCAGCAGTCCACGGTCTCACTGGCATAAATCGAGGTCGTGTGGGGCCACACTCCCTCTGAAGCCTCAGTGGGTGGCTCCACTCATGCTTTTTTCAGCTACTGGTGGGGCTGCCGGCAGCCCTTGGCTCGTGGCCACTTCCCTCGTCTCCGCCTCCGTGGTCACTCTGCCTTCTGTGCATGTGACAAGTCTGCCCCCCGGCTCCCTGGTAAGGACCTTCAGGATGGCATCAGGGCCCACCAGATAAACCAGGATAACCTCCCCCAACTGAAGATCCTCAACTTCGTCACATCTCTAAAAATCTATTCTGCCATGTAAGGTAACATTGACCAGTTCCAGGGATTATAACAAATATTTTGGGAGCCATTACCCAGACTACCACAGGGCCCCTCAGTGAGCATGAATCCACATGGTATGTTTACCCCCAGAAATTTACTTTTGTAAAATGATCTACTCTAGAAACTTATCGACAATGGTCTTAAAGTAAGACAGAGGAGATGTATTTGAATGGGAGCTATTATCCCTGAAAACTCACTTTTCTACCAGGAAAGCAAGACCTACCACTTACTGAGTCTGAGTCCACATAGAGGGTGATCGGGATGGGCTGCTGTGTAGATACATGCGTTTGGTGCGTGATCATCAATCCTGCAGCCAGACAAGACCAGAGCCCATCTACCAGATTCAGGACGGGGCCAAACTGGCATTGCCACAATGTACCACATAACCAGAGGAAACTTCATGCTGTGGGCCCCATCCAAGGAGTGGAAGGGCTGGATGAGGGTAGAGTGTCATGGAGGCTCTTTCTGGTGGCCATGACACATGGGGTCAGCATGCCGTGGGGTCTCTGATACTCAGTAGGTGCGACCGTGGAGCTGGGGTAAAGACTGCCTTAGCTGAACCTGGAGAGGTCACGGTGCGAGAGTCCATTCTGCTGTGCGAGTTGATTTATGGGCAAGAATTGGAAGCCTGACTCGTGTCTGCCCTTCGTACACATTTTCCCTGTCACACCCATCTGTCTGCGAGGCAGGAGATCCAGAACCTTTGAAACTGTTCTGCATGAGTATCTCCAATACACTCGGGCTGCTTATTCACTTTGTTCACCAGTGGGAGAAGCTTCATGTGCCATGAGTGACAGAGGCTGAAGAAATGTCCCCAAGGGACACAGGATTGCCTGTCAGATGCTGGTGCCAGGAATCTAGAGAAATGTAAATCAGGAAATTTCCCCTTCCTGGAAAAAAACACCAAAAAAACGGCCACCACATGGCAGAAAAGCCACATAATATGTTAGCGGGAGAATTAAGACACCTCTGCTGAAATTAATCCTTCAGAAATGTCCCTTATTTTAGAAAGAAGTGTGGTTCAGTCACGAGTTAGCTATAAAAGGCCCCAGAATGCCCGTGAGAGTGCGGGCCTGAGCAGGGCGGCTGCAGAGCCTTCAACAAGCATGGGCTCCTGGACACTTTTTTAGACGTAGGCTCCTTGTCCAGCCTGGAGCCCAACATGAGGCTTGAACTCACGATCCTGAGATCAAGACCTGAGCTGAGATCAAGAGTCAGACGCTTAACCAACTGAGTCACCCAGGTGTCCCGCTCCTGGACACTTCTACAGGAGTGCTCGGCCCACCCCTCACAGCCACTTTTGCTCTTGGAACACAGAGAATGAGGCCTTCACCCCGCTCTGACACTTGGTGTGACCCTCTGTCCCAGGTCAGTGCCATGTGCACTGTCACCAGTTTTTTTCCAAGGACAAAGGCACGAGAGTGAGCCCTCAGTGGTCCTAAGGGTGGCATCACTATATTTTATGTTGAATATTTTCAAAATAAGCAAAGTGGTACAGCCGCTTCTTCCTAGTTTTCTCGTTATTCAATTCTGAGAGTTACCTTGAGAAATAGTTCTCACCTTAGAAATGGTTTATAGTTTAAATGTTTTGTTTTAGGGCAGTTTTTAAAGAACAGTCACCTTTCCTCATAGATCTGCAGTTAGCAAAGGGCTGACTAGCCTGCCAGAGACGGTCCCACAACAAGGGACCATAACACGGGCCACTGGGTTGTGGCAGCACGGCACAGCCTCACCAAGTGGGAGTGGAGCCCCCTTCCCTGCCCTGGGGCTGGTTTTCACGCCACCAGGCTAGCCCTGGGTGTCTGATGAGTGAGGTGGGGACACCAACCAATGTGGTCACGTCTGTTGTTTGCTGCCTCATCCCCGGAGCGTGCTTTGCTCTTGAATAGGGCTTTTTGTTGGAGGTTAACACATGGCATTAAGACTTCCGTTCCCTCTTGCTACCTGGCCACTCCTGCCCATGCCCTGGGGGCCTGTCCCCAGGGTAAACATCTGGCTTTGGTGAGCGGTGTGTCCTTCCGTGGGTTTTCTGTCCTTCTGTGGTGCCCACACTAGCACACGCACATCTCTGAGCCTCTTTCCACGGTCTGCACAGTGGTCTGGCATCTTCACTTTGTGTGGCCATCGTGTCTTCCGTGCTTCCAGGAGCTGGCCTAGTGGTGTTCACAGGTGTAGAGATCTGTGTCTGCGTGCCTCCAAGTTGATAACAACATCCTTTGCCAAAGATGTCTATGCTTTCTTTTCCTCACATCTGATTCTGTTTACGTTTTTGTTAAATCATTAATACAAAAGAATATAACGTGTAAGGTTATGAATAGTAAAATGAGCACGCAAATACCTATTCCCCAGTTTATTTCCATAGTTACCGCTGAAGAATCTTAAATGCTCTCTCACCTTTCCCTCCCATACTCAGTGTTCTGAATTCTTATCTTTTCCTTACGTATCGATATACTATCAATACATGTTAATATAATATGAATATATAATTATAATTGATTATTATAATTAACATAATTATAATATATTGTATTATTATATTGTAATATTAATATAATAGTATATTGATACATGAGCATAAGCAATATGCCCTCTGAAGGGGGTCAGAGCTATTTCCACCTGCTGTTGCAAACACTGCTATTGCAAACACGGGTGTTATGAGTGTCCTCATGCATTCACAGGAATTTCTCTAGGGCATATACCTAGAGAAGGATTTTATGAACTATTTTGGCCCGATAGAAATTGAATTATATTTTTTCACAAATTGGATTGTTTCTCCCATCAAGACTGACACAGATAAAAGAGAAAACCTGACTGCTCTGAAAACTCATATATAAATTTAAAAAACTAATTAACCTCTTCCCACACAGAAAACACCAAGCTCAGATAGACTGAGTGTTATAACAAATCCAAGGAACTATTTCTAATCTTACACAAACTCTTCCAGGGATATAGAAAGATGGAGCATTCCTCATTTCTTTTTTTTTTTTTTTAAGATTTTGTTTTTACGTAATCTCTACCCCCAACAAGGGGCTCAAACTCATGACCCCAAGATCAAGAGTGGCGTACTCCACCGTGACTGAGCCAGCCAACGAGGGGCTCGATCCCAGGACTCTGGGATCACGACCTGAGCCGAAGGCAGACGCTTAACGACTGAGCCACCCAGGCACCCCTCTCAGTTCATTTCTTAATACTAAAACAAACACCAGCAAGGACAAAAAAGGAAGAAAAAATTACATTTGCCAATAGAATACATCTTAGCAAAGATGTCTAAAAAGTCCTATGTTCAAAATTAGCTAAAATAAGAAACCCCCACCTCCCATTTCTCAGATAGCTCAGAAAAACCTTACCGTAAATGCTCGTAACTGTGGTAAGCAGTCCATTTCTGTACCTTCTTAGAAAAACACGGTGAAATTGGTGTTTCTTTACTGTTTTGCTGGGGGCAGAGGATAGAATGAGCATGTCCCATCTGTCACAGGCGGCCACTCCGCCACGACACAGGGCCTGTGGCTAAGGGGTACATAGACCTGGTAACCTAGAGCAGACAAGCTGGGGTCTTGGACGATGCAGCAAGAAAGCCCGAGGCTGGTCCTCCACTGGCACATGTCAGCTCTCCAAAAGAAAAGATAAAATAACAGTGATTCACCTTCAGGCTGAAGGACTCAGCTCTTGGTCACTTGTGCTCAGAGCCATCGGGCCCGTCTTGACATCCAGTAAAGCAGCATCAAGAGCACAGGAGGAGGCCGCTCCAGGACCCCACATGGGCTCCTCTCCCTGCACCTGCCATGGCCACTCCCTCTACGTTAGCACCTTCTACTCTTGGCAGAATTCAACCCTTGTCTCTAAAGGGGAAGAGTCATACTAATATTTTTAAATAAAGTACACAAACAGATGTTGTCATTGCTTTTATTACTCATAGTTTAAGCAACATTTTATATATATATATAAAAAATCATTTTTAAAACAACCACGTTTGCTAGAAAAGTCTTTTTTTCCCCTTTGCACCACAGGTTTCTGCACTGCTCCACTGATACCTAGAGTCCTTTATATTAAATATATTATTTATGCAGGCACCAGGCAAAAGCTTAAGAACCTTTGAGTTTCCTACTTATAACTCCCTAAATAAACCCCACCCCTATGATATGGGTTATTAACATTAAAAACACTAGGAAAATACATATTCATTTCACTTTCGCTAAGTCCTTTTTCTCCATTTTCACATGACCAAAGATGTTGGCTTGGTTATGAATTCAGAAGTGCTCCCAGAGTTCTTGATGATGATTCATAGAGAAACCTGAAGCATAAAGAAAGATGATTAACAACAGAAATCAGCGACTAAAATACCCAAACGTACATTTTCACAAAATAAACCTAGAAATATTTTGCAACTGAATACACACTCAGAGAAAGCTGAAATAATCAGTAACTTTCACTAATTAGTTCTCCGAGGTAAGATGGAGTGAGAATCCCCATCACTGGGAAACTGCACTTGGACAGAGCTGTCATCACTGCCTCCGCGGCCAACAGCAGTTCACGGAGTCCCCAAAGCACTCCTCACGCAAACAAAACACCAGGCCAGGTTTTCTATACGTGAACTCTTATTTACTCAGAAGTACTCTCATTTGTGAGGATCTAAACCAGGACTCAGATATAGGGCAGATTCACAAACATGAGAAGTACATTTCACAATCATGGGCTTTATTTCTCTCCACAAAAACACAAGATAAGTGAAAGCAATTTACCCCAAGACTCACTATTACAACGACACTTACTTTTAGACTCACCTCACTTCCCCTGGTCCTCCTCTACACAGCTGTTCCAGGAGAGGCTTGCTCCTCCCTGCCCCGCAGAGCCAGGTTTGGGCTGAGCCCATTCACGACACTCCCCCAAGCCTTGCAAGGAATCTACTTTATGCCAGGAGCCCTCACACGGCAGTCCTCACACGTGCATTTACAAGTGTGTGCTCCCTTCCTCCTCCACCACCTGATAACCAGGAGGGTCCCCAGCACTCAGAGGGGATGCAGGCCCTAAACACAAACACCAGTCTCCATCCCTAGTGACGTCTCAGCTGACTCACTGTTCAGCGAGTGTCTGCCTGGGTCCTGCTCTTTGTGGAGACTAACCCACCACGTAGTCTACAACAGCCCTGTCTCCTATCAGTACAAACAGGGATGTAACCAAATTCTCTACTAGCCTCATTAAAAGAGATCAAAAGAATAAGGTGAAGTTCATCTTAATACATTTTATTTTACTCAATATACTCAAAACATATCAGCCTGTAATCAACATAAAAATAACACTGGCATACTTTACAATGTTTTTTTTCACACTATCTTCAGAACCCAGCGTGCACTTAACACTTAGGTGCATCTCAGGTCAGACTCGCCACGTTTCACGTGTTCAATTTCCACATGCGACAAAGTGGCCACTGCAGGGGCAGCACAAATCTAGAAAGATTTTGAGATTTTTCTCTTTACCCCTGGAATTCCATAATTTTATCCACAGACTTACTCAGGCATGATTTCTTTTCCATTAGTCCCATCCAGGTTTAATGAAATGTGGCGGAAAAAAAAAGAATCTTCAAAATTCCACATTTCTTCATCTCTCTGAAGTTTTCTATTATTTGTTAGATGACTGCTTTTCTTGGGTCTATTTCTCATCTGTCTTTACCCTGTGACTCCTCTTCATCAGTAAGTCTGTGTTCTGAGGTACTCCTCCAACGTGATCTCATTCAGACTGTCTGGAATCTGAGTCTCAACAGTGACAACCTCTGAAGGGCATCAGGGACGTTTTAAATTTAGGGTTTTTCGTTCTACATCATCCTTTTGGGGTATAATTGATTTTTTTCTTTTTTTTTTTTTTTTAAAGATTTTATTTATTTATTTGACAGAGAGAGACAGCCAGCGAGAGAAGGAACACAAGCAGGGGGAGTGGGAGAGGAAGAAGCAGGCTCCCAGCGGAGGAGCCTGATGTGGGGCTCGATCCCAGAACGCTGGGATCACGCCCTGAGCTGAAGGCAGACGCTTAACAACTGAGCCACCCAGGTGCCCCTAATTGATTTTTTCTTTGAAGACTCATATTATTAATTGTCTGACTGGCCCACCACCGTTACTTAGCAATGGCTGTTCTGAATGTTTCTAATTGCTGGGCTACCCTACATGCATGGCTGTTTTGTCTGTGCCCGAAAGACACCTCAGGTACAGGTGGGATGGTGAATGGTGAGAGGCACCAGCCTGTGGAGGCCACCATCTCAGCAGCCAGCTGGAAGGGACAGTGGCAAGCCTTAGCCAAATTACCTCCCTGGGCCAGGGTTCTCATGTGTGTCAAGACGTTTGAACCAAGTAATGTGCTCGCCCACCTGAGCTCTCAAAGCCTTTAAACCTATGTCAGAAGCTGAGTCTTCACCCCATCCACCATCAGGCCCTACTGCCCCGGGAGGCTGTGTTCACGTGCTGAAGAACGTGCAATACAACCACAGCCACAGGATGGGCAGACAAAATCAACTTTCTGGGAAAAACAGTAAGATAAACAATGTCTGTTTTTATTTACATCCAGTTTTAATTTATCTACACCAAGGTCCACTGGGCATTAATGATGATAGAAGCATGCTTCTAAATGAGTGATAAAAAGCATGCAGTCCCAAAATCATTTTAAAAAGACTACTAAAATTTCATGTAGCAGAATAAAATGGTATTATTCATCAATACTTGATAACCAAAAAAAGGTGATTCTGTCAGGGAGAACTCCTTTCCTTCAAGGTCTAATAACAAGGTTTAATGTTGGGGGTTGCATAGGACACTACCAAAGTTGCCTACACATAGGCATAATTAATATTGGCAAGTAATTTGTGATTACAATCCATTTGCTCAGTGGGAAAAATCCATGATATAACCTGAACCATAAGAAATATTTATACTTCTAAAATTTCTAATTATAAATTTATTGCTATTTTCATACTATTTATGAAAGTAATAAATATAATATACTTGGCATTTAAATGCACCAGCACGCTGGAAAATGTATGCCATTCCTCCTGAGAAAATACGTCCAATTTACAGTATGCTATATTAGGTGAGACAATTAAAGTGCAATGAGAAGCATTTTTTATTTAACACCCAACAGACCAGTTAACAAAATACTGACACTGCTAGAGAGAAAAGTAGTGTATTCCTTAAAAAACATTTGCTTCTGGGGCGCCTGGGTGGCTCAGTCGTTAAGCGTCTGCCTTCGGCTCAGGGTGTGATCCTGGCGTTATGGGATCGAGCCCCGCATCAGGCTCCTCTGCTGGGAGCCTGCTTCTTCCTCGCCCACTCCCCCGCTTGTGTTCCCTCTCTCTCTGGCTGTCTGTCTCTCTCTCTCAAATAAACAACAACAACAACAAAAATCTTAAAAAAAAAACAAAGAACAAAAAACATTTGCTTCTGAATTAATGCCCCATTGCCTAAAATATTAACTGGACCAAAGGGTTCCCAGAGTCTTAAAGATGGTAACTTGCGCCTTAATGCCTCTACCCCAACATCAAATCAGTAATATTTTCGAATTTAGTCTTAAATCTTGTCTATTTTCCATTAGATTGATTTTGTTTTAGACACTGGTTTTCTACAGTGTGTTTCTTGCATATTTACAGAGCCCAAGTTTCATGGTCCAGTCCCATTTTCTTTCCCTTTTTTTTTAAAGATTTTATTTATTTGTCAGACAGACAGAGGGAGAGAGAACAAGCAGGGAGAACGGCAGGCAGAGGGAGAGGGAGAAGCAGTCTCCCTGCTGAGCAGGGAGCCCAATGTAGGCTTCAATCCCAGGACCCTGGGATCATGACCTGAGCTGAAGGCAGACACTTCACCGGCTGAGCCACCCAGGCACCCAAGTCCTATTTTCTTAAGATGTTTCCTCCTTAAAGGGAAGAACTCTTTTTGCCATCTGTGTATCAGCTATTAATACCAGCACAGAGCCCAACATGGGGCTCGATCTCACGACTCTGAGATAGTGACCTGAGCTGAAACCAAGAGTAGGATGCTTAACTGACCTCGCCACCCAGGGGCCCCCAGTTTTGAACTTCTGAGGCCTTTTTTTTCTCTCAATATAACTAACGTGATTCCAGTACTCACCTTAAAACTCGGTGCAAGTGGGAATAAAAGAAATTTCTAAGATGGAGCAAATGTCCCTGTTCCCTTACATCTTCACAATAGTACATACATAATACATACATAGTACATACATACCACTCTACACTCAAAAAACTTATCCTTGCAAAGGTTATTTCTAAGAACAAAGAAATCTTGTAAGACGCTTGGACTTCTGGGGCACCTGGGTGGCTCTGTCCGACTCCTGACTGCAGCTCAGGTCATGATCTCAGGGTCATGGGATCAAGCCCCACTTGGGCTCCTGGCTGGGCATGAAGTCTGCTCAAGATTCTCCCTGTCCTCTGCCCCTCCCCCAGCTCACACTCCCTAAATGAACAAATAAATAAAATCTTTTTAAAAAATGCTTGGACTTCTGAGGTTGCTATATCCTATGAAAATAACTTACCATTTATATAGGTTGTAATTCTGATGTGCCTGG
This sequence comes from Ursus maritimus, assembly GCF_017311325.1. NCBI lineage: Eukaryota > Metazoa > Chordata > Mammalia > Carnivora > Ursidae > Ursus > Ursus maritimus. The sequence goes on along the minus strand of NW_024425563.1, from coordinate 536,621 downwards.
TAAAAATATTTACACTGCCATGTGTTTTCTGAAATACAAACACTCCTCATTTCCTCCAACTCAGAAGATCATTTCCCTCTTCCCTGTAAGTGTCTAGAAATAAACAAGCTCATAAAACCTAAGAGACTTTTGGGTTTCTCCTTCAAATATACAGTTGCAAACCAACTTTATTAAAACCGCCTGGTAAATATTCAATACTTTTTAGGATGAAGTATATAATTGAACCCATTCCCTTTGCTCTCAACCAAGGTCATGCAAACCCCTACCTACTCTAGTGCTCGAGTCAATGCCCTGGTCTTTGGGGGCTTTCTCTTCCCCATTCTGGCCACTGTAGAGACCACAGGCTTTGTGGTGCCAGGTTCCCACAAGGCCCAGCCTTCTCCAGGAGACCCTGACAGTAAAAGCGGCACCTCAGGCCGCTGCCCCTATCGGGCCCCCCCGGGCAGCTGTCCAGCCAGCAGCTACCTCACTGGAACAGCACACGGAAGCTCACAGCATTGGCAGAGGGCTCCAGCTTTGCTTCCAGCAGCTCGCCGGCATCTCCCCTGTCCCATGGAGACTGGATGCCCAGTGAGTCCCATCAGAAGGCCACAGGACTTTTCCATCTATGGGACAGTCTCAGCTCTGGGGTGTACATTCTCCCTAGGAGCAGAGTTGCTCCTCGCATCTGCCTTTCCTCTCTACTTTGGAGTTTGTTTTAACCCTCACTAGCCGATAATCCGTTTACACCAACACCCTGATAAGAATTATTGACATTGAGATTTTCCTGTCCTCGTCATTGTGTGGTTTCTGTCTTCTGACTGGAATGCCACAAACACTCAGGAAACACTTGCTAAAGGAGGCTGGTACAGTTGTCTTAATACCAGACAAAATAGACTTTCTAAGTAAAGCATTAATAGAAATAAAGAGAGACCCTTCCTAAAAATAAAATGGTCAATTCATCAAGAAGATATAGGAGTTCTAAATTCATATGCACCTAATATCAGGATCAGAAAAGATGAAGCAAAACCCCTCTTATCAGAAATGCACAGATCCAGTAGGCAGAAAATCATTAAGAACACAGTTGAACTCAACAGCACCATCAATCGACTGCACATAATAACAATAGTGTATAAAATATTTACCATGACCAACTGGGATTTATTCCAGGTGTGCAAGTCTGGTTCAACATTCAAAAACCACTTAGTGTAATCCATCACACCAACAGACTCAAGAAGAAACAGCATATGATCACATCAGTAGATGCAGAAAAAGCATCTGACTAAATCCAACACCCACTTATGATAAAAAGTCTCTGTAAACTAGGAATGGAAGGGAACTTCCTCAACGTGATGAGGGACATCCACAAGATATCGGCAGCTCATGTCTACTTAACAGTGAGAAACCAGAAGTTTCCCCACTAAGATCAGGAACAAGGCAAGGGTGCCCCCCTCATCAAACCGCACTGCAAGTCCCAGCTAATGCAGTGAGCAAAGGAAAGGAAAGGTACACAGGGAAGAAAGAGATAAAACAGTCTCTATTCATGAAGGAGCAATTTAAGGTTTTTGAAGCCTTTCTGCAAAGGAGAAAGTAGCTAAGAAAAGTGGCTTCTTTCCTAGGCGTACATAAAACTATTACCTAGTTCAGAGCTCTGTAACACTTAACCTTATGAAGTTCACAAAACAGCAAGAAAAACACTGCTTTTGAGGTTGATCTGAAAATCAAACACAGATAATAACAGAGTCTACAGGAAGTTGCACAGCATGTCAGACGCCAAACCTAACAACAAAGGCAGTCGGCCGGGGGAGCCCAGTGAACACCTTCCTCAGAGCAGTCCCCGTGGCAGCAACGAACCACCCAGGAAGCAAGAAACGACCAATATTTCCTCAAAAGTCTGGAGGAAACTTTCTCATCCTCATTGTGGATGCCTGGGGACTGGGCAATTATGTCTTAGAAATTTGAAGCCTATGGTTTCAAAAACATAGCAAACCACCCAAAATAATCTGTCTAGTTTTAAAAGCATATAAAATAAGTTTGTATGCCTTTACTTTTCTGGAGTTGAATTTACCAGATGACAATTTTGTTTTTGTTTTTGAAAACAAATTAGGGAGTAAATTAAACATATGCTCAAGGGGTTTTCCAACAGAGATGTTTCTGTGCTTACAAGCCTGTTTTCTCACTGCCTGGCTGTAAGTAGCAGCAATGAGAACAGGCTCTAAGATGTACCCACGGAGAACCCACAGCTCTCAGAAAAGTCCATCTGGAGCACATCTAGCGCTTTACCTCTCCGTGCTGTCCTCATCCAGAGTGATTTCCATGAATGTCTTTAGTTTTCTGTGAACAGTGGCTGCAACATCCTTCACTTTTGAACTCCTCTGCTTACCTAGGGGAAAGTTCCAGTAAAGACAGAGAAAAGATTTTAACATGCCACTGCAGTGTTAGAGCAAGCATACTCTGCGATCAATGTGGGCACAAGTTCAATAAGACGGAGCCTCCCCACCCTTCGAGTTAATCTAGCCATTGACCTGTGCAAAGGTAATCGTCCCCTGACAGGGATGTGAGAAGATCAAGCAGACATTTTTGGAAGCACCTCATTAGCTCTGAGGGACAGCTCCAGTGGGTATGACCCGTTATGTCTGTGCTATCAGAGACCCGATCCTGACCTATACCTCCATCACACATAACAACCACAATGCCTCAGTGTCATCATCGTGTGGCACAAATTTAAGTACCTGTTAAGTACTAGGTGCCCATTAGCACCCTACCTCCCACCCTCACTCTTTCACGTGGGGAATGTCCCCTCATTCTCCAGACCACAACTCAGGTGACAGTCCCTTAGAGAAGTCTTTTCTGATGTCCAGCGTGGGTAACAATAGTCACAAATTATTATCCTAAACCCGTAGATGCGCCATGCATTAGGGCTTATGGGGAGAGCTTGTTTCAATAGGAGCACTCTTTCTCTATAATACATCTTAGAAAATGATTTCAACATTAGTAAACCTGAGTAAAAAATAGAAAGGTTAACAGTAGTATGCAGGGACATTACTGCATTTTATACTGAGGTGAGCCTTTTATAGGTATCTTCATTTTTCCGGTACTACTTCAACTGGCTGGGATAGTCAGAACACACAAGTATAAGGCTTAAGTAGAAAAGAAGATACATTAAGTATTAACATCAAAAACACACCATCATTAGCAAAAATAAATTTAGATTTTTAAGCACAGGTAACACATGACAAATCAATAGAAATTCAATTCTGAAGCACAGAGAGGGACACGTAATAGATCTAGTGGGGGAAGGTGAAAAGTGGACAGGACTGGTTTCCAGGCTAGTGCAGGGTCAGCTGGGCAGAGGGAGCCCAGCAGACGGCGTGTGCTGCAAGAGCTGGGGGAGCCTGAGTGGCAGGGGACATGGAAACATGGAACTGAGTTCCCAAACATCCCGTAACACTTCTGTATGAGATCACATCCAGCAATATCCCAGACAGTAGGAGAGAAAGTTTAACCAACCTTTATTCATAACCAAAATAATGTGCATAACAGCTGTGAGACACACAATGCCTTCAATATCATCAGAAGTAACACACGCCTTTAATTCATCTAAAAATGACCTGCAAGAAAAAGTTAATAAACATCTGGAATTATTCTACAGTATATATCCTAATACTTTATAGAGAGACTAAGCTAACCATGATTCCTCAACCACCATGAATTCTGGCTTTCAGGTAGTGGAACCTGATTAAACTGCTCTCATACTTTCCACTATAAGCATGCCAAATCGCAGCACAGGCAAGATATTAGCATCAGATGTTGCTAGAAAGAGAAGAGGGACGTTCTGGTAATTGAGAAAAACTACTGTGTATACCCACAATGCACACACAAAAAATTCAGTATCACTGAAAAATAACTCATGGCTGCTAAATATGATGCTTTAACGTTTTCATTGACTCTATGTACTGCTGCCATCCCTCCGGTATCCGACGACGCGAACGCTTTGCTGCGCACTCCACCAGTCCTGTGCGTGCCACAATAAACCCCGGGCTTCAGCCGAGTGACACAGGGACAGCAGCGTGCCCCAAGAGACCACCTGGCATTGAACCCAGGCAGGTGCTCAGAGCATACTTAATAGGAAGTATTTTACTACACAGTGACATTTTAAATGTTTCCCTCTAGCTGAATTTTAGTTATGATAAGCACAACTGGGGACTTTTCGGATGGATGTATTTGAAAGAAAGTTACAGTTTCTCTTTGTGGAAGTATAATACAAAATTTTAAAATAATGCAAATATTTTTAATTGCTGACGAGAGAAAACTCTACGAAACATTTTTCTCATGAAAAAAAAAGCACCTTTGAGAAATTTTGAGAGCTGAAGGAATACAGCAAAATTTACTGAGAGCTTCCAGTCACAAGGAGAATCTCAAGACAGTAAAGAGAACACGGTTACCTGATCACATCCAGAGACTTCATTATTATTCCTATTAAACACCTTGAAAATGGTGGGAGGTCTGAAAGAACCTCGGGGGTGGTGAGCTCTTCTACATTAGAAACCTAAAAAGAAGTTCCAAATCAGTAATTTCTAAATTGAGACTGAGATAGGGCTAATAACTCATTTTATACTGCTATGGGTTTTCAACCAGAAACTCAAAAGAATAGGTTTTATTAACTGCTGAAATGTCTACAATAATTACAATTAATCTATTATTGTAGAAGTGAAAAGATACACACACTCAACAAATCTTTTGTCAGACACCCTTTAATGCGGTAGCACTTTCTGTAAATAATGGGTTTTTATGCAAGGCTAACTGGCTATTCTTAACACCCAGGAACAGGTTTTCTCAGTCTCAGCATGACCGACATCCTGGACCGAACAATTCCTTGCTGTACCACTGGGTGCTGAGCAGCGTCCTTGACCTCCACCCAGCAGATCCCAGAGGTGCCCCCTCCCCAGCACTGCCAGTGTCCTCTGGAGAACCTCCCACAGTGCAGTAACATTGGTCTGGACCCATGTCAGGGGCTCCACCTGGATCTATGCCCCTCATCACCAACCTTACAAGTTTAGAGTCATCCATTAGTGGCAAATGAACGCCACATGCAAATGGCTCCTTGGAAAATCTAAATCCAGGACCCTGCTCTGGAAGGGGTGGGGGCCGGGGGGGGGTATGTCTTTGTTTCCTGATCCCACCCCCCATCTCCTCCCCACTCCGTCCCACCTTCATACATCCCACACTGTCTCTCGCCTACTTCTCAGCCATCAGGGGACTCAACTCAGGTGTAACTGTACAGTACTTCTAAACAGCCTTCCCATATGCCCTCTGGAGGGTTCACAACACTAATTTGGATATTGAAGTCCAATCATCATTATGTTTGAAATAGCTCTGCTTCTCATTAAAATGCTTTACACCTTAAATGTTATGATGCATTTCTGATATAGACAAATGATTATTGACTGGTCAAAATAAAAATGTATCTTGGGGCGACTGGGTGGCTCAGTCAGTGAAGTGTCCCACTCTTGGTTTCGGCTCAGGTCATGATCTCGGGGTCGTAGACCCACGTCGGGCTCTGCACTCAGTGCGGAGTCTGCTTCAGATTCTCTCTCCCCCTCCCTCCTGCTCACACTCTCTCTCAAATGAATAAATAAAATCTTTTATAGCAGTCAGATACAGAACAACGGCACGGAGTAGGAGAATGCTACTCGGAAGAACGTTCTTACGACTCTCACGACGCACAGACACACCGTAGCTTCTCAGGGAGACTGATGAGTTAGATACGCGCACTAAAATCTCCAGAGAAACCACTACAGCAATTACACAAAGGACAGAATAAAGTCAACAGAGAAGATAAAATGGAACAGGACAAACACCTGATTCATCAAGAAACGGCAGGAAAAGAAGAAAAGTAAGCGGACTAATAGAAAACAAACATCAAAATGGTCAAATTAAATCCAAACATATCAATGATTTCATTAAAATCAAATGGGCTAAGCACCCCAAGTAAAAGGCAGAGATTATAAGACTAGACCCCCCCCCAAAAAAGGCCTGCCCATGTGGTAATTATAAAAAAACACTTTGAACACATAGAAAAACACGTTGAAAGTAAAAGCCGTCTCTTGAACTATCAGACAGCCAATGCATCAAAAAGACACAGCAGTCCTGAGTGTGTATGCACCTGACCACAAACTCCTACATCCATGGGAACCAACGGAAAGAGACAAGGCCACCAGTGTGCCGCACTTGCATTCATGGAACAAGCAGACAAATCAGTGAGGAGACAGAAGACAGGTCGGCAAATATGTTCTATAAAGTAGTAAAATACACCAGCTTTGTGGGCAGAACAGTCTGTCAGGGCTACTCAGCCACAGAAAATACGTAAATGGTGGGTGTGGCTGTGCTTAAACACAAGTTCCTTTACAAAAACAGACGGTGAGTCAGGGTTGCCCCACAGGCCACTAGCTGATTTATGTACAGTGGTTAGCTATAAAGCTCAATGGAGTAAATAAATTCTAGCTCTTATTCCATGTGTAATCTCGTTACTAGTTTCCTAAACCAAGCTTTAAGCTTTAAGGAGGGCCTTAAATTCTATTAATGTTTTAGGAATTTACTTGGCTGTTCTTCATGGTCTTAAGGTACAGAATTTATATTACACAATGCCACTGACTGTCAGACTGCCTCTTTTCATACTAAGAAAATCTATCACACCTTTCTATCTCTTAAGTCACTACTCTGGAGTGCCTCTTCCCTCAATGCCTCAAGGATCTCACTGGAGAAACAAGTTTCTGTTTGGCCTGAATTACCATCCTGGTGATGTTGATCTTTACACAAGTAGGCTAATTGTTAAAACTATGCCACTGCTAGGAGAACAGCCAGTCCTATACCGAGTAAGAATGAATAAGTTATCCGTTTAACCTGGTATCAGAAGTTCAAATTTTCTACGCTTAGACATGAAAAAGAAACGTAAGGCCTATACTCCAGCAAGGCTGTCAGACGCGAACTACCCCGAACAGCACTGCCAGCGCCATCCTGCATCCCGCTCCCCACTGACCACGGCTGCTTTCGCCTTGTCAGGAGAGCGAGTCTTAAGAAATATATCAACTCACGTAGATATCTAAAATGCAGGAAGGAAAAAAAAAGTTCACGATGGAAGGACTTGCTGGGTCTTAATCAAAAGGGCAACATCCTTAACAAAATTCCCCAGTAGTCACATGACTTGAGTCACCAGCCAGCTATGAACTGTGGGGGGCCGTGGCTGGCCAAGCAGGACACCTACTAAACTCTGAGTTCTTAAAAAACACTTGGGAAAACATGACAATGTGCTACCAGTAGAGAAGAGCGTGTTGTACAGTCAAAAGCAGACATGGTGGTTCCCGGACGAACAGACCTCACCTTTCGTAGCTGGTGACTTATCTCCACCACAGATGCAGCAATCACAGTTGAGAGCACCCCCCGGTGGACGGGCGTGTCCACGTGCCAAGACTGAACAGTCATTATAAATTCATGAAGAGAACTCTGAACTGAATAAAGAAGCTACAAAAAAACACACGTCATTTTTTAGTGGTTAATATAAAAGGCACTTTGCAGGAGAAGTATCCCGACTGTCCTCCCCAGGGTTTCAGGAATCCCGATCTTGTTTGCCCTTTACCGACGCCCAATCCTTCCCAAACCCCCAAGAAGAGAAGTCCCAATACTATAAATAAAGAAAAGATGAAGAAATACCACTGACAATAAAAGAAGACCAAGAAGCCATGTGTTTTGAAAGAAGTTGCACAGCCAATGGTAAAAGATTTGGTAAGAAAATAAAAGATTCTGGTACAAACTGAATTATCATACACTTGAACTGACTCATCAAAAACAGAAACATTTCAAATTAACTCAAAGATGAACTGACAAGCTAGGGCAAACATGGCCAACAACCTCCAATCACCTTCTATCACTAAGAACAGAAAAAAATTGAGTCTTCAATGTTTCATAAACATCCTCCCACTTAAGCATTTTTTAAAGCTTCATCTTAAAAAAAATAGCTAATTTGCATTTTTTAAACCACTGCTGAGGAAAAAAAGCATGGCCCCCTCTGATGACAGTATGATTTTAGAAGTAAAGCAAATGTGGCACATGGGTCAGTATTTCCCACATGAACTGGCCACTCAGAAATCCCACTTCACAGGAGCTTTTATCAACAAGGGAACCACGGCCCCTCTGGCTCTGTGACTCTCACTCCCAATGAGGGGGAAGTTAACATGTGGTGAGAGAGTAGCCTAGGATGGAAATTATTATCTCCCCTTGTCATCTGCAAATAATCAAAATCAGCATTCTCAAAAGTATATTTTAGTTGGAAAATTCTATGAAATAACAATTGGGCATTCACAAGCTGGTTGTAATCAATTATGTTTCCTGTCCTGCCAGGCAGAAGACTCTTGCTGCTGGCCTGTTGACCTGGGCTCAATAAAACCTGTTCCAAGACTAAGGGTCAAAGGTGGGTTCTTGGCCTTCTTGCCCCAGGTGCAGACAGCACCACCTCTCTGCCTGCGCCACGCTCTGAAGATGATCAGCAAGCACCACTTCAAGGACAGCACCTGTAATTATCCCCCATACAGAAGTGCCCCCACCCAACAGCCCAACGGCACAAGCGAGTGCTAGCTGAGCCTGTGTGTGAGGTGACGCATCCCCATGCACCCTTGTCTGCTGGGTGAGCACTGTCTGTCTAACGACTGACAGCCCATCCTGGAAACGCGTCAGTACCCGTAGGCCTTCTTCTGGTTGCTTCCTGAAGCTCCGTGCCATACATTCCAACAGTTTCTGAAATACTTTCTGGACCATATCAAACAGTGTTGCAACTTCTTCGTCTGAGTCTGGTTTCTGCATCAAGGAACTTCCAGTTATCTCTTTCAGAATGCCAAGAAGTAATGACACATAAAAGAAGCCCTTCACTAGAAAGAATATTAGAAAAATCAGTTATCTAACCATAAAATTTAGCTGAAATTATTACATTTTTCACACATGTGTATTATGGTAACTGGAAAGAAATTACTACTGGCAAGCCAATACCAGATTGATCAGAATAATCTAAATTTTAACACAAATAAATTTAAAAATAAATAAATAAAAATTTAAAACTTGCTCCTTCTAAATATAACACCAACACCTTCAACAACAGTAGCAGTATATTTAACTTGATCACTAAGAACTGGGCTCACCACACATGTGGACAATGCGGCCCCTCAAACATGTGGATTAGAGAACATGTCTCATTTTCTCACATAATGGCAACTTTAACACCAGTTCTCCCGTCACAAGTCTGAGGATGACCCAAGAGCTTTCAAAAAATGATTTACAAATGTCCCAGGCCAACTCTGCTAAATTTCTAACATTTTGTAGTTTATCGTTGTCTTTCTCTTCTGAATCACTTCCTTTACTGTACTGCATTAATGGTAAAGTGTTGGGGCGCCTCAGTGGCTCAGATGGTTAAGCATCTGCCTTCAGCTCAGGTGATGATCTCCAGGTCCTGGGATTGAGGCCCGTGTTGGGCTCCTGGCTCAGAAGGGAGTCTGCTTCTCCCTCTGCCTCTCCCCCTGCTCATGCTCTGCGTATCTTTCTATCTCAAATGAATAAATAAAATCTTTTTAAAAAATAATAACTTGGCAAAGCATTTTCCATATGTGAGCCTAATCCTACAGTCCATCCTAGAGATCTTGAATTTTCATTTCAGTTTCTATCCTACCTTGATTTTAAGTTGAGTTATAAGAATAGAGCTGGCGGAGGGTGTGTGTGTGGTGCCTGGGTGGCTCAGCCGCTTAAGGATCCGACTTTTAATTTCCACTCAGGTCATGATCTCATTATTGTAAGATCAAGCCCCACACTGGGCTCCACACTGGGGGTGTGGAGACTACTTGGGATTCTCTCTCTGTGCCCCTCCCCCTCCCCCCTCCCCCACCCCTCACATGTTCTCTCCCTCAAATAAATAAATAAATCTTAAAACAAAACAAACAAACAAAAACAAACAAAACCCACAGCAAGGGGTCTTACCCTTCAGGAAGCTTCTCAAGCATCCTCACTGTTTCTTACTTCTCTCTGGACCCTAACGCTGCCTGACACTCACTGACCACCTTTTTGAGGTCTGTGTGCTGTGAGTGCCTCCCCATTTAGACAGCATGCTCTCCCTGGGCAGGAGCCATGCTGAATGATTCTTTCTTGTATACGTTTAAAAATATACACTACATAAACACACAAACAATATACTACATAAACACATATATAAACTATAAAAATGTATATATTTTTAAAACTTGTCATATGGGAAAACACAGAAATAATGTTCCCCATTAATAGACTATTATCTAGATGACACAGAGGTATGACCTCTTTGACCTTATAAAGGAATCATATGACCTTACACAGGAGATGGACCTGGGCATAGCATGCAAAGAACCTCAGTTTATAAAACAAATTAATAAGATACAGTAAGCTCTGCTTGAGACAGAGATAAGAAACTAACCGCAAACCCAAATTTACCTGCTAAAGTAAGTAAAATAACTGGTCATGTCCCAGTCGAGTTTACCCCTCAAAAGGTCTATGGCACTACCAGAATCAACAAAGTTTCTAAAATCACTGCAAAAATAATAGAACTTTCAACAAATGAATGTCTTTTATTTAAAAGGCAGAGGGGCACACACTCTCCACACAGGCAAGTCACTTCAGTAGAACAGGCAGTAAAGAATGCTAGGCTCTGAAATCGAAGTACGGACAGCTCAGAGGAGGCCCATGTGCTGAAGACGAAAGGCCCAGCAAACAAGAGCGCTGCCCTTTTTCATCCATCCTCAAGGTCACAGTGCATGGGGGAACCACACACTTAGCTGGTATCTTTAATTACTGACAAAACTCGAAAAAGCTAAAAACCTTAATTCAAAGCTATTTCATTGTATTCAAGCAGTATGTGCCTTATAACCAAATATAGATAGACGGTGGTTAAGTAAAATACAACACATTACTAAAGATAAGCCAGAATTCACAACTACACAGAACAGACGACCCTGACTTTGGAAGACCCTGCTTCTCTAGAGGGAATCGGTCCAAAGCAACTGTTGGGAGTGGCGTCAGTCTGCCAGGGACGGCATCTGCAAACAAGCAGCAGCTCACTACCCCAGCCCACGGCAGCAGCTACAGGGAAGCAGCGCAGCATGGGGTTCCAGGGACCCCGTCCTCCTCTGGCTCTGGCTCAGCTTGCCATGTTTTCCTCCCTGCAAGTCCCTCTGGCCCAGCTCCCCCAGGCTCAATGCCAGAGGCCCATCCACCTTTCAATTAAGACAAACCCCAAGGTTTACTGTACTTACTCTTTATTTGCTAGAAATGTAACCTCCCTTTTTAAATGGGCTGATTACTTTCTGGAGGATGACCACCTCCTAGTGCTCCGGCACACAGCACTGTCTTAACCACCTGCCCCAGACTGTCTTTTTCCACAGGCCCTGTTACCGTGTGGTCCCTGATTTTGCAGAACACATGGTGGTTTTTCAAAACGTACATACTGCATTATAGCTGAAACACCTGCACTTGTACGAGCTTAGATTTCTACATTTGGGTTGTGTGTAGGGACTCAGCTCTACTCAAGGACCCCTCCTCTAGAATATGGCCTTCAGCGTGGAGATGCCGTATTATAATATTAATAACATAAATGTGATTGGTTTTAGAATCAAGAAGTTTTATCAGAACTCTTTCAAGTAGAGCAAAAAGCCCCGTGAACAACAGACTCTGGGTATATCTCGCTAAGTTGCTAAGTATAATCCTATTTGTGACAGGGTTCCAAAGGATGGCCACAGCTGATTCTCCCCTGGAGCCTCTAACTGTTGGAATGTATAAATGCAAAGATCATTTCAGTTTGGGTCAGGTAAAGTCAGCTGCTTACGGCCTTATTTTTGGGGAACAGATACTTCTATGTAATGAAACTAGCAACATCACACATCTAAAATTCTGGTTAACTCCTTGGAAGTATAAGTTTTACAAATACTAAAAGTAGAGTCAGTCCTTAGGAGAAAATAATTCCTAAATGCTAAATGAAGTTTTAAAAAATACAAATCATTTTTCATTGTTTCAAAGATTAAACTTAGGTTAAAAATGTTTTTGCAACAGAAAGTAAAAGTAATAAAGGATTCTACAAAGAAAAGCCAGATTTTGAAACAAATAGTATTTATTCTAGTTAACGTTCAGTCTTTACCTGTGGGCATTTAAAACAACTCATACACAGTGTTGCTTATAGTACAGGTTAATTTCAAGAAACACAGACTTGAAACGGCAGAGCAGAGTGGCTGGCACCCAAGCACCGACCCCACCGGCAGACCCCCAAGTCGGCCTGCATGACAACATTTAATGTCACCAGGGACTCACTGCAAACTTAACTGGGACTCACTGACTCTATGTCCAAATCTTAATGTGAATCTACAAATCATAGTTATTTTCAATGTCTTCTGGCAGATATATAGGCTTAAAGAAATTTAAATATTGAATTTTCGGGTTTCTAATATAGATCCCAGAAACACCCAGATGTAGTGTCAGGATATACAGTGAGAGCAGTTCAGAAACAGTTCTATACCCAGGGGATGGTGGGCGAGGAGGGGTGGGGGTCCTAAGCCAGCAGTACTCTCCCCAGCCAAACTATGATGAGAGGCAGGGGAGAAAGCCCGCCTCACTGCCCCACTCTTCACGCCATCATGTGATGGGGCTGTGAGAATCTGGCCCTGGGGCCTCTGGTCAGGCCACTCAGGTAATCACACAGCCCAGTTCCACCCAGACCACCTGGAAGGAGGCCGACCTCTCGCTCACTCACTCCACACATTTAACACAGTGCCTAGTATGCAGCAAGCACAGACCCAAGGTATTAGTTACTGCAGGTTCCACTGTCACCCTGTCCTTGGGGGGACAGCAACTTCCCAGCGCTCCTGACGGGGGCATGAAACAACCCGACTTACACTCCCCATGAGGTGAGCAGAGAGGCTCGGGGCTGCCACTGCACTAGCCCACCACACGGCAAAGTCACCTGACAACCAGGAAACCACTGGGGGAATCCGTGAAAGAAGCTCTGGACTCAGGCACATCTGACACCAGAAACACCTTTGAACTTCCTAGCTGCATCCGCCTATAAATTCCTTTTTTGGTATGAGCTAGTTTGTTACATATCTGTCACCTGAAAGCAAGAGTCCCAATCAGCAAAGGGAGGGAGGGTGAGAGGGACTGGTTTGATTATTAATTGCTCTAAAAGAGTCTTTTTTTTTTTTTTAAGATTTTATTTATTTGACAGAGAGAGAGAGAGAGCCAGCAAGAGAGGGAACACAGGCAGGGGGAGTGGGAGAGGAAGAAGCAGGCTCTCAGCAGAGCGTGGAGCCCAATGTGGGGCTCGATCCCAGGACCCTAGGATCATGCCCTGACCCGAAGGCAGACGCTTAAAGACTGAGCCACCAGGCGCCCCACTAAAAGAGTCTTTTGATGAAAGAAGTATACCTGTTTGCATGATTCGGAGACTCCATTGTAAAAGTTGTATCTGAAACTTACAATCACCAAGGCCAACCATCACAACATCCTTACATACCGTCAGGTAGGTCTGTAAGAGACACAGATGTGCTGGTGTGATTTACCAAGAAACTGAGAGCCAAAAAAGGAAAATAAATCCAGCCTGGTAAAGCTTCTAATATCTGATTGCACTACTAATTATCTCCTAAAGCAAATGTTTATAAAGATGTTTTACAAAGGAATTTCCAAAAAGATACATTAGTTCTCATTTTTTTCCCCATAAGAAATCTGGAAGCCCATTTTATGTCATCCCACGAACATTAGTGAAAACCTATTACATGAAGGTGTAAAATGCCATAAAAACTATGCGGTTTACGTTTTGGGAAAACACAAACTCTGGATGTTGAAATGACGCCATACTGAAGAAGAGCAACACGACGGTCCAAAGTTACAACTTTAAAACAGGAAATAAAATCTGGGAGCACATCACAAACTGGGTGAAGAGAAGGTTTGCATGTTGTCAGACTTCTAACCTGGATGATTTGCTGATAAACAACCCTATGAAGCTTCAGATATTCTTCTTCTTGATCTTGGATAAAAGACAGAACTTTGTTTTCTAACCAAAACCCAGTGTCTTCCAAAATGGACAGGTAAACTTTCCCTTCTGAGCAGAACTGTCCAACAACAGAGAGACACATTAGTAATGGAACCAGCTTTGCCAACGTGCTTCTATTCGGTCGCACAGCCAGGGACAGACCCACCTGGTGCTGAAGATGAATACTCAGCCGGCAGTGGAGGCTGAAGGCTCGCAGGGCCATCGCCTCATTAAAGTTGTGAGGTTTCCCACCTGGCAACTGCAAAATTGATTCCAGATCCGCCTGCAAAATAAAAAAATCTGTGGCCATGTTCCAACTACTATGTCACCAGCACACCATGTACGGTGAGGACTATCTGAGGAACCTGACAAACAGCGACACTGGAGGGTAACACCTGAACAGTGGAGGTGATTTAATAACACAACAAAACTGTCTGAGAAATGTAGTTTTCCCTTCCTCTTCCCCCAACAGATCCTCCCTTCTATGTTCTTCATTTACTTAATTTAGATAGTTTTGTTTTGAATTTTTATTTAAATTCTAGTTAGGTAACACATAGCGCAATATTGGTTTCAGGAGCAGATCCTCCCTTCTAAAGGACAAGATAAAAACTCCTAACAGTCACTGCTCAAGAAACTGTCAGGTCAACCACACAAAGCATTTGCCCCTGGGGCAAACTGTGACCTGCTCCCAGGCAGGGGGCTATAAGCAGAGACCAACAAAGGAAAGAGAAAGAAGGGCAGTCCTCCTGAGAACAAGAATGAGAACGAGAATGATGCTCTCACCACCTAGGCAGGGCCAGAGCCTCAGCTTGCCCACAGCTCCCTCACCGTGTATCCTAAAAGGAGGAGTGCCTTAGCGTTGGGAAACGTTTGGTTGTCACGTGGAGAGGCAGGAGGTCCCACCAGCATTAGTAGGTAGGGATATGATCTGTGCCTCCACTAGCAAAGCCTGAAGGAGAATGCACCCACCCATCTTTCCCAGAACCCCAGAGAGCCCTACTTTGGAGAGCAGCACAGCCAGTGCACAGCTTAGCCCATGGACAAAATCCCAGCACTTCCTACCCACGCCCCGCCACCAGCCCTGGCCCATTTCCTCCCCTGGAAGGTTGTGCACCTCCTTCTCCTCCTTCAGACCTTTCCCTCCCCTTCCCCATCTGATGCTGGTGCTAAGCACTGGAGGCTCTGCCTTTGGCATGACCAAACTCAGCAGCAGTCACAGAGGCTATCTCTGAGGGCTGGCCCTGGAGGAGATGGCCAGAGAGCCAGTAAGGAAGAAGGAAATGCTGAATTCAGAGGAAACACCCTCCAAGATTCCTAGAAAAGCTTGCCAAGGACTGTGAGGAGAAGCTAGTATTCCCGTATCACTGCCTGAGGAATACACGAAGAGAAGTGTAGGAAGAAGTCTTCCTACAGACTGGTGTGTTCGGAGAAAGAAGGCTATCCACGGGCCCGAAAACTGTAACCTGGCTCCCCTTTTGCCCCGCCAGTTATTCACCTGGGTGTCCTGTTCTTGTCTGCAAATTGAAGGAATGGGTTAGATAACTCTCAGCTCCTTTTCAGCCAGAAAAATTTTATACTCTAAATATGAAAAATTTAGATCTTATTTTGTCACTCGTACTAATTACATGGACTCACTCAACTTTCATAATGTCCGTATCTGTTCTGTAAAGTTACCTTTGACATTTCAAGTGCTTTCAAAAGGTGGTTAAGTTTCTTCTGCGGAGCAGAGAGCAGGCACTGTCGATTCTTTGGGTGGGTCAGCAAATACTCTATGTAAACCAGGGCCAATTCAGGTTTTACTGGGCGTGGGTCATGGATCTGCACCTTCCGTTTAGATGCTGAGTTACTCTGAAAGAACAGACCAATGAACTGACAGTTAAAACACATGTTCTGGGGCCCCTGGGTGGCTCAGTCGTTAAGCATCTGCCTTCCGCTCAGGGCGTGATCCCGGCGTTCTGGGATCGAGCCCCGCATCAGGCTCCTCTGCTGGAAGCCTGCTTCTTCCTCTCCCACTCCCCCTGCCTGTGTTCCCTCTCTCGCTGGCTGTCTGTCTCTGTCAAATAAATTTAAAAAATCTTTAAAAAACAAAAAACAAAAAACACTCATGTTCTGGGCCGCCTAGCTGGCTCAGTCAGTTAAGTGTCTGCCTTTGGCTCAGGTCATGATCTCAGAGTCCTGGATCAAGCCCCGCATCGGGCTCACTGCTCCAAGAGGGGTATGCTTCTCCCTCTGCTCCTCACCCCACTCATTCACTCTCTGTCTCTCAAATGAATAAATAAGATCTTAAAAAAAATAATAAAACAGGGATGCCTGGGTGGTTCAGTCGGTTAAGCATGATCCCAGGGTCCTGGGATCGAGGTCCACATGAAGCTCCTTGCTCAGCGGGGAGCCTGCTTCTCCCTCCACCTGCTGCTCCTCCTGCTTATGCTCTCTCTCTCTGACAAATAAATAAATACAATCTTAAAAAAAAAACCCACATGTTCTCAGGAAAGCATATGATTTCTAATACACACGTATCTTCATTCAGCAATTTTAAAGAAACATGACAGAAATATACCTTGCTCTGGGGCTGTTCTTCTGGCAGCCAGTCACAGATGAGTTCCAGAATGTGTCCCACTTGTCCCCAGGAGCAGAGACAGTCCAACAAAGTACAATAACGCTTGTCTGCTGCTCCCTCCTCTTGGTTTCTTAATGTGGAAATCACACCGCAGCTGAAAATGTCAAATATAAAATCAGATCTAACATTTCAGTAACAGTTTCCCACTTCTCAAAAAGGTGAAAAAAAGGGGCGCCTGGGTGGCACAGTGGTTAAGCGTCTGCCTTCGGCTCAGGGCGTGATCCCGGTGTTATGGGATCGAGCCCCACATCAGGCTCCTCTGCTATGAGCCTGCTTCTTCCTCTCCCACTCCCCCTGCTTGTGTTCCCTCTCTCGCTGGCTGTCTCTATCTCTGTCAAATAAATAAATAAAATCTTAAAAAAAAAAAAAAAGGTGAAAAAAAATTAGGAAGCCAAAAACTGAGGGTACATAAGGCCCTTTTATCGTAGGAACTGCTGGACATTCTCCACTGCAGGAATAAATATAGTTTCCCACAATTACTACACAGAATAAGTTCCAACACAAAACACCGAATCTGAACACAGCTTGAAGAACACTGAAGTCAAGGCAGTCCGATATGAGTATTAAGTTACCAAAGACGTGCCAGTTCCACAAAACCCCCCGCTTTTCTTTTCTCTGTCATCTCCATGAGACTCTATAGCAAAGATTCCTGGTTTTTTGGGGAATAATTTTTGCTTAGCATCAAAACATTCATTTTTTCATAAATATGAATAAAAATGAATCATTTCTACTGAGATAATAACCAACACTCTAGAACAACACCATGTTGTAAAAAATACAACATGAGCCACAAAACTAAGCTACTTAGGTCATTTTAAATTTTCTAGTAGCTGCCTTTATAAAAGTAAAGAAAAACAGGTACAATTTCGATAATATATCTTATCCAACCCACTGTCTCCACAATGTTGTCTTCAGGTGTAACTGACAGAAAACCACTAGCTTTTCACACTCCTTCTTCCACACCATGCTCCAAGCCCACTCGCACTCTGCACCCTCAACACAGCTCAACCCAGACAGCCACGTGCCAAGCACACAAAGCAGCATGACTCCGAAGCCCCTTCATGCTGGACTTGAAAAACACCCCCCAGACTTTAAAGTGGACAGCTTCAGTTCCACGTAGGCTCTTCCTATATTCCTTAGCAACTCTAGAGCCCACTGGAAACTGCATCCTGCTGCTTTCCCACCACCACCGTGAACTTAAAGCTGAAGCATGAGAGTCTGCTGAACGTCACATTAATAACTAAGCACAACGATAGCAGGGTTCCCATTCACGACCCTCCCGAGAGACAGAGGATACCTGAATGCAGGCACAGCAGAGGCTGGCATAAAGGACATGAGCATAAATAAAGGGATCTTGCAGCGATCATCCTAAAAGCATAAAAAGGGGGGGAAAAGGGTATTTAAACGCAATGACATTTTGAAAGGCTATCCACATAACTTCCTAATAACCTATCCTCAGAGCTGCTCAGTAGGAACTAGAGACCCCTTTCAGTGTTCAATGGGAAATTTAAACCTGCTGGTAAGCCTCGTATTTGAGAAACAGTTTTAAAGTCTTAAATGACATTTTTACCACTTCGTGTGATGTATTAATTTGTGCAAATATTTATTAAATACCTACTGTGTACGAATTGCCAACCTAGATCCCGGGGGATACACCAGTAAGGAGAATAGACAAATTCTTTGCTTTCAAGGCATGGACTTCTATTTCAAAAACAATACTGATTAAAGGGGGAAAAAAATTAACTCTGGGGGCGCCTGGGTGGCACAGCGGTTAAGCGTCTGCCTTCGGCTCCTGGCGATCTGGGATCGAGCCCCACATCAGGCTCTTCTGCCATGAGCCTGCTTCTTCCTCTCCCACTCCCCCTGCTTGTGTTCCCTGTCTCGCTGGCTGTCTCTATCTCTGTCGAATAAATAAATAAAATCTTTAAAAAAAAAAAAGAAATTAACTCTGTACGCTTGGTATTCTGAACATAAATGTCAAGAGAATGAGAGAAATTTTTTCATAGAAAAATTTTTCCATAAAATAATCAGAAAATCTTTGGGAAGACAATATAGTTTAATGGAAAATGTATAGGCTTAGGAGCTACCAAGCCAAACCTAGGTCCAACCAGACTCCATGGTTTTACCAGCTGGATCAGCACAGAGCAAAGAGGCAGCACCAAGGTCCATTTTCTCCTCTGCAAAAAGGGAGGGCGCTGCTGGGAAGACGGAGAGAGGCACATCACAGCACCTCATCCGAGGCGGCACTTAGTAAGCTATAGCCACGCCAGTGTTACTGTGATTACACCATTAAAACAAAGAGTAGATCAGGCTCAATCAAGAATACTTAATAGAAAATATCCTTGGTTCATTGGGAGAATAAGAGATGGTGGACCCCAACAGAAAAACTAACAATTTTCCCCAAAATATACATGAAACAGAACCAGGGACAACATCAAAATTTGATCTGCTTACTCTGCATTCAGTTGGAGTGGACCCACCCCTCCCCGAACTCTCAATACAAAAAATGTTTTCTTAATGTTACAAAAGTAGACTGATAATTACCACTAATTCCACTCTGTCTGGATTATAGAGTGTTTATTCATTTATAAAGAAGACCACAATGTTCTCAGAGCAACCGAGTGCAGAGAGGTTCTCTTGCCAGAATCATTTGAAATTAACTGAATTAATTATCATTAACTACCTTCCTCCTGTCCCTAGACACCTGCAGGCCACACTGCTTATCTATCACCTCATCCAGTATTCTATGGGCTTCTGTGTTATCATCTGAGAATTTTGAGATAATGCTGGATTCTCAGCCCAATGTAATTATTTGAGAATTTAAAGGTACTAATAACTTTGGCAATTTAGGTTATTTGCCTTCCTGAATAGGTCACAGTTGCATTTCAGGGACACAACGAAGCTCAGAGCCTTGACAGCCACAGAAATGCGGCTCAGAACAGCTAAGGGGCCAAGGTCACATAAGCAGTTTTGGAAGAGCCCAAAAGTAAAATTCATCAAGAAAAGCATAGTTCCTAAAACTTATGATCATTCTATATTTAAACCATGCTTTCTTTATAATTGGGAGAACATTTTCATATCTAGCTCAGTCTTACTTCTATTTGTTTTGGAAATATGAACTTTCCTCAGAAGTAAATAGTCAAGAAACAGGTTTCCTTCACCCAAACAGAAGTTACATGCATGGTTCTATTTGCGGACACAACTCAAACACTTCAGAAACCCATTTGATTACAGTACGCCATCAAATGCCTGAAAATGCCCACGAAACTTAGCCGCTATGGTATCACGTTTGCCAACTCCTCTTTCTCAATTCCCAGCTAATCAAATTAAATTCTCAAATGGTGTCACAGACCATTGAAGACAGAAGAACCGAGCACTTACCCCCACATTTCCCTGAGTGCTGGGAATATGAGGTAGGAAGACATACGGCCTCCACCCTCAAGAAAGGCAAAAGGCCACTTCCCCTACCCGGTGAGCGCTGGCTCAGCATCCCCCCCTTACAGATGACCAACCAGGTCCTGCCAGGTAAGCGTGTTGGGCACTTCGGCTTATTCTGCACAAATGCAATCTTCATACACCCACCCACAGTGTGAGCAGTCTTACCTTGAAGACTTTCAGGTACTCAGGGAGCACAGAGGCAAACTTGTTAATGGTGTAAACTCTGGCTTCCTTATTATTTTCCATACTTCTGTGAATACTTTTCCAAAGAATCACAACAATTTCTAACAAACCGGCCATGGATGCAACATCGCTTACAGACAATGTTTTGTCCAGAACCTAAGATACAAATAATTCGATTGTGAAAGAATCAAATCATAAGAGTACATCTCAGAATTTCAGACCTGAAGCAGAAATGTAAAGGATATCAAGTCTATTTTCATTACACGAAAATGACTTTATCTTCTATTTGAAAATCTCTAGCAGAGGTAAATGCCTTTAAAAGTCCACTCAAGAAAGAAATGCTAACTGAACCCTATATCCTTTCAGTCAACACTATATGAATTAAAAATCCTCTAAAAATCAAAATGTATAAACTGTTGTCTTTAGGGACATAATACGCAAGTACAGAGCATACTTCTACTGTATCTTCTGAATTGTTGCAAGATGTCACTTCTTGCCATAAAGTTTCATGTGAACAGACTTGGGGAGGAGGGAAGGATTTCCTCGATGTGATTGCTACTGAGACTCAGCTACAAACTCGGCCCATCAGATCACCCCAGGCTGTCTGCCAGCCTCTCCACTCTGCGGGCCTGGTGAGGGCTGATGATGACCAACTGCCACTCAATCAATGGCTTCCTCAGTTTGTTCTAAAATAACACACCATTCACATCTTCTGAGCTTATGCTGGCCGTGAGCAATAATCGTGGCTATGTTCTTCTGAGTGCTCCATTTAAGCCACAAATGCACTCTGGCAAGTCTTCTGCACAGAACACCGGCCCCAGAACACAACCAGTTCATACATACACTGATGGGGTCTGCTAGCCAGCCCTACAATGGGACTGTACAAAAGACAGTCTGATAACCTCCAAACAACCACTTCAGACAATTTCCTGAAGAGGGACTACCTTGAGATGCAAAAGAAGATTCATTTCAGGCGTTGGTACTATAATGCTATTTACTCAAACACAGTAGAAAGACAGTTTAAAAGAAAACAAACTTGGGGTGCCTGGCTGGCTCAGTCAGTAGAGCATGCAACTCTTGATCTTGGGGTCATGAGTCCAAGCCCCACATTAGGTGCAGAGTTTACTTAAATAAATAAACAAACTTTTAAAAAAAATAAATTTAAGGAGAGTACACAGAAAAAGCAAAGGTAGTTTTGACATAAAGCTAGATTTTTCATTATGCACCTAATACTTTGAATGAGCTATGGACAAATTTAAAAAGAAATAAAACTACTAAAGGCTTAGAAACTACTGAAAAAATGATACAAGTAACAGATTGACAAAATTCCCTTCTGCAATTAATTTTACTTTTTCCCATTCCAATGTCTAGCACAGCAGCCTTATTATTAAAGCTGCATGAGAAAGCCACCACTACCTCCTTAAAAAATGTGCTAAGTTCCTAAGTCGGAAGCAAACTTTTTATTTTAGCGGAGAACGTCTTTGATTTTTAGTAGTTAGCAATGAGAAAAAGTAAAAGAATGACTTCAAAAATTTTGCTTTTAGCCACATAAACATTCTTGGAATGAGAATATCCACATGACAAAGTATATTTCTTGTCTGGCATAAACTATAATGGACCTACATATTTTTAAATTCTTGTGTTTTCTAATGGTACAGAAACTGACCCAAAGTGTTATAAAGTGCAAGCTTTCTCAGTAATACCTAGCTTTTTAATAATAAGGGTGGAGGGTTCCTTCAAAATTTACAAAACGTAATAGTCTCTCAACTAATACATCACGAACTATGTTTTTGCTCTTCTGCAAAACCGTTTCCACCATCAGTCTGAGTTTGCAGTGGTGGCCCAGAGAGAAGCTGTGCTCTCTCCCTATGCACCACTGCATCCGTCTCCCACACTGCGACCCCACGTGCCAGAACCATGGAGTGAGGCCGCCATGCCGGTCTCTCCAGCTGAGGTTTCTGAAGATATACGGCAATGTGGTCACCTTCCTGAAAAATTCTGCCCATACAATCTATACTGAGGGAAAAACCCTGAAGAGAGGAACTTAAACTCCACCAAAAATAAAAGCAGAACCAACTCCAAATTCCCTGGGCCAAAGGCTTTCCAAATCCAAGCTGAGATCTGTGAGTGGCTAGAACTGCTAATCGGGGTCCACTGTCAGGATAAAACCCAGTCCCACTCTTTCTGTGCATTTTTCTCCTTGATTCCACACCTGCCTCCCTGACTGGGATAGAGACGAGGACTTGTTTAAACAGGGGCTAGGCTGGTGGAGTGGTGGCCCTCCAGCTGCAAGCCCATGGGCATAGGTGTCCCCGGGGTGCATGCAGGAGTTATCAGGCCAGCATGAGACCTGTGAGGAAACCTGGCAGCTTCTCCTAGAAAGAGGCCTGTGTCAGAGGTGGTGGGACGCAGGCTGGGACTGAGGCAGGCTCATACTGATGCAAGGACCTCGCCTTGGGGCCAGGACCAGGTCTCAGCGAAAGGACAGGCTGTCTCTTGCAACTTCTTTTAAAGGCCAGTTTCCTAATCTATTTGGGTACTACAAAACTACCCCCAAATTTTAGTTTAGATATACATAAGCATGAGAGCTTGTTTATAAGCTTAAGATACTGCTTGTAAGTAATGTGTGTCTAGGTCTTAAATTTCTTATAAGTGGTCACTCTGGATCTGAAGAAATAGCAGCTAATCAGTCCCTCTGATTAACTACTTTTTATTTTTCAAATTTTTATTGTTTTTTTAAAAGATTTATTTACCTATTTAAGAGAGAGAGAGAGAGAAAATGTGTGTGTGCACACAGACTTGAGGGCAGGAGAAGGGGCAGTGGGAGAGGGAGAGAGAGAATCTCAAACAGACCTCCCAGAGGCAGACTCAAGCTCGATCCCAAGCTCAGCCTGCTTCTGCCTTTCCCTTTGCCGCTTCCAGATAGTGCTTGCTCTCTCTCTCAAATAAATACAATCTATAAGTAAGTAAATAAATAAATAACAATTCTAAATAAAGCTCATCCCTAGAAATTCAAACCCCAGATGTTTCTAGTAGAATCTCACAGCTGTGGCTATGAGGAGATCCTTAAGAACAGTAACACCCATTAATTATAGATATGGTAACATCCAGAATCCAATCCAGGTGTATGGTACACCCAGGTTGAATTAAAATATACAGAGAAGCTTAAGGCCAAGAAAACTTGGGACAGGGTGTTACCAGTAATAAACTTCCCTCTGTTTTAAAACCTACCCGAACTCCACGATGAACTACAAAGGGTATAGAGCAGTCTTCCAAACCAGTGTTTATGATCCTCTACGGTAATCACAGAATTATCAATACTGAGGGAATAATGGAAAATCAAAATATTGCTAACATAACAGTCCATGGAAATGCCAACATTCTGCCTTTCTCTAAGCATGGGACACAGGGGCCTTGTCCTCCCTGAGGTAACACAGCCGCAGGCGCGGCTGGGCCAGGGCAGGCCCGACCACACTCACGTTCTCCTTCTCCCTCTCCTCATGGCCCTCGTGGCACTCACGCACGGCCCTCCGGATGCAGGCATTCAAGCAATGGCGAATCACATGAATCAGCTTTGCTAAAATGTTTAAAATAATTGATAATTAATATACATGTTTTTTCAACCAAATTATCCTTCTAATTGTAAAATTATAATCCCAAACAATTAAAAGTATGATTTTTAAAGGAAACCGTTAAGAAATGCACTAAAGCGTGAGGCTGATTAAAATGACCAACACTGAGGATACGTGACATTAAGTAGCTTTAGGGAGACAACATAACGAGCACTGAAATGTAGGTGTGCCACACCTATATTAGTGCAGGCGGTGTGCTCATGGGCGTGCTGATAGAACTTCCTGGCTGCTGCATGGTTCATCTGGACCAGCGTGACACAGCGCTCACACCACACCTCCTCGGGCTGGTTCACCGGCAGGAAAGAGTTGAAGATGAGGTTCACCAGGCGCCGAGACACGGGCCGGGAATCTGATTCCAGACGAACCAAAATATGCTCCATGGGGCAAATTTTCCAAAACTATGTAAAGCATACACAGAAGGAAATAGTCAATTGTCCCTATAATCTTGAAAACACTTTAAGCAAAATTTCCTGAGCAAAATCAAAAAGGAACTAATCTTTATACTCAAGAAAACTCACTTCAAATGACTATAACAGAAACTGTGACTCTTCCGTAGAGAAATTAGAATAAATCCATATTTTAAAAAGCACTGACATTATAAGGTACCAAAGTATTACACTGTTGGGAGGGTTAATTACAACTAATTAGTGTCATGCTTGGTGTAAACTCTCAAATAATTATGATTATCAGTCTCATAATTTAAAAATCTCCTAAAACACCGTAACTTTTGGCCCATTAATGTGAAATGTGAATAGAAAAATTTACAACAGTTTTGACACAGAAAGCTAACGTGGCTAATCCGTTCCCTACGTTGGAGACACAGAGACATCACTCCTAACCCCAGGGGTACCTGGTCCACCACCCATGGCTGGCAGCACCCTCTGGCACATCGCTGCCTCCCGTCTCCAGGGCCAGCTTGCCTAGATGACCACACTGGCCTCCTCCAGCCCACCTTACAGCTGCTGCATGACCACAACTGTCCTAGAGCCCCTCTGCTCAAAAGCCTCAAAGTTGTCTACTGCTTAAAGAGGGCCAAACTTCTAAGCAATACATTCCACACAAGAGAAAAATAGTAGTAGAAAGAAAATAGATTCTAATGGTGAAGTGTTCAAATCCTGCCCTAGTCAACTTCTCAGCTGGCAAACCTGTGCAAACAGCTGTACCTGTTTCCTCCTCTGTATAATGGGGTTAATATCACTGACGTGCATTCTCCTCAAGGACCTGGCTCTAACAATCTGTCGCCTTTCCAGTATTTTCAACTGGATCTTTCTCATCAGCATTTAAGTATTTTCATGTCATTCCAACTCTCAAAACAAAAGCCTCCCCACAAAATTCTGCCTGAATTTCCTGTGTCCTTGCAGTTCACCTTCCCTCCTGCCCTGGAACCTGCTTCTGCCCCCACCTCCACTTCCTCACCCCACTTATAACTTAGCCCACAGTAGCATGGCTTCTACCCTCACTGAAATTGTTCTTGCCAAGGTCATAATGACCTTCAGTTAAAAATCCAGATGAACATATTGACACCTCCCCCTCCAGGAAATCTCTGAGCATCTGATGCTATGGATAACTTCCCCCGGAACCTCCTGGGACACTTCTACTTAGACACCTCTTGGTATTTCTGAAAAAGTTACTGGAGTAAAGACAATAACTAAACCCAAGTCCTACACCAAACACTTCTACTCACAGTGGTACTGGGGAGGCAAGGCACCACAGCGCTGCCAGCAGTAAGTCATGCAGAGAGGATGGTATGGTGGCCCAACTCTCAGCGCCTGCCCCACCAGAGGCAGGTGGCTTCACAGAAGAGAACCTACTGCCAACTAACTACAAAACTGACTGAGGCTGGCAATTAGGTGACTGGAGACTTGTACTCAAGGGTGAGAGGCAGTACTTTCAAGGTTCAGAGGTAGTGATGAGTCTGAGGATCCATCTGGAGGCTGTAACAACTTCCCTCTTCCCTCACCTCCCCTGCTCCCTTCCTGCCTTTGTGTCAGTGCAGATGGGCTGCTGGTTGTGAATGTGAGTGTACTGAGGTGTAATCCTGAACAGCACACCCGGGGCTAACACCACTACCAGCTAAAAACACTTGCCGAAACACTCAAGTGCACCTAGGTACACGGTGCGATTTCACAAACACCGCGAAAGCAGATTCAACCCAGGACCAAAATGGCCAATGAATGGGTTCACCATTCACCTGCTCTCCTATGCTGCCTGCAACGTCACAGAAAGGCGGATGACAGTGGTGCGGAGGCCATGCCCCGACGCAGATGGAAGCAGACAGAGCTGACACGGCCAGATTGCCGAGCTCCTCAGCAGGAGCGTCACACCCCCCACGTGAGAACTCACGGGTCAACTCTGCCATTGGTAAACGTCAACTTCAGAACATGTGCAGCAACAGACCATTCCCAAGGGGGAAAAATCCAAGAGGAAAGAGAAAGCCCTCCACTTGAGAACTCAGGTAAGCAAGGGCTCTTCAAGACTCCAGACCTCAGCGCTTCAACCTGGCTGCGAGAAATAACAAGAAACATGCCAAATCCCAGCACAACAGCCCAGCCACAGAGCCAGTACCCGAGAGGTTCTCCAGGGTCTGTCCCCACTCATATTAAAAGGTGGACTCTGGAGCCTTCACATGGAGACTAGACCATCTTGAATGGGAACTAGCCATCGGCACTCTTACCAAATGCTAAGGTTCCGGGGTGATTCTTACAACTAACATTTCCTGTGCATCTGCCTTTCCAGAAACTCCCCATATTACCTTGTTTTTCTTTGATTCACTTTCCTCAAATAATGCAGAACAAATCGGGATTCCGATTTGTTTTGTTTCAATTACCTGAGGTTTTATTTTACCCAAACCTATCACCAGCAGGTTGGGATCTGCAACAGACAAGACTGCAAGCAAATCAGTAACCGGTCTTTCACTTCAAATGTTAAGTGTGTCTATTACTAACACAAGCATGACCAGGGTCTGACAGCGTGCAGAGACCCCAGTCACTCCGACAGGGTGGATGACCAGCCACTCCCACATCCTGTTAGCTGCTTCTCCACCGTTCCAGAGACCTCACAGCTAAATCATTCTCTGTCTGGCTCTTGAACAGCTAAGATTTAAGATGAAAGAACCACTCCAGTAAAACATTATGCTTTCTTTCTTGCTACTCTCCTAAAATCCAAACTTCCCAAAGAACTTTTGTCCTCGTCTTACTTGGTCTTCCCCCTATTGTCTTGGGTAGACCTATTAATAAAGAGAAAACACTGCTCTCTCCATTTCCTCCCCAGTCAGCACCACAATAGGCCTCTGCAAACAAAACTGTACTTCAAACACAACACTAGGCCAAAATTTCCCTCTCAGATTCAGAACTACTCAGTTTTATTAAGCTGTTAATAACAAATGGGATAAAAATTACAGCCAGCTTTTTTGTTAAAATGGACATGTTGATTCTAAACTATATAAGGAAATGCAAAAGACCTAAAGCAGCCAAAAAGCTCTGAACGCAGAACAAAGCCGGAGAAGGCACTCTCTGAGACTTCATGGGAACCTGCAGCCGCGCAGCCCAGGGCCGAAGGACGTGCAAACAGATGAAGGAGCCAGAGTGGAGCCCAGAAACACACCACACACGCGCAAAGGACTAGAACCACCAGGGAAGGGCGCTGGGGCGTGACATGTGGGACGTGTGCTATGGAGGGCATGTAAAATAGTCTCTGGTTTTTAGTTTTTAACAACAAAACTCACAGTTCAAAATTGATAAAAACCATAAAAAAACATAAAGCAATATGTATCCTGGCCTCCCCCGTTCCCCATCCTTAGACATCCAAACCCCCTCACCTCAGGCAACTGTTATTAATTTCTCGTTTTCTTCTAGGAATATTTTACACTATTTGAGCAAATGGCTCACCATTTTATACAGCTGGCGGCATACTACGCACAGGTCTACACCTGCTTTTACTCATATCTCAGTGGAATTTCTAGGTGAGCTCATTCCTTTTCATGGCCACAGAGCATTCCTTCATTGCGCGAACACACAACAGGTCTGTGTGGTTAACCCTAGACTAATGGACATGTCAGGTGGCTCCCAAATTCTGTGCTTGGACAAAATAGCATTTTAAAGCAAATTTCAGAAAAGTAGTGCATGGAGGAAGAAAAGACACAGTGTTATCAAATGAAGTTAAAAACCTTCTAGCCAACATTTTTAGCCAAAAGCTGAATAGGACTCAAGCTAAAGGAGCACACCCTCACTCTGAAAGTTCACACCATGTTAAAATGTACATAATAACACAATTATCTCCCTGCTTCCTTCTGTAAAATGTGAAGGGAGTTCTCCTAGTAATAGTTAAGTAGTTACTGAGTACCAAGTATTACAATATTTGAACAAAAGCTTTCATGCACATGATAAAAATATAATTTAAGGTGGGGGCTGCTTACATTAATGTCTTTCAAGAAGAAAATACATTGATGATATTTCTAGAAACTTCAATGAAAATCACAAAACAAATAAAATTTTTGACACAATAAATTGGCAGAATATACCAGACATCAACTAGTTTAAATGTGATTAATAAAACTCTTGGAATTAAAATTACTTTGTCTTTTTTGTTGATGAAAACGAATGTACTTCTTTATTTCACATCTTCAATGATAAAATCCTGCCGTCCTACCTTGGCAGCCCGCACGGCTTTGACTTTCAGCAGCATATCAACAAAAGCCACTCTCACTTTCTCTGAATTGTCGTGGAGACTGTATTTCAGTGCTGGCAGAAGCTGTTCTAATAATGGGTGGCTTAATTTGTTATCCAAAATTATCGGCAGACACTACCAAAAAGGGGAGATAGAAACAATTTGAATTTAGAACATAAAAAAAGTTAAGAAAATATTCAGTTCCATCCTTACTAGTGAACTACTAGCAAAATAAATATACCTATAGAAAATAACTTTTCTAAAACAGTTTCATATAAAAAGCATACTTTAAAACGAATTAGTTTAGTTTCAACACTGATAATCAGTTCATTCTTGTTCTATCCAAACAAAATTAAAGCAGTCATAAAATAATCCTGCAATGCTTTCTCTTAGTCAAATTTTAAAGGATTTTTAGAGTTGAAAGAAACACACAACAACTACTGGTGGAGAGGGCTCCAAACCAATTTGTGTCGGATCCAACAATCTTTTCACATTTTTTTTAGTAACCCATGAATTCCATTTCTTGACTCAATCCTGCATGAAAACCAGAGGGCACAGAGCCCCCCTATCGGGGGGACACAGCCAGGCACACCTCAGATGGGTGATCGAGTGACCTGCCCAAGCACAGACCAGTCACCAATTTGAAGATCTGATACAACCTACCTTTGCCTTCCAGTTATTAGGAAAAGGGATTTTTAAAAGAAACCTCTTTTTTATTTGAATTATAGTGGACATACAATGTCGCATTCATTTCTGGTGTACAACATAATGGCTCCACAAATCTACACATTATGCTATGTTCACAACAGTAAGTTAATTACCATCTGTCACCATGCAATATTATTACAATATTATCATTAACTATAACAAGACCTTATGTTTTAACCATTATACTGAAATAGTTACAGATGAGCTGATACAGTGTCCTGGGTTTGTTTCAAAGTAATCAATAGTGGGAGACAATGGATTGGCTGAAGATGAAACAAGACCGGATGCGTTCCTGAAAACTGTTGAAACCGGATGATGGGAGAAAGGACAGTTTTGTAGGTTCTTGTTAAAAGTACATACAGTATACCAAAAAGTCAATTTTAATGTATAATTTTTAAAAAATTTTAAGTACTACCTACAACTCCTATTTGAAAAACAGTGTGCACCACCCACCCCGGCCATACACTAAAAACTGGTATTTCCAGTAGGCCTTTTTCGTAGAAGACACTTCCAATTTGGTTCTTTAAAATGTTACTCTGGGGGCGCCTGGGTGGCACAGCAGTTAAGCGTCTGCCTTCGGCTCAGGGCATGATCCCAGCGTTCTGGGATCGAGCCCCACATCAGGCTCCTGTGCTATGAGCCTGCTTCTTCCTCTCCCACTCCCCCGGCTTGTGTTCCCTCTCTCGCTGGCTGTCTCTATCTCTATCAAATAAATAAATAAAATCTTTAAAAAAAAAAAATAAAATAAAATGTTACTCTGGATGTACAACAAAGATGTCCACAGTAGTGTATCTATAGAGTAGAATTACAGGTGATTTAAAAATTGTTCTTTCTCTGTATTTTCTAATTATTCTATGATAAATAAATATTGCCTATATAATTTTAATCCTACCTTAAAGACAGAACAGCGCACGTCAGCTGAGCTTGTATCAAATGCCAGTTCCCCGGTTACTTTTTTGAGGAGATCAATAAGAATAGTTGGAGGCATCATTTCCCAGTATTTGGAAGTTATTTTACAAACACCAAGGATCCCTGTAGAACGGACCATTGGATAAGGGTCTTCTAAAAGGCTCTATAAATTGGAGGGGAAAAAGACAAAAATCTTAAATCAGCTCCCGTCATATCAACATTTGCTTTTACACATTAGCACGCTATGCATTCACAATGTAGCAGACATTTCAAATTATAGAAATACTGGTCCTATACAGACTCCTATTATTTATCATTTCTACAGTTGAGCATTTAAAGAGGACAATCGAGACATGGGTGGTGCCATGTCTGCCAATCCCGTCTATAGGGCTTTGCTGACAGCAGATTCTCAAATACCATCTCCACATTCAGTGAGGTATGCAGACTTCAGATGATCCTACAGACACAGCCTATGTAAATCACTTTCTTGAATTTCCAGAACGCTGTAATGCACTAAACCCAGAATAAAGTAATTCTACTTGTAATGAATTCATCCAAGAAATGGTGGTCAGTGGTTGCTAATGATACAAAAAGAGGGGGCACCTGGGTGGCTCAGTCAGTTAAGTGTCTGATTCTTAGTTTCAGCTCAGGTCATCATCTTAGGGTTGTGAAATCAAGCCCTGTGTCAGGCTCCACACTGGGTGCAGAGCCTGCTTAAGATTCTCTCTCTCTCTCTCTCTGCCCCTCCCCTCCTCCTCCCTCCCCACCTTCTTTAAAAATACAAAAAGAAACAAGATGTTGTACATTTCTGGATGGAAGTACACAACAGCTCCATGAAGCATCAGACACAACAAACAAAATCCCCACAAAAATAACTGATCATCTCTACACCTATTGATATTCAGGAAATACAAAAGGCAAAGGAACATAGTAACACCACCACAGGAGTATGTTCTGTAAAACCCAGAATGCAGGGCCTGGGTGGCTCAGTCAGTTGAGTGTCTGTCTTCGGCTCAGGTCACGATCTTGGGAGTCCTGGGATCGAGTCCCTGCTGAGCAGGGAGCCCACTTCTCCCTCTGCCTCCCTGCCTCCTGCTCTCTCACTCACGCGCACTCTCTCTCAAGTAAATAAATAAATCTTAAAAAAAAAAAACCCAGAATGCAAGAAACAAAAGAATAATTTGGCTTCTTCAACAACAAAAATAGTAAGCAAAAAAGAGAGAGATTGAGACTATTGGACAGGGTCTTATCAATATATTGGCTGATCACATGCATGGGTCTTATTTAGACAGATTCACACAAAACAGGGAAAAGTGTCATTGAAATATCACTCAAAAACAATGACCCAGGGATGCCTGGCTGGCTCAGTCGGGGGAGCGTGTGACTCTTGATCTCAGGGTTGTGAGTTCAAACCCCATGTGTGGCATAGAGTTTACTTAAAATAAAAATTAAAAAATTTTAAGTGTTTTAAAAAAAATAAATTACCCAATATTTGATAGCATTAAGGAATTTTTTCATCTTTCTTTAGTCGTAATGATGGTATGATTATGCTTTTAAAAAAGATCACTATGTTTTAGGGGCGCCTGGGTGGCGCAGTCGTTGGGCATCTGCCTTCAGCTCAGGGCGTGATCCCGGTGTTGCGGGATCGAGCCCCACATCAGGCTCCTCCGCTGGAAGCCTGCTTCTTCCTCTCCCACTCCCTCTGCTTGTGTTCTCTCTCGCTGGCTGTCTGTCTCTGTCAGATAAATAAATAAAATCTTTAAAAAAATAAAAAATAAAAAAATAAAATAAATAAAAATAAAAAAAATCACTATGTTTTAGCAATTCCTACTGAAGTATTTAGAGTTAAAATGATGATATCTCAGATCTGCTTCAAAACAAGAAAAGAAGAAATAGATTAGACCTGGGTCAGTAAATACTGAAACTGGGTTATAGGTACATAGGGGTTCATTATCCTAGGCTCTCCATGTGCAAATTTTTCTATTATATAAGTTTAAGAGCACAAATAGGGGCGCCTGGGTAGCGCAGTCATTAAGCGTCTGCCTTCGGCTCAGGGCGTGATCCTGGCGTTCCGGGGTCGAGTCCCACATCGGGCTCCTCGGCTGGGAGCCTGCTTCTTCCTCTCCCTCTCCCCTGCTGTGTTCCCTCACTCGCTGGCTGTCTCTCTGTCACATAAATAAATAAAATCTTTAAAAAAAAAAAAAAAAAGAGCACAAATAATTCTTACTCTGTATTTAGGAGGGAAAAAGCCTTCAAGTCAGGATGAATAAGCACTTACTTCCTCTCCTCCCCAAAATCTGACCAAAATGACAAAGTAGTATTGATAGCAACATTGGAAATGAGGGATTTTTTTTTTAAGATTGTATTTATTTATTTAAGAAAGAAAGAGCACAGAGGGAGAGGGAGAAGCAGATTCCCTGCTGAGCAGAGAGCCTGACATGGGGCTCAATCCCAGGACCCCAAGATCATGACCTGAGCCGAAGGCAGACGCTTAACCAACTGAGCCACCCAGGTGCCCCTAAAATGAGGGATTTCTACAAGCAGGAAACTGAGTAAGAATAGATTGCATGGAAAGAAGAGCAGAAAAGGTTGTGACCCAGACATTCCTATACCCTTCCAGAGCTCAGACTTGCCCAAACCTGGGGTCATGAACACGGATGGTACCAGGGCTACTGAGAGCTCCATGCATTTGTTCCCACAGTAAACCACCTGCCAGGGAAGAGCTCTCAAAAAAGGCCTGAAGGGAACAGAGGAGCTCAGAAAAGCCAGCAATAACTCAAACATCTCTACAGAGGAAAAAAAAAAGGAGAGAAAGCCACCAAGAGGGGAGGCCCCTCCCCATCTGGTCACCTTGGGGTCACTGGTCTGCCTGTCCCTCAGCCACAGAACCCAAGGAGAACCCGATCTGCTGACAAGCCCTGTCCTCTGTGCAAAACCACAACCCACTTACCAGTCTTAATATGGTCTATTCCTTAAAATCTAACAAAGATTTGGCATTTCTTTTACGTGCTTTCTCAAATAAGAATTTGCCATTCCTCCATATGCACCTCAATGTTCATAGCAGCAATGTCCACAATAGCTAAATCGTGGAAGGAGCCGAGATGCCCCGCAACAGATGACTGGATTAAGAAGTTGTGGTCCATATATACAATGGAATATTACTCAGCAATCAGAAAGAATGAGTTCTCAACATTTGCTACAACATGGACGGCATTGGAGGAGATAATGCTTAGTGAAATAAGTCAAGCAGAGAAAGACAACTATCATATGATTTCTCTCATCTATGGAACATAAGAACTAGAATGATCAGTAGGGGAAGAAAGGGATAAAGAAAGGGGGGGTAATCAGAAGGGGGAATGAAACATGAGAGACTATGGACTATGAGAAACAAACTGCGGGCTTCAGAGGGGAGGGGGGTGGGGGAATGGGATAGACCGGTGATGGGTAGTAAGGAGGGCACGTATTGCATGGTGCACTGGGTGTTATACACAACTAATGAATCATTGAGCCTTACATCGGAAACCGGGGATGTACTGTATGGTGACTAACATAATATAATAAAAAATCATTATTAATAAAAAAAAAAAAAAAGAATTTGCCATTCCTTTGTATAATTTATTTTTCACTGTAAAACAATTATTTCATAGGTCCTGCCTCTTAAATTTATTAACATGTCCATATTACACATTTGCTAAAATTACATGAAACTTCGTAGCATGGTAACATTTTTATTCACACAATATTTCTACCAACTATGATGTTCTCACAGTAAGATTTCTTCAATTTACAATATAAGAGATTTTTAATGGAATAGAAAGAGATAGAGTTACACCATCCATTAGCCAATATTCTAATATCCAAGGTACCAAGCATTTGACAGCATCCATATCTCTAAGACACCAACGGCTCCCTACACATCTTTCATCTAGTAAATTAGTAGTAAACTCACCGCTAGAAATTCATTTCAGTTTCTAGTACAAGAGACACAGGATTCACTAATATGTTCCTAATATTATATCACATAATCGCATCACTTTACGTATTTTTTAATGTTCCTATGGACAGTAGTAATAAGTGCTGTCATTTTTTTACCTAATATTTTTTAAATTTTAATTCAGATGTAGTTAACACAGTGCTATATTTTTATCAGGTGTACAATTTAGTGATTCAACAATTCTACATATTACTCAATACTTATAAAGATAAGTGCACTCCTAATCCCCTTCACCTATAACCACTGTCATCTTAATGCTAGGGATTGAGCTAAATGTTTTATATATAATTTTTCATTGAGACCTTATCACAATCCTACAGAATATTACTTCCAGTTTTAAAGAAGAAACAGGACTAAAGAGGTTAAGTAAGTTGATCAAGACCAGACTTATTACGTGGGAAGCGGGACATAACACAAAATGTGTGACTCCATGCTCTCAGTCACTGTCAGTCAGGCTAAGGAGGTCCCCAGTAGGACATCCACAGAGGACCGCTCCTAAGTGTTCTGCTCAGGAGCCGGAGGCCCACGCACACACTGTGAATCTGTAAAGCGGCAGGTACGATATAAGACACAGCACACACTCCAACACCACATCCAAGGCAGACACCTGCACATTTAAAAAGAACAGGGGTTCATAGATTTGGACACCCAGGTTAAAAAGAGCAAACACTGGGGTGCCTGCGTGGCTCAGTCGATTAAGTGTCTGACTTCAGTTCAGGTCATGATCTCAGTCCTGGGATCAAGCCCCGAGTCAGGCTCCCTGCTCAGCAGGGATTCTGCTTCTCCTTCTCCCTCTGCCCCTCCCCTGGCTCATACTCTCTCTGTCTCAAATAAATAAGTAAAATCTTAATTAAAAGAAAAAAGAGCAAAAAACTACCAAAATCTAGTTTTGATTTGCCCACCAACATTAGCACCACAAAATCAATGATTCTCAAGGGGAATTTTAGGTAAATATACATGTGGATAAGGCACTTAGAGCAAAATACTAATGACTTCATTTTAGGTGCGTGTGTGTCAGCATATAGGTGTGTATGTATGTATACGCACACGTGTATATGTATGTACATATAAAGAACTAAGTCTACGCATAGTCGTTATACTATTATTTCAACTTGCTGCATGTCTGAGATTTGTCATCAAATAAAAAAACCAACAGGGGCACCAGGGCGGCTCAGTCGGTTACGTGTCCGACTTTGGCTTGGGTCATGATCTCAGGGTCCTGAAACTGAGCCCTGCATAGGGCTCCACGCTCAGCAGGGAGTCTGCTTCTCTGCCTCCCTTTGCTCACCGCCCCCCACACTTGTGGTCCCTCTCTCTCTCTCTCAAAAAAAAAAAAAAAAAAAAAAATT
>NW_024425563.1:476530-501041 GCF_017311325.1 Ursus maritimus | reverse complement strand
AAAAAAAAAAAAAAAAAAAAAAATTCCTGAAACTTAACAAACAAAAGGAAGTATTTTAGGAATGCCGTGGGTAACCATCTTCATCATGGCATTTTTGCTATCACTTCCTAAAATTTTATTCTACTAACTAGGGCAATAAATAGTATTTTTTAGCTTGTGTTAGGAAGCCTGAAAATGTAAGGGTATGCAGAGAAATAAGCAGAGTCTAGCACTTTCGAACTAGATGAAAAAATCCCCACAGTACCCTTGGAAATAAATGTGGCATCCTAATGTTCTCATGTCTCATTTGAAAAATCTATTGCAACAGGCATTATTTACAGGCTTGCCTTAAGCATCACCAGTGTTTGTTCATCTACACTACTCCACAACTTTAGAGCAGGCCATACCAACATCACCAAATCAGATAAAAACACAGAAAAGTTAGCGACTTGCCCAAAGTTATACAGCTATAGAGAAGTGGAATCAAACCTACTATAACCACATGTCATACTGCCTCCATGCTGGGTAGACAAGAATACATGTAAAACCTTTACAACTATATAGAGTAATAAATAATTAGATGTTCCAAAGGTGACAAAGACAAAAAGAATAAAACACTATTGGGTCCACGTTGTCACAGAAGGCACCAGGGGGAACACAGGAATGTCAAGATTTGGAAAGCCTGCCTTAGAGGGCAGCACCCAGGGAGTTACAGGGGGAAACCAGGACCCACACCAGGCCCAGAAGGAGCTGACCCCGTAGGGCACTCAGCCACACGCAATACGTACGTAGAGTTCTTCAAACTGTTTCTGAATTTCACTATCCATTTCAATAGCATTGAAATTTGGATCCCTAATAGGAAATGCTTCAATGAACAACAGGGCAGCATTTGACCGGACTTCAGAGTTTCGGGCCTGGAATAAGGAAAGAGTGTTTCAGAATCCAAGGAGCAAACATTCAAAGGCTTCAGTGTAGATTTCCTAAATAATGCTTCGAAGGATCTAAATACAGACGTACTTATAAATTAAAGACAATCAATTTTTTAACTGACCAAACTAAGGAGACCTTCTGTGAGCTAAACCAAATTCCTGGCTCAGTAATGACGGATATTAAAAGACTCAGGGGCACCTGAGTAGCTCAGTCGGTTAACATGTGACTCTTGATCTCAGCTCAGGTCTTGATCTCTGGGTCACAAGTTCAAGCCTCACATTGGGCTCCATGCATGGAGCCTACTTAAAAAAAAGAGAGAGAGTACAAACCACCTGTTTTGGGGGCACCTGTGTGGCACAATTGGTTAAGCCTCTGACTCTTGCTTTTGGCTGAGGTCATAATCTCATGGGTCATGAGACTGAGACCCAGGTCAGGCTCCCCACTCAGTGGGGAGTCTGCTTGAGATTCTCTTCCTCTGCCCCTTCCCCCACACACTCTCTCTCTCTAAAATAAATATATAAATAAATAAATAAAATAAAAAATTAAAAATTAAAAAAAAAAATAAAGACCCGATTCCTCGCCTCGAAGTCCACCTTATGTCACTAAGAAATACTGACTCTCTCTCTCCCAATACTAGGTTTACCATGATGAAAATTACTCATGTTCATTCTAGCACCCCTGGAAGGTAGTCACCTTGTGTCTGTCATCAGCAGAAGGTCCAGAGGGCCAGGATGGACCAGCTCAGCTATGCAGACCCCCAATGCCTCTGCTGGCTTACATGGCACGTAACCCCCTTCCCACTGGGCAGTCAGCGCTAAACCAATTCAGATTCCCAGTCTAATAGGCCTAAAAATGTTTTTAATAAAATAAAACATTTATCCCAAAATTTCACAAAGCCCCCAGCTTCCAGTCTTATTTATACTGCCTTATCACAATTCTGAATTAGAGCACAATAAATTCAAAACCATAATTAGCACGTTCTTAACATGGAAGGAGTATTTAAGAGCTGTACCTTTAGTCCTCTCCAAAGGATGGGTTTATATAATCTGTAAAGCATCTCTTCCACTCCCTGACGAACTTTTTTTTGATGATGAAAATAACACAGCACCTAAGAGCCAAGAAAAGAAGAAAAGAAAGGTAATGTTGTTTTTAAAAAGAGCATTTAAGGATCCTACTTTGAAGAGAGAGGGCAAGTTGTCCTCTCCACCAAAACAGACCCTCCTGCTTCACAAGTCTTGACAATTCTTTCCTAAGAGAAGACACAATGATAGATATACTGACAGTACTAAACACATGAGAGAAATCACATGAAAGAAGCCTATGGCAGAAATAAAGATCAATGACCTTGGGTTATAAAAGGTGTGGGTTATAGTTTCTACTCTTCTACCAACAGTCAACCTCAAAACAAGTGCACTGAGACCTCTGACCTTCAGGGTGAAGTGGAAAAGGTGTATAAAGGAGTCAGCCTGAATGGTCTCTACAGCCCCTTCTGGTTCCAAAATGAGCTGGCTGTAAGTCTCTTTGGTTGAAAGAAACTATGAGGAGCATCTGAAACATGCCTATGTCTCCAAAAGGGTGTCATTGCTCAGTGGCCCTTCACAGTACCAGCTTAACTTAGGTATCGATCCTCCCCAAGCTTATGAACAATCAGGAGAATGCGCTGTGCGCTCAGCTTCCACTCCTTTGTCCTTTTCTTACGGCCCTCTTCACCAGCCAGAATCTTCTTGCAACTCTTCAGACTCCTATCTCTAGCAACAACCAGTTTTGCCTTACTTTCTTAATTCACCACTCTTGGAACTAAAATTTTATTAGTGAAAAGTGGAAAGTAAAAATAAAGCAGGTTATCCAACAACAGATTATACTTTAAGTGAACCTGAATCAACTTTACCCTAAAAGAACTACAGTCTGGGGATTATTTCTTCTTCTTCTTCTTCTTCTTTTTTTTTTTTTTTAAAAGATTTTATCCATTTACTTGACAGAGAGACAGCCAGCGAGAAAGGGAACACAAGCTGGGGGAAGTGGGAGAGGAAGAAGCAGGCTCCCAGCAGAGGAGCTTGATGTGGGGCTTAATCCCAGAACGCTGGGATCACGCCCTGAGCCAAAGGCAGACGCTTAATGACTGCGCTACCCAGGCGCCCCTGGGGATTATTTCTTCTGATTGAGAATTCTTTATTTGAGAATTTTTATTGATGGTGATTAAGTGATATTAGACTATAGTTTGTGTGTGTGTACAATACCATCAAGTTTTGGTATCTATCGATGGTATACTCACTTTACAGAAAGATTTTTTTTTTTTTTTTTTAAGATTCATTTATTTGAGAGAGAGCAAGAGAGCACAACACAAGCAGGGGGAGCAGCAGAGGGAGCAGCAGAGGAAGGAGAAGCAGGCTACCCTTTGAGCAGGGAGCCCAATGCAGGCCCGATCCCAGCTTCCTGGGATCAGGACCTGAACAGAAGGCAGACGCTTAACTGACTGAGCCACCCAGGTGCCCCAGAAAGATTTTATTTTTATTAATTAATTAATTTATTTTTAAGTAGGCTCCACGCCCACTGTGGAGCCCAACATGGGGCTTGAATCCACAACCGTAAGATCAAGAGCTAAGACCAAGAGTCAGATGCTCAACTGACTGAGCCACCCACGTGCTCCTTTACAGAAAGATTTTTAAACAGCTTTATCGAGTTACAAATCTCATACCCTAAAAGTCACTCTTTTAAAGTATACAATTCAGTGGGCTTTAGTATATTCGCAGAGTTGGGCAACCATTACAAGTAACTAATGTTAGATTTTCATCAACGGTATGGGGATTTTTACTTTCAAATAACATCTGAAGCATTTCTTAAAGCTTCTTTCAACATATTGGTCAAAATAATTTATCATACAAATGTGATGTTTACCAAAAAAGGGATTTGAGGAAGAAGCTACAATGTGTTATAAGCATTGATAAGAATTAGAGTCCAGGAATATACTGCATTCAACAAGTGAAATTTAATATTCTTCCTTTTAATTCTTTGTATTTTCCCATAGTTTTACCAAACAGTGATATCTATACTTCAAATATTTTAATTACTCAGACTACCAGAGCAGAAAACCAAGTATGAAAAAATCTTGGGGAAAAAAAGTCTTTAGTTATTTGGTGCCTTCTTGGAAGCGATTATGTCACAAACTTATCCAGTTTAACATGCTGCCATTCTTCATGACGAAATAGAATCCGAAACACCAAATAAATGACCCAAGCTGACCTACACCTTAATGAAGCCATACTAGGATTCTGTGTCTTTGGAGGTGGGGGGCGGGTGACAACTGGATATATTTATCTCTGGGTTTTTTTATCTTTGGATAACTAAAACTAAAGTATCAATAATGTAAAGAAATATCTTCTTATCCTTTCAAGCTTAATTAGTATATTTACACTCTACAAATAATAATTTCACTATATAAGAAAGTAAAGAGATAGTCTTTGTTCATTTAGCTTCTTAATGTACGGTTGCCAAAATTAACAGCAAACACACAAGGCATCACTCCTGGTTTAGGACACTGATCTTGTTCCTAAACAGACCACATTTTCCAATTCCTCCTGCCGAGGTCATTATGATTATCAAACACCTAACAGTGTCATTATGACACTGATAATAAAGCCTTAGTCAGATCATTTACAACAGAAGTATAAAATTCATATCTAAATTCCGAGACTAGTTTTTTAAAAATTTTTATTTTAAGTAAATTCTACGCCACATGTGGGGCTCAAACTCACAACCCTGCAATCGAGAGTTGCGTGTTCTACTGACTGAGCCAGCCAGGCACCGCTGAGATTAGCTTTTAAAAACAAAATCCTTGGGGCGCCTGGGTGGCACAGCGGTTAAGCGTCTGCCTTCGGCTCAGGGCGTGATCCCAGCGATCTGGGATCCAGCCCCACATCAGGCTCTTCTGCTATGAGCCTGCTTCTTCCTCTCCCACTCCGCCTGCTTGTGTTCCCTCTCTCGCTGGCTGTCTCTATCTCTGTTGAATAAATAAATAAAATCTTTAAAAAAAAAATAAAAAATAAAAAAATAAAAACAAAATCCTTGGGGCGCCTGGGTGGCGCAGTCGTTAAGCGTCTGCCTTCGGCTCAGGGAGTGATCCCGGCGTTCCGGGATCGAGCCCCACATCAGGCTCCTCCGCTGGAAGCCTGCTTCTTCCTCTCCCACTCCCCCTGCTTGTGTTCTCTCTCGCTGGCTGTCTGTCTCCGTCAAATAAATAAATAAAATCTTAAAAAAAAAAAAATCCTTAATATCAAAAGAAACTACCCAAACACTTATTCCATTTGGTTTACAAAATATCAAAATGAAAATTTAATGTATGAAAGCAAACAATAAAAATAATCTCGAATATTCTTTTCTGAAAAAGTGGTAGTAGCAGTTGGTAATGATTCTGGACATTTATTTTCATGTCAAAGAATGCAAAGATTATTTGAACAAAGTTCTGACTCTCTTAACAACATACTTTTCTTCTCCTAGTTAAAACTGCCAGATACCAAACATCAAGATTCTGAGGAAACTCTTTAAGGCGATGCCTGTGAGGGGTTAACTTAATTTTTAAATTTAACAAAAACAATAATCTAAAAACAAAGAAGCTGAGACATTATCTAAAAAACCTGTGCCTGGTGTGGCAAGTGCCTGGCTCACCTCGCGCACCCTGGAGTGCACTGGAGACCTGCGCGGAAGGTGGATCCCGTGGTGCATGAAGTCCTGGATGCACCCGTTTTCGATCGTCTGGAATGGCAAGCACAATGTTAGCACTCAGTGCGCGTGTGTGCTCCAACAGATGACAGGACAAGCAGCACAGCCGCTGGAGTCGGCTCTGTTCATCTTCTACTTCATGAGGGAAAGTACCAGGATCCCCTGCTCAGAGCTTTCCCACTTTAAATCTATACCTCTTACAATCCCTTTAGTTTTGATATTCCTTTAGCTTCTTCTATCTTATTTGATGAAATACCAAATCTGTGCTAGATGGCACAGCAAGCTTCTCCCTACCACCTGAGGCTAGTTCAAGCCACATGGCTCAGGGACTGAGCATGGCCTGAGGGGCCTCTCTTCTGAGTCATCCTGACCCAGAGGACCTCAGAGACTGGATCTGTTCCAAGAGCTTCCCCAGAGCTGACGCTGAACTACCTTTAAGGTGCGGGCCAGGACTCCAAAGTGACTGAAACAAGCTCTTTCAGGGCTTCCATGTGGAGGGGCAGGGTTGGGGTGTAGGTGTGGGTAGCTCTTTGGTTAGCCCACAACACCTACAGACCTCCAGAGCTGGGCAAAGGAGGCAGAGCCAACCACTGAGAGCAGCCCAAATCCCCAGTGGACCCTCTGGTCTGTTACCCTATACTCCGCCCCTGGGGTCCCACGGCTTTAGGGAAGGACACAAGGAAAGCCTGCTATTGCTATTAGCCTCCTTCATTATCTCTGAAAATACTTCCTTCACCTGAAGCCACTAAGAAATCGCAGCATCACTACACGTGGGGAACCACACACTGACTTGTGATGAAATGGGGTACGCGGCACTACCTACTGAGTATTTGTGCCACAAAAGTTGAACCTTTAGAGTTAACTACCAGAATATGGACATTCTACAGGACAACTGACCCAGTTTCTTCAACATATCCATGAATGGCACAAGTTTTAAAAACAGAAAAGGAGCTGGGGAGGAATGCTCTAAGAGAGTTAAATGACGTAACAAATGCCATAGGAGACTTAATGGATCCTGATTCCAAAAAAAAAAAAAAAAAAAAAAAAAAAAAAAAAAAAAAAAAACCTATAAAAACACATCTTTGAAACAAAGCAGGGAAATTTAAATATTTTCAAAAATACCCAGAAATTGTTAATTTTGTTAAGTATGTTAATGGCATTGTATAACCATATTCCTTAGCGATGCATACTTAAGTATATAGATATGAGATGTTATATTTGGATCTTGCTTTAAAAATCTGAAGGGAGGGAGGAAGGGGGAAAGCAGAGAGCCTGAGAAGTACAAAGTGCTGGCACTAATTTGGTACAGATTCAATCAGTTATGTTTTTAACTACTAACACCCATTTTTTTTAAATTGGGCTTTATTTTTAATGATCTCTACACCCAATGTGGGGCTCAAACCCACAATTAGACATCAAGAATTGCACACTCCACCGACAGAGCCAGCCAGGCACCCCTACAAACATCTATTTTTAAAACCACTATTGGAGAAAAGGGGGACAAATATTCTTTCCTGCGAACACGTGTCATGCAATAAAACAACGCAGAAATGCAAAGCAATGTCGTGATTTTGCCCTTTCCTCCAAAAAATTTTACACTGCAAGATGATCGTAGATATTGTCAGCAGGGGATATGAGCAATCAAGTTTTATCTTCTAGAAGTGGAAGTCAGTGATAAACCAAGCTTCAGCTGCACAGAAGCACAGTGGACAGAAGGAAGCTCCAGACATCAGTAAAGCACTCCCTGACCCACCAGCTCAGGGCCTGCTCCCTGAAGAGCAAAGGCCCCTCTTCAACTTAGAGTAAAAATTTTACTCTTGGAAAGAAAACACATTTGAGAACATAGTATGAGGAAAACATAAAGGATATCAGACAAAAACACTTTCTTTTGATATTTTTACAAAAGGTCCTTTGAGTCTTATTGTGATTGTGAATTATACAGCCACATCTTCATAATGCAGACATTACATGGCCATTCAAGGTTAGCCATATTCAAGATGAATGTCTTTACATTCTCAAAAATAATATAACTAACAGATAAGAGGTAGTTTGAGGTTCCAGAGCAGCACAGCCCAGCAAAAACAGAATGCTAACCACAAATGCAATTTTAAATTTTCTAGTAACAACGTTAAAAACAACAACAAAAGAAATAGGTAAAATTAGTTTAGTAATATATTTTGTTCAGCCCAATATAGCCAAAACATTATCACTTCAACATGCAAGCAATATTTTAAAAACACATTGATAGATATTTTACATTCTTCTTTCTCCACTATGTCTTCAGAATCTGGTGTGTTTCTCACACAGCACGTCTCAACTTACACTGGACACATTCCCAGTGCACGGCTGGACGGCACAGGTCTAATAAAGCTACCAAAATGATACGCGGAAAATCTCAATGAGTGGCAGGAATCCTGGGTCTGTGACTGAGTGTGAAAATTTATGGGAATGAGAGTGAAGTCTCTGTCCCATGGAGTCTCATTATCTGGCTTCATTTTGACAAAGAGCATCAACACAGTTTTTAAATGACTAACATGATGACTTATTTAGTAACTAGAATACAACAAAAATAAATGTTAACATTTAATAAAATGAAAAGAAAATACCTCCAATATTTTCCCTGAGGCCTTTTTCCAAGCTCTGAAATAAATTTCTGCAACGTGTACCATCAAAGATCTATGGGGGGGAAAAAAAGTTAATGCAAGTACCATTACACTTTTTTTTAAAGTTTTTTTTGTTTGTTTGTTTTTGTTTTTTTAAGTAATCTCTATACCCAACGTGGACTCAAACTCATGACCCCGAGATCAGGAGGGGCACGCTCTTCCGAGAGCCGGCCAGGGGCCCCCAAACAATCACACTCATAACGTGTGTCAGTTCAGGCTCCCTCCTACCCCCGAGAAGGAGAAACTCCGCTAGTGTTCTGCCAAGCACCTAGGGAGACAGGTTATCTACCTGGAGCAGGAAGCAGAAAAAGGAAGAAATTTTGAGAAGGGGAACTGAATATCAAACGATTTTCTTCCTTCTCAGTCAAGG
Organism: Ursus maritimus; assembly: GCF_017311325.1. Lineage (NCBI taxonomy): Eukaryota > Metazoa > Chordata > Mammalia > Carnivora > Ursidae > Ursus > Ursus maritimus. The sequence goes on along the minus strand of NW_024425563.1, from coordinate 492,383 downwards.
TTTCCCTGGAACTTTACTATTTTCTGTGAAATTATGAGAACATAAGCTGAGAACCAAATTCTTGAGTAAAAAAATGTTTATATTTATAAATACAATTTTGACTTGGGAATCAATTTTGGACTTTCCAGACTACTAATTCTCTAAAATACCAGAGTTGACTTTTAGAATCAGTTTAGAAATCTACTGGTTTAACCAGTGAGGAAACACGAAGAGAAAGCATTCTAGCAAATAGCAGGAGCTGTGTCATAGGGATTCAGATTCAAATCTCAGCTCAGTACTTAACCAGAGCTAGCTACCTGACAGGGAAACTCAGCAAACAAGCCCACCTCAAGAGTTGAAGGATTCCATTTGGAAATGCACACTAAGTACGCAGCTGCAGGGCAGATGAAGCACTGAGCCCTATACCTGGCAAACAGCAAACGTTCATTCACCATGATAGCTCCAGCTGACTGTGAGGTTCCAAGAGGCTGGGAGCTCAGGCTTGTGAGCGCACCCTAGACTCTTACCCTGAAGGACTCTTCCCACCAAACCACATAGCTCAGTCCACAGTAAACTGGAAAGTAGACATTACATTCGAATGGTATCAGAAGTCCTGGGGACATGGAATTTACTGCGACTGAGGCTAAGATTTAACTGGTAAATAATTTTACTATTTAAAGAACGACCACAAATTAAAATCTTAATTTCAATGTCATTACTGAAAAAGAATGATTTCCTATAGCAGGAAAAAAACTATCCATTGATACGACAGTACATAATAAATACATAGTAAAAACAACAGCACATAATAAAAACAGTACATAACAAATAATATAATCTAAGAGATAATTTTTAAAGCTTCCAATATATTAATATAGCTTTAAGAGTCAGGTCAAATAGAATATTTCATAATCAGATTGAGACAGCACAAAATAGGGGCGCCCGGGTGGCTCAGTCGTTAAGCGTCCGCCTTCAGCTCAGGGCGTGATCCCGGAGTCCTGGGATCGAGCCCCGCGTCGGGCTCCTCCGCTGGGAGCCTGCTTCTTCCTCTCCCACTCCCCCCTGCCTGTGTTCCCTCTTGCTGGCTGTCTCTCTCTCTGTCAAATAAATAAATAAAATCTTAAAAAAAAAAAAAAAAAAAAGCACAAAATATCAATTGCCTTTAATACTTACTTTTGTAATCCCTGTAACTGGTTTTTAATGGTATCGTGGATCATTTTAATAAAATTTATATTCCAATTGAAGAGAGAACTAAGAAATCTTCTTCCCTATTAAAAAAAAAAAAAAGATATAATGTTGACATTGCACCCAAGTAAAAAGTTCCTGATAACTAAAAACTAAAAAACAAACAATTCTTTGGATGTTCAGTAACATGAAAGTCTGTTATTCCTGGTGAAGGAAGCATACGTAATTGTAACTCAGGACAGCAGTCAGGGCCATGGAGTGACAGAGCTGGGCAGAGCAGGGCAACGGCAAGAAGACCTCCCCTCTGGAGGGCCTAGCAGCAGACACAACTGACCTCCTTCTGTGCTCGACCATAGGATTACACAGACTTGTACCATGCTGCCCAGTAGCTAAATTAAATGGTCCACAAACATTTCATTGTGGCTCTACCTACATAAGCTAAAATCAAAGAATGCTTAAAACCTAGCATTTTGGGGTGGAGTGGAACTGAACGTCACCTGATTTCATCTTTTATAAATGAGAAAACTGAAGACTTGTGAAATTAAGAGGCTAAGTATCTGCCAAACCAGAATTTTCAAATACACATACTCCCCATGTTAATTTATATGCATAGTATTAGATGACACATGACCCTTAAAAGCAGTAATACCATACTTACACTGTATACAGCATATGAAATACGTCTACCGAGAACTTCCCCACAAACAATATCACCACCTCTCCACTGCTTACCAGTCCACCACTACTGTCTCTGGAAACCACAGAAATGCAACACACTTTGATACAAATAGCAGGGTACTCATGCTTGCAACAGGCAAGTTAAAAACAAAAAGTATTTACTGCAAGTAACTTGCCATTACAGCACAAGATACTTGTCATTTATCCAGAAAGACTGGAAACTGAACTAACCAAAGGACTCATTAGGAAACCAAGTTTAGATATCATAAATTCAAAAGACATCAATCCAAAAAAGGGGGGGAGTGTTAACACAGACAAATATTTACGTCTTTACTACCTACTTGCACTTACACACACAGGTTGAGGAGCAGGTCACCAGTCACTATGCACAAGTCACTACAAAGAGAGCTGACTTGTCTGAACCCACTCTCAGCTACTTTGCTCTCCTCACATTCAACCACAGTCCTGGAGATGCCAAGGGCACAGGCCTCAGGTGCAGCCTCTTTTCCAACAACGATGATGCAGTAATAGGAATTAGCAGTTAGAACACCTCCCACATGCTCGGTCCCTGCCAGGTACTGTGCTAAAGTACTGTGTTCTACACACATCACCCCATGTGCTCCTCAGGAATCCTGAGAAAGACCCACTGTGGTTCCTATTTTACAGAAGGAAACATGAGATTCAAAGTAGTCTGATCAAGGTCACCACCTAATAAGTGAACAAGGGAACTAAAAATAGCCTTTCTGGCCTTTAACCTAGCTGGCTGGAGAGGGTGCTTTGGAGTGGTCAAAGCATGACTGTGTCTTTGTCCCTGACAAGCTACAGGACCTTGAACAAGTTCTTCATTTATAAGCCTCAAAACTGGTACTCCTCCTCCTCTGAGAAGTCTTTTCCCACCTACTTCCCTACGACTTCCTCCTTTTGCCTCTTATGTGTCTGTGATGCAACAAGCAATCAGAAACAAAGGCTATTTTCTGTAATATAAGCAAAAATCTTTTGGCATCCCTAGCATGGGAATATAGTCAATGTCCAATAAAGGACTACGTAAGAATCCCAAGATAACAATTCAGAACTGTCCGAGAGAACTATGCAAGCCACTCTATAATTTTTTAATTTTCTAATAGCCACATTAATAAAAGTAAAAAACATTAATTTTAGCAATGTATTTAAGACAACATATCCAAAATATTATCATTTAAATATGTAATAAGTATATAAAAATTTTTAATGAGCTATTTTACATTCTTTTTTCATAGTAAGTGTTGAATCCATGTATTTTATACTGAAGGCCACAATTCGACTGGCCATAGTCCACATGCTCAGTAGCTACATGTGGGAATGACCACCAAAATGGACAGTGCAGCAGTGGCCAGAAGCTTCTCTCTGGATTGACTAGATGGCAGGAAAAAAGAAATTGAGAATATTGTGTGATGATGGTTCTGAGTAAATGCCAATTAGCCTGGAATTAGGGCAGAGGGTCGGGACTGATCTACTGGGAAATGTTTTCTCAACCTTATTTTTAAGTATTCTTTTCTTTTGATTTCATTGAAAAAAGAACTTTTTCTTTTTTTTTTTTTTAATTTTGTTAGTGAACATACAGTGCAATGTTGGTTTCTGGAGTAGAATTCAGTGATTCAACACTTACACACAAAACCCAGTGCTCATCACAAGTGCCCTCCTTAATGCCTATCACCCATGTAGCCCATCCCCAACCCAATCATTCTTAAAGTGCAATCACAGTTCCCCCAGGATTCACAGCCACCTATTACCATCTGATTTAATGATGAAATAAGCAACGATTTATAAAATGTGTGAATACTGCTATGTGGCAAAAATGTGCAATAAATGTAACAACTCTTGATAGTTAGGCTGACTCTTTCATTAAAGCACCAAGCATGGTACAAGAGCAACTACATGAACTTAGGAAAAACATCCATTAAAAAGTAACACACAAAAACGCCAAAAAAGAAAAACCTAGTTACCTCTTCTTTCTTGATATATTTAACACTTATGAAACACTCAAGTAGCATATCTTTGATTTCTTTACTTTCCTCTAAATCATAATCAAAGCAATATAAAGCTTGATGAATACGCCAAAGCCGACATATGTCTGCACCCTAGGAATGACATAAAAATGAAAGATGATAGTTTTTTAATAAATAATTAAGGTCACGTTTCAAATTTACAACAAGAATACTTTATATAATAAATAATTACGACTCTGGATTATTCATCTAAAAGGAAGACACTGTGGCAAAAGCACACAGAAGCACTGATAGGCAGCACTGCCTGGCTTCTGCGGTGTGGAGTCCGAGTCTGCAATGCCCAGTGCAGCATCTGCCAGTCCCGGCAGGCTACAGAGCATGGACGTGTGACCAGTGCAATGAGGAACCCAGCGTTTAGTTTTCTTCACTACAAGTGAAACTTAAGTAGCCCCATGCTGCTAATGGCGCCCATATACCAACGGCACAGGTGTAAAACACTAGAGCGACATTAAATAAAGCCTTGATTTAAAAGCTAAACAAAAAGGCAGGGAAAATGGATTTTTTTTTTTTTGAAAACAGATTTTAAAAAGATAAACTAACAATGGCTTAAGGATAAATCCTGACATTTTATGGCGAGCTGAGGGAGCAGCCACAATCTTTTCTGTCATCAAACTGGCAGCTCCTTGGAGGCCATGGTGAGACAGACACACAGTGGGAGTGTGATGAAAGGCAAGTCTGCTAGAAAGCTGTTGGCAGTGTGTAGCAAGAACTCCAAATGTGCATCAAGTTCAAACCCACTGACCCATGAATTTCATTTCTAGGAATCTGTCATAAGGAAGTAAAGGTATGAGGGGGAGAAAAGACAAAGAGAAATTCCTAAACATCTGGAAAATAGGAATGATCACCTTAGGTAGTGGAATTAGAGGATTTTTATCTTCCTCATTTTCCCTTTTCTTCATTTGCTCAATTTTCTAAGATGAACATAAGTATCTGTTGTTCTCTTGATCAGAGGATAGAAACTGTTCTTTTTCTGGATATCTTAACTAGACACCAAAGATGAAAAGCTGAGAAATGGACCAAGTTAAATCCAATCCTCAAACCTACCTAGGCTGCAGTCTGACACAACCCCACCTCCTACGGGTGTGGTGCCTGCACCTGGGCCTGAGGCTTTCCCTACCACTCCTGCCCCCTTTAGCCCTTCATCACATATGACCAATCCTATGCAGTCTGAGGTGGGGTCTGCCTCTCAGAGGACCACACTAACACAGGCAGCCACTTCCACTTACCTATCTCAGTTACCTCATCCCTTCTTTGCTACTAAAAATATCCACTTTCGCTAACAGTGGCAATGTATCCCTTCAAAAATCCCATTTGCAGCAAACAGATGTGGCCATGTGACCTGATTCTGAATGGTGGATACAAGTTGAGAACTTCTGAGAATTCTGGCCCTTGCTGCTTCCCTACCTCTTCTTCCTGCCTGGAACTTACATATGAAAGTGAAGGTGGAATAGCCACCTTACTACCATGAAGTGATAAGAGGGAGGACAAGGACCACACACCCTGGAAGATGGAGGAGAAAGCCCACATAAGACGGCAATGTGGATGGGACACCTGGGAGGCTCAGTCAGTTAAGCATCTGCCTTCAGCTCAGGTCATGATCCCAAGGTCCTGGAATCGAGTCCTGTGGCGGACTCCCTGCTCAGTGGGGAGCCTGCTTCTCCCTCTGCCTGCCATTCCCCACTTGTGCTCTGTATAGCTCTCTCTCTGACAAATAAATAAAATCTTAAATAAATAAATAAATAAAAATTAAAAAAGAAAAAGAAAAAGATAGACTGCAATGCAGAGCCATTGCCCGAACATCTCAAGTTAAAAAGACCCTAATGGGGAAGCAACTGCAGTCAGGCCACTTAGGAGTAAACATAACTCCTAGCTGGTATAAACACGTGCACTATTAAAGGAAGGCATGTGTTTTAAAAAGTAAGCATACTGTTTTAGTCTCTAGGCTCTTCCTTAATAGCATGATAAAAGCAGTCTTTCCCATATCTTCCTTCGCAGGCAGGCCTTTCTCCCACCATATGACACATAAATCCTGAATGGAACTCTGCAGCTTTCTTTCAGATTCAGGTAATGCATATAAAATACCTAAAACAGAGCACAGTAATTGTTCAATTAGTAAAGATTCAATAGTGTAAAGTACTATGACTCACAAAGGTTTGCTAAACAAACATAAGTTTATGTTTAACTTGCCAGAAATTTATATACATTATTTATAGAATACAAAGGATGTTAACTTGAAAAACCTGTTAACTACTTTTATAAAAGCAGATACAACAGAATACAAAATTTTAGAACTGGAAGACTCAGAGGGGTCATACTGCCCAAACCCCTCATTTAAGAGAGGCAGGTATTCAAACTACCCAAATGTGAGTGTTAGGACACCCACAGGTAACACTCGACACCAAACCCAAAACCCAGGTCAGGTGTGGCAACCACTAATCCATAACATCTGTCCTTCATAGGTTGGCCTCAAATTCTGGCTCACTGGTGAAAAACAGTAAAAGCAATTATTATAATGAATACAAAAACCACAGTGCTTTTATTACTAGAAAAGTTCAAGAATGAAATGAAAATACTGATAATATGCTCATAAGTATAATCCATAGACCTCTGAATGCCATTACATCCATGTTAAATTCCTGAATCAATGGGAAGTTAGGAACAACTACAATGTTAGCACTAATCATCTTACAAAACAGTTATTTGGAGACTGTGAAAATAAACTGTAGTAACATTCACAGAGCATTGGGAACTACTTGGGAACTATTTATATACTGATTCCCTAATCAGTATATATTACAACTGAGTGTAACTTCTTAATAACACATTGTATTCCAATGCAAGAATTTTGAATAAAAAAAATACATAAATCCAAGTGGCACTAAGAATGAGAAGTCTCTTGGGGCGCCTGGGTGGCACAGCGGTTAAGCGTCTGCCTTCGGCTCAGGGCGTGATCCCGGCATTATGGGATCGAGCCCCACATCAGGCTCCTCTGCTATGAGCCTGCTTCTTCCTCTCCCACTCCCCCTGCTTATGTTCCCTCTCTCGCTGGCTGTCTCTATCTCTGTCGAATAAATAAATAAAATCTTTAAAAAAAAAAAAAAAAAAAAAGAATGAGAAGTCTCACAGGAGAGTTTGTCCCATGGAACTAATACATTCACAGGGTGAAGGTCAGGACACTTAGATGATTTTTCTTAAAACGCATTAAAATTACTTTGCATCTTTTATATTGATAAAAGAGTTTTATGTAAATATTTTATAATCAGATATTCAAATTCATAGTGTTCCTCCTAAATTAATAACTACAGTTTCACAATTTAGTTAAAACCTGAAAATCACTATGATATAAATTATAATAGTAAAGGTCCCCTAAGAGTCAATAATTATTCTTCAGGTCATGTTTATAACATATTTAAAGAAAAAAATGCAATGTCACATATGCTTGGTTAAGCTGAAACTTTCTGGCAGTAATCACCAGCTGAGGAATTTATAATCAGACCATTTTCCCTTAATAAGCTCTTACTTATCACTAGGGTCCTGTAGGTCAAATAAGACATTCCGAAAAATTTGAAAACAACAAGCAGTCAGTTGTTCAGTAATGTACATTTTCACCATCTGACATAGTTCTATGTGGCTTAAATTAAATCAGTTCGTCAGGACAGCCCTTAAAAGAATACTTCTTTGCTCCTTTTCTAGCTGAAGTAAAAGAGCTTGAATGCAAAGTTATTCCTTATACTTCCACTTCTACATGATGACTGGTTTCCTTTTACAGAGAATCATTAGATGCCCACCCCTAAACACACCATGTTATCACAAATTCAACTTACCATTCAACATAACTGCACATTCCAGTAAGTCTTCATAATTCTCACTTTCATTTATTACAGATACAGAAGCAAGAACCACAGATGTAATTGCATGAATTATTTCTATGTTTTTTTTCTATAAATGAAAAAAAATCAAAGTTCAAGTGATTAAAGATCAACTTAAAATATAATTTTTAAAAGAAATGTGAAAGTTACTAAATTTATAAAAATCAACCCACACTTCTAGCTTATTCTAAAAAGTGAATTAAAATTGACTACAGGTCAGTTATCCAAAAAGAACAGCAACATTGAATAGTGGATTAATAACAGCAGGATTGGAAAAAGTAAAACTATAATAAACAGACTCCTAATATTCCTAACTTCTAGCTTTAAGTTTCTTCTTAACTTAAAATTCAATTATATACAATAACTAATTATTTTTTAACAAAGAAAAGGTAACAAGTTTTATATTTGAAAGACTACTACTACCATTTTTGAATCATGCTCTGTTTCCATATCATCTTCATCCTGGACTTCCACCATCTGCCACCCAGCCACTGGGCTTTCTAACAACACATCTGTTAATAAATTCCTGAGCCTTTGCCATAGCTCTTCTTTCTGTTTCCTTGATAATTCATCTAGTAGTTCATTTAGGCTGAAAGGGTCAGAAGCATCTTTCTGCAAAATAAATAGCAATTGTTATATTTCAAATACAAAAATTAGTTCTATCCCTTTTATAATGGCATTGAAAGAAAAGCTTAAGTGCTAAGTACCATTTCAAGAGCTGAGTTGTAGTTTTGAAATACTTCTCCTAAAGGGAAAAGTAGAGGAATCATGAGACAGAAAGCAGCAGATTCCAGGACACCTGGGTGGCTAAGCTGGTTAAGCGTCTGCTTTTGGCTCAGGTCGTGATCCCAGGGTGCTGGGATTGAGCCCCACATTGGGCTCCCTGCTCAGCGGGGAGTCTGCTCCTCCCTCTCCCTCTGCCCCTCTGCCAGCTTGTATGCCCTCTCTCTCAAATAAATAAAATTTTAAAATAAAGTAAGATAAAATAAAATAAATAAAATAGAAAGTAGCAGGTTTCTCCCCTACCTATTCAGCCCTAGTAACCTAGTCTTTGGAGTTTAAAATTTCACCCACTTAGAAAAATCCTCTCTCAAAATCAATCCATCCAGATGTCTACCATCTCCAGGCTTATAATTGGGGCAAAACAGTGTGCTCGAGCTATACAGTACTAACTGCAGCTCCAGCCCCTAACACAGCAAAGCCAACTGAGTGTACCTGAAGTTTCTGATCCCTAACCCAACTTGGTCCCTCAACACCCACCTCTTAACTCGTCTCTAGACATCATTCTCTCCCAGTAGCCAAGGAAAGTACATCAGATCCTCTCAACTGTCCTTAAAACCCCTGAGCCAACCATTTCCTCTCACTCTGAGCAGATGACCTCACTTACTCTTTGATACAGCAAACAGAAACTGTTATCAAAAGGGTAGAGGATCCATTATAAAGGGGCTGCCTGCAGCTAATGTGAGTACTGAAACAGTGACAGTAACCCAATGAATTGGGTTATAGCGATTATATTGGGATATAGCGATTATAACCCAATGAATAAAGTAAGAACCAGTGAAACTATACTGATAATAAATAAATAACATAACAAATAGCATCAGCAGGCTTTAGAACACCAACAAATAAATACGGAAGGAACATGTGGCTGGAAAATCACAATTTTATAGCCATTATAGTAATAATTGATTCAGGCAAGAATCATCAATTGATACTAAAACTCGTGGGTAGAAGTATGATGAGGAGCAGGGTATTTATTTAATCTCAACTTACTTCCCCAATGACAATTAATTATGAAGGTGGAAATAGTAGCTTCACAATAGAGGAATCTGGTGGAACCCAACCTAAGTGACTGATTAAAACGAACCTCACCAATAATGGGACAAATGGACAACATTGCCTCCACTGAGGAGGACAGAACACCACTTATGCAGCTCCTGCCAAAATGCATAAAATAAGTTTAATCAAATCATCAAATAAGTGCAAATTGAAGGGTATGCCACAAATAGCTGCCTATACCCTTCAAAACTGTCAATGTAATGAAAAATGAAGTAAGGCTGAGAAGCTCTCTAGAAGAAGCTAACAAGTCAACTGAATGCAACGTGTCATACTGAAAGGGGTCCTGGATCAGGGGAAAAACATGAATGTGTACTGCAGATGACAGTATCATTGTGCCAATGTCAAATTTCCCGAGTTTTAGAATTTTTATTGTGATTACATAAGAGAATATCTTTGTTTAGGCAAATACACACTAATAATATTTAGGAATGAGACAAATGCCTCCAACGGATGCCCAAATGACTCAAAAAGAACAGGTAAATGCAGGGAATGATAAAGAAAACATGGCAGGTGGTAACTGGCAAATCTGAGCACAGGGGATTCAGGATTCTTCTGCAACTTTCCTTTAACTCTGCAGTTATTTCAGTAGCAAAGTGGCGGGCCGGTAGCCTCTCCAGGGCCCTCCAAGGCTACCTCCCCACCCTAACTCCTACCATCTTCCCTCCTCTCCCAGGAAGCCCCAGCTGAGCTGCCCAGGTGTGCACGTGCCTCAGGGTCTTTCCCTCCCCATCCCTCTTGCCCAGAATTCTCTTCCCTCAGTCTCCAAGGACCCATTCCAATCTCTGACCAAAATCACACTGCACTCCCAACCTCTACCCGGCTTGTTTCTCTCCCTTCATCTCTACAACCTAAGCTCTCTTTGGGCAGAAATTTGGTATGTGCTGTATCCCAACCCCCAGAGCAGAGCCTGGCATCCAAAGACCACTCAGGACAAACTCCTTAAATGGCAGTTATCCTGGGTCCTGACCCTCCTACTCTTGACACTGACCCTCCATTCTCAGAGAACTACTGAGGGCACAGTCAGTGCTGCTCCGTAACACTTGTTTTGAAAAGCAAATTTGTTCCAATGCAATTTCCGCAAAGGGCAATTTCTGGTTTACTTATGTGGGATTTCATCAGTAGGTGAATGCAGAAAACTGCACCCACTGAATGGACCCTCAGAGTCACAGAAAACACACACCCCAGACACGTGTTAGCCCCTGAGACCCCACATGTGCTGCAAGCCACACCATCCACACTCTGGGTCCCTCCCACCTTCATGACCCACCTCAATGCAACCCTCTGACCAATGCTCTCTTCAATGTTCTCTGTCCTCCTAGCCTGGTCTGTATTTTTCTTCTCTGTTCTCTTCCTGTCACCCACAGGGTTGGCAGGCTAGCCCCTGGGAACATGGGCACCCACTTCCACCTGCAAACTTAGGATCTTTTTCAACGTAAATGTCACGTTTACTACGGTATTTGTGTACTTCTTAGTGAATTAACTTGTATAAAACTGCTTTTTATTAGGTCACTATCTTTTTTTAACGTGTCACTGGTGAGGTTTTTGAGTGTTATGCCCTTAACCCCACTTGTCCCATAATCCTTCTGGTTTTCATTGCCTGTTCTGCAGAGTACAGCGATTTTTGGCCATTTTTGGCAATGTGTATGTTGCATTATAGAACGGATTGTATGTGGGGAGGCCCACCTAATAGGCTTCAAACTGACTTAATTATCTGCCTGACCATGTGAAACTGCCATTATTCAACTATCCTGACCTACAGAATGGCATTTCATACCATTCAACTCAAAGAAAACAAGTGAAGCACAATCCTACATCTTCTCATTTTCACGTTTAACTAAGAGCTACACGGTGAGTGAGATACTAAATTATTAAGTGTTAATAAAGCTTGGTACTCATAAACTAAAACGAATGCCTATGAATATGAGGACGAAGTCAGCATCCTCCTGAGATGTCCGTTGCTGAGCAACAGTCCAGGGCTCTCCAGCATGTGACCAGGGTAGTCGGAGGCAAGCACCTCAAAGGGCGCTGTCACCACAGCACCAGTGTGATCTTGCATGGACTGTGCTAACCAAATGCTGCTACTTTGGCCTTTTGATTTTAAATCGATACTAACTTAGCTTCATCATCATCAATTAAGTTTGTGGTATTAGTTAGTACTATGATTAGTTAATACCCGCCCGCAACAATAATCTCGTAAACTTTAAGCCACCTGTGTACTGCACATCTGATATAATACAAATCATCTGTACTCCTACTAAAACAGGCATTTATGTAACATCTAAATAGTTTGCTCTTACAGACACTTCTGTGATGTGCTGCCTGTGAGTTTGTGCTGGTTATTTTTAAGTTTACAGAGTACCATTTTACAATACAAAACCATATAATAAGCTCATTTCCTCTTATAAAGAAAAATGACTTCATAAATGTTGCTAGCAACAAATTTCCTACTAGGTTCTTCTCTACTTCTTAATTACTACTAATTTAATTTTCACTGCATGAGCAGAACAAGTGAGGTATGTATCTCCTGCTACAAAGTCACAAGTGTGTTAGAGTTGGACCTTAAGTGTTGGGGTTCCTCAGAGCTCTGTCCTAGGCTTCTCTTCTCTGATTACACTATAGATGATCCCATGCATTCCCATGACTGAAACTTCCAAGTGCCACTGAGGACACCCAAATCTGTCTCTATCCAGACCTCTTTCCTGGGCCTCAGACACAGCTATCCATCCACCTACTGGACATCAACTTGTGCACATCCCCCTGGCAGTCATCCAGAACATCCCAAATTGAGCCTATCTTCCCGCTCAAACCTGCCTTTTCCCCACATCCTCGATCTCACTGAAAGGCACCACAAGTCAGAACCTAGAATCTGTCTTGGCCTTTTCCCTGACCCATATCCAGTCAACAGCACCAGCATCTCAACACCTGACAGCTCATAAAGGCACTCACATCTTCCCATGTCCATCTCCTAATGCAACCACCATAATGCAGGGCTCTTCACCACTCTCTGGGATCTTGTGTTGCCCTCTTCAATCTATGCGTGTACCAGCGTCCGCACCTCTCAGGATAAATTCTCGGCTCCTTAAAGTGGTAAAGAAGGACTGACGTAATTTAAATCTCAGCCCCTGCCTCCTCCTGACCTGGCATTTCTATACCCTAGCCCTACTGAATGTCTTCACGTTAAATACAATGTGCCTTCTCCGGTCTTTAAAGTTATCCCCTCTATACTTGGAGAGGTCCTTCCCCACATCTGTCTTTGACTGGCTGACTTATTTACTCTCTATATCATAGCTTCCATACCCTTTCCACTGGGATAGGAAGCAATCCATGGCTGGATTTGGGCCCCCTCCCATATCCTTGTCCCAGCTTAGCCTTTTTACTCTGCTGTATTTACAGACCTGGATCTACCACAACACTGTAAATAACCTGAGGACCAAAAAAGTAGGTCTTCCTCACTGTGCCATGCACAAAGCAAGAGATCACCAAATATTTAAGTAAACAGAAGCACACTGTTACATCACTTAGCATTCTTACAACTCTCTTCAAAGGAAGCAGGAAATACAATTTGTGAATAGTTGTCCATTAGCAGGTGTATTTGAGCATAGTTCTGTTTTTCTAAATAAACCTTGTTCCCTAAGGATTCACTGAGATGACTATATTTTATTTGTGGATGTAATTAACAATCAAATCACAATAAAGCTAAACATAAACTTACATCAAGTTGAACAAACTGCAAAAATTCTCCAATCAGCTCCTTAGACACCGCTTGTACAAACGTCTCTCGTTTTTCCATGACAGATGAAACTGTTTTTCATATGGCATTTATTCTGTAACCCTAGCAGAAAACACAATCATACTGAAATTTGAATTTGCAAATATATCTTTTCTTACAAGATGTAATTTGGTATTGACATACAAAATTGCAAAAAAACCCAAAAAACTGTAGACAGTTTTTAACAATATTCTGACATAAAACAAGTTATAATATCTAAAAAATAATTCTTACTTTCTTTACCAAGGATAGTATCAACATAACATTACGTTATTATCAATTGTTAATGAAATTACCACTAATGAAGGAAAGCAAACTCCAAAGGGCTGTGGGAGGCTCACCTTCTCTCCTTTCGGTACCTTAGCAAGATGCTCAGGCGGGTCTGAGTCGGCTCAACAAAAGAAGGCTGATTCCATCAAAACATGGGGAAAAAAAAGTCTTAGAATCAATAAAAGAAAGTACTAAAAGAAAAAAGAAAACCAAAAAAAAAAGGGTGAGAGCGAGAGCGAAGGCCGACCCCAGCTGCTGACTCCTGGAGACCGCCTTTCTGAAGGGCCGTGCCTCTACCAAAGCTCCCAGCGGCAGCTCCTGCTCCTCAGCGTGGCGCGGGCCGCGGGGGGCTTGTCAGCCGGAGCACGTGCGTTAGCTGTGCCCAACCACAGCAGGCTCAACCCAGTCCCGCGCGGGCCAGAGCTCAGGGAGTTGTGTGCAACCTCCCTCTTGCCTGTGTTTTCCCCAGTAAGTCCTATTTTCCATTCACACCACCTGGTGCTGGCAGTGATCTGTCTGAAAGACATCCCAAAACATGGAGTAATAGCAAAACGATGGAACATACATGCAGTAAGACCCCTCCCCGCGAAGACAAATGAACACCTCCTGCACCGTTATAAAGAGCAATATGGAAAATGACCGGCACCAACGGGAACAATGATGGGGACAGAGAGTCATCATTAACACAGAGCCCAGATCCTAACGAGCTACGAACACTTCACTTCCTCCCGGCCAAGCAGCAGGGAGGGTGGCCAGCCACGGGCTCGATGACTAATTCTGGCCAGTGTCCACTCATGGACTTAAAAGTAAACATTCCAAGAAGGTGCAGTCAAGTACACGGGCTCACACGTCCTGAACTTGCGTCTGCGAGCCCTGCCCCTGTCTCGGACTTCTGGGAACTTCTCCAAGTGACCCCTGGCGCTGCAGCCCTACGACCACGGACTACGTCTGGCGAACGACTCCCGCTACCGCACCGCCGTTTCCTGACACAGGCCAGTACCTGTCCGCCTCGCGCTCCGTCTGCCGCACGCGGCCCCTCTGCGTCTCCGGTACTAGTGGGGCCCCAGCCGTCGGCAGTCCCGCCAGACGCCGCGCTCAGGGGGAGGCGTCATCTCAGCACGCAGCTACCCGTTCGCAGGGCACACCGGGCTCCGGCACGGAAGGAGCAGGAGCGCGGAGACGCGCGGCGCCTGTCAGCACCTGAGGAGCCTGCCGTTCACCTGAGAACGATGACAGGCGCGTGGGGACAGGGGCCCGGGCACCGATCCCCTCTGGGGCCCAGAGCTGGGGGGGAGCGGGGAGGCGTCCTCTCCCGGGGCCCGGTCCAGCGCCGCGGTCCTCCCTGAACTCAGCCCCGGGCGTCGGCGCGCCCAGGGCCCCGCTGCCCGCCGCCCCGGGGCCGCCTCAGAGCCGCCAGCCGGCCGTGGGCTCGGGTCGCGCCCACGCGGGCGCTGTGGGACTGGGGGCCCCACCCGCCCGACCCCCGCCACGTCCCGACCCTTGCCCTTGCCGGGAGCCCTCCGCAGGCCGGCACCGCGGCGCTCACCTCGTCCCGGAAACCCGCCGTTTCCCGCGCTCGGACCAGATTCAAACCCGCCCGCCCGCGCCGGCGACGCGCTCCGCCGGCGGGCGCGTCACCACGCGCCGCTCTCGCGAGAGCCGAGAGCGCCTGGGCGGGGTCCGCCGCAGGGCGCGCCGCACGCCCCGCCCCGCGCCTCGACCGAGTTCCGAGCCCCGGCCACGCCCCACGCCCCGGCCTCGCCGCGCCCGGCCACGCGCCCGTCCCGGCCCACGCCCCGCAACCCCGCGGGCCACGCCCCACGACCCGGCCACGCCTCTCCCGCGCCAACGCAGATCTGGCTTTTTTAGTGTGAAATCCAGATTTGTCTTATCAGTGGTTTAAGCAGCTGAAACGATTGCGATCTCGACGTCACTATAAAGGTGGACTTTTAAAACTGTGATGTCGCCGTAAGTGTCCGGTGGGATCCGAACCCTTGGACAACCGGGCGCCCGGCCTCCGCGAAACGCAGTCCTCGCGTCGATCTGCTTCTGCTATGCGGTGTCCGACGGTCCTGTCCCCAGCAGGACAGACAGACTCCTTAAATATCTCGTGACCACAATGCTCTAGAGTTTAAAGCGTCCACGTTTATTAGAGATACAAATAGGTCAAAACCACATCAATCAATTGCAGATTTTGATAAGTATTTATAAAACTAAAA
>NW_024425563.1:463054-476520 GCF_017311325.1 Ursus maritimus | reverse complement strand
TATTCTGACATAAAACAAGTTATAATATCTAAAAAATAATTCTTACTTTCTTTACCAAGGATAGTATCAACATAACATTACGTTATTATCAATTGTTAATGAAATTACCACTAATGAAGGAAAGCAAACTCCAAAGGGCTGTGGGAGGCTCACCTTCTCTCCTTTCGGTACCTTAGCAAGATGCTCAGGCGGGTCTGAGTCGGCTCAACAAAAGAAGGCTGATTCCATCAAAACATGGGGAAAAAAAAGTCTTAGAATCAATAAAAGAAAGTACTAAAAGAAAAAAGAAAACCAAAAAAAAAAGGGTGAGAGCGAGAGCGAAGGCCGACCCCAGCTGCTGACTCCTGGAGACCGCCTTTCTGAAGGGCCGTGCCTCTACCAAAGCTCCCAGCGGCAGCTCCTGCTCCTCAGCGTGGCGCGGGCCGCGGGGGGCTTGTCAGCCGGAGCACGTGCGTTAGCTGTGCCCAACCACAGCAGGCTCAACCCAGTCCCGCGCGGGCCAGAGCTCAGGGAGTTGTGTGCAACCTCCCTCTTGCCTGTGTTTTCCCCAGTAAGTCCTATTTTCCATTCACACCACCTGGTGCTGGCAGTGATCTGTCTGAAAGACATCCCAAAACATGGAGTAATAGCAAAACGATGGAACATACATGCAGTAAGACCCCTCCCCGCGAAGACAAATGAACACCTCCTGCACCGTTATAAAGAGCAATATGGAAAATGACCGGCACCAACGGGAACAATGATGGGGACAGAGAGTCATCATTAACACAGAGCCCAGATCCTAACGAGCTACGAACACTTCACTTCCTCCCGGCCAAGCAGCAGGGAGGGTGGCCAGCCACGGGCTCGATGACTAATTCTGGCCAGTGTCCACTCATGGACTTAAAAGTAAACATTCCAAGAAGGTGCAGTCAAGTACACGGGCTCACACGTCCTGAACTTGCGTCTGCGAGCCCTGCCCCTGTCTCGGACTTCTGGGAACTTCTCCAAGTGACCCCTGGCGCTGCAGCCCTACGACCACGGACTACGTCTGGCGAACGACTCCCGCTACCGCACCGCCGTTTCCTGACACAGGCCAGTACCTGTCCGCCTCGCGCTCCGTCTGCCGCACGCGGCCCCTCTGCGTCTCCGGTACTAGTGGGGCCCCAGCCGTCGGCAGTCCCGCCAGACGCCGCGCTCAGGGGGAGGCGTCATCTCAGCACGCAGCTACCCGTTCGCAGGGCACACCGGGCTCCGGCACGGAAGGAGCAGGAGCGCGGAGACGCGCGGCGCCTGTCAGCACCTGAGGAGCCTGCCGTTCACCTGAGAACGATGACAGGCGCGTGGGGACAGGGGCCCGGGCACCGATCCCCTCTGGGGCCCAGAGCTGGGGGGGAGCGGGGGCGTCCTCTCCGGGGCCCGGTCCAGCGCCGCGGTCCTCCTGAACTCAGCCCCGGGCGTCAGCGCCAGTGCGCTGCCCACCGCCCGGGGCCGCCTCAGAGCCGCCAGCCGGCCTGTGGGCTCGAGGTCGCGCCCACGCGAGGTCGCTGTGGGACTGGGGGCCCCACCCGCCCGACCCCCGCCACGTCCGACCCTTGCCCTTGCCGGGAGCCCTCCGCAGGCCGGCACCGCGGCACTCACCTCGTACGAAACCCGCCGTTTCCCGCGCTCGAGACAGATTCAAACCCGCCCGCCCCGCCGGCGCGCGCTCCGCCGGCGGGCGCGTCACCGCCGCTCTCGCGAGAGCCGAGAGCGCCTGGGCGAGGGTCCGCCACAGGGCGCCGCACGCCGCCCCGCGCCTCGACCGAGTTCCGAGCCCCGGCCACGCCCCGCCCCGGCCTCGCCGCGCCCGGCCACGCGCTTCCGTCCCGGCCCACGCCCGCAACCCCCGCAGGGCCACGCTTACGGCCAGCCACGCCTCTCCCGCGCCAACGCAGATCTGGCTTTTTTAGTGTGAAATCCAGATTTGTCTTATCAGTGGTTTAAGCAGCTGAAACGATTGCGATCTCGACGTCACTATAAAGGTGGACTTTTAAAACTGTGATGTCGCCGTAAGTGTCCGGTGGGATCCGAACCCTTGGACAACCGGGCGCCCGGCCTCCGCGAAACGCAGTCCTCGCGTCGATCTGCTTCTGCTATGCGGTGTCCGACGGTCCTGTCCCCAGCAGGACAGACAGACTCCTTAAATATCTCGTGACCACAATGCTCTAGAGTTTAAAGCGTCCACGTTTATTAGAGATACAAATAGGTCAAAACCACATCAATCAATTGCAGATTTTGATAAGTATTTATAAAACTAAAATTTTGTTTAAACACCTCAATGCTATGATTAAGATTATTTTTTCAATCCATTCATGTTTCCAAGGATGAGTATTCTATTCTGATTCTTCGTGTTTGTATACGTAAATACTGAGAAAATTTGTTCACATAAACAGAAATGAGAAGAAACGATAGTGATGTCACTCAACTCTGTGAACACATTTTAGTTAAATGCCAAAAATCACATATGGATCTATCATCGATTTTTTTTTATTTTTTTATTTTTTTACATTTTCTATCTGTGTATTTTTAAAAATCCGTCCATGGAGAAGGAGGCTGGTGTCAGCCGCCCGTAGAGGTTAGGTTCTGGTGGAGGTCCCGTAAGTCTAGGTGGGTCCCCGTCCTTTCTTGCTCTGTAACAGATGCTGTGGTCCTGTCCAGGCTCAAGAAGCTAAGCCAGCGGCATCGCGGCATCCTGAGACGGCCACTTGTCTTCTTGTCAACCGTGGTCAGTCCCAGATCCTTCCGTCTCTCCTTCCCTCACTGTCCACTCTCCTGCACCTTTGATCTTGTCCCCATCACAGACCCAGCGCTCCACCCCATCAATTCTTTTAATTTAATTTGTATCTGCCAATAACTTGATTGAGCTTTCCTTCAATTTTTGTTGAAAGCACAAACTTGGAAACCACCTGAACTTCAAAAAGATTTTTTTTATCCAGTCACTTGGAATCACTCACTTTCTCAGTTCTTAGGAAGTTTACCAAACCTTTGCCCAGATACAGTGAATTACTATTAATTACGGTATATTGTTTACTCTTTCATTTAAGGCACTTTTGTCAATACCGTTTTTTTAATAAAAAAATAAAAGCTTTTGGGCGCCTGGGGGGCTCAGTCGGTGAAGCATCTGCCTTCGGCTCAGGTCATGATCCTGGACTCCTGGGACGGAGTCCCTGTATAGGGCTCCCTGCTCAGCGGGGAGCCTGCTTCTCCCTCTTCCTCTGCCCTGCTCTCTCTCGCTCTCTCTCTGTCAAATAAATAAATAAAACATTTTTTTAAAGATTTAAGAAATGATAAAAGCTTTTGTCTCTTAATTTACATATGCTTTTCCCACACCTTGGAGCACTACAGATCCTACTCAGTCAACTTATGGAAAATATCTTCTAAACAATCCAAACGGTAAGTCCAGGCCTCACTGTCAAACCAATCAGCCAAATCAGAATTAACTGTCTGAAAGTCTGGGAGAGTGTTTATGAACTACGGAGAAATAATGCACACCTCTCCTAGGATCTGGGCCCATGGGCCCCCTCAGGTCACCAACACACCATAGGCCCCCTCTGGGCTCCCCCTGCCCCTCTGCTGCAGTCGGGATCTGGAAGGAGACTGCCCCTGAGGAGTCCATCATGAAGCAGCTTACCAGGCTATGGGCCCATCTCATCACGCGTTGGCTCTCTTCGTGAGGGGGATGTGGAGCCCCAGAAACCCGCAGCCCTATCTGTCTCGACAGTGTACCTGGACCCTGCTCATGCAGTCACCACACACCCCTCATCTTCCATACTCTAGACCCTGCCAGGCTCTGCTGCATCCCTCATTCTTCCCTTCTCCCTCTCACCCCGATGTCTGAAAACCCTCCCACTGCGGGCAGGAACACTCAGGCCCCCGTCAGCCCCACCTGCAGTTGATATAACGGGCCTTCCTGCGTGAGGACATGGTCCCTGCAGCTACAGGCCTTCGTGCTTGACATGTCCAGAGTGGATTCTGCTCTCCTGACTGCACCCAAGCCAGCTGCACCCACTCTGTGAGGCGGGGTGGTCACTGCCGTCCTGACCCAGTGCTGTCTCATGGAAATACCACTTGAGTCACATATGTAACTGTAGACCTCTAGTTACCACACTAAAAAGAATAAACATAGTGAAGCAAATTTTAATCATGTGTTTTATTAAACCCAACAAATCAAAAATATTACCATTGCACCTAGCAATATAAAATCATAGCCTTTGGGGGGGCAGGGTACTGGTCTGTTAGGAAGTTTGTGGCAGCAAGGCAAGCAGAGGGGGCCCCACGACAGCATGGGAAGTTTCATGTAGCCACCTCCCCATTTCACCGTGAGGCACCAACCCCTCTGCCCGCTCCTCCCATTGCATGGCAGCACTCCCCTCAGTCCGTCACGCTGGACTCCTTCCTGAGTGCCGTCTCCCCCATCCTGGGCACCTCCCCCAGCTCACCGCACATGCCATGGGCTACCCGCACACACACCCTGGACTGAAATCCAGCTGCCCCTCCCATCCACTGAGCCCTTATCCCCATCCTCACTCTGTCCCTGCAGCACCCCTTTACCTTTCTGGTGGCTCTGCCTCCCAAGAACGCGCTGACAAAACAGGGTGGGTTCTGGACCCTCACTGTCTGTGCACTGGGCTCTGCGACTCTCCAGCCGTCCGTGTGAGCTGGGACAGGCCACGCAGCGACGCCACCGTCGGCTTCCTCATACGTGCAGTGCGGGCAGAAGAGTCCGAGCGAGTGAAGCACCACAGGCCAGCCCCTCAATGCCCAACATGGGGCTGCACTCACCACCCCAAGACTAGGAGTCTCATGCTTTGCTGGGCCCGTCAGGCTCCCCCTGGCACATTTTAGATGCTGAAGAAAATGTTTTCTGAATAAATGAATGAATGAGATTTGAGGTGATCTCTCTTCTTAGAACCTTACCACGGGGTAATGAGAAAAGGTTGACAGAATTAAAATTGGACCCCATGGCAAGGCAGTATAAACTAAGGCTGAAGCTGTTTGGGATGGAACATAGAGGCTAAAATAATATCTTTGATAAAGGACCAACTGTAAAACTCAGGTTTTTTAAAAATTCGTTTTGTATTGGGCAAATAACACAAATCACGTTGTTCAAATTCAAAGGAAACCACCATTACCAGTTTCCTGACGATCCTTCCAGAAATATTCTCTGCCTAATAAGAAAACACAAAATTTGTCATTTCATCATAACATTTATAACTGGGAAAATAAGCTAAAGAGGTCACTGGCCAGCAACTTTCACATGGTGCCGAGGACAAGGAGCATTTCACAGGCGTTCTGGGCCAACAAACAGGGTGGAGCGAGGCACAGGGCTGGCGGTCAGCGCAAACCAGGGCGCCACCCAGCCCCTGAGTCACTGATTCCCAGCAAGAGGGAGGGGTCACGACTACTCAAGAGCCAGCTGCGGAAACTCTCCTTCATTTTATGGCTTTATATTGTAGCGTCTCTAAAAGTAAAAGTGGAACTTGGGAAATGTGCATGTAGATGTATTTGAACAACAATTAAAGAAAAAGCAGAAGTAATTGGAAGCTCAAGGCCCACCCTTGCCCTCTATCCGCTGGGAACTGGGCCAACGGGACACCTGCCGCATCCGGACTGAGTGAGCCCTTACGGAAGCACTGGGGGTAGAGAGGAGAAGCCTGGATGGCTGTCTTACACGCCTCAGGTGCTGCATCCAGGAACCCCTACCTCACACCATTCACAAATATTAACTCAAAGTGCATCAGAGACTGCTATTAAAGCTAAAACCGTAAAATGTATGTGTCTTCCCTCTTCCTTTTCAGTAATGTCCCTGGAATGATTTGTTCTTCAGGAGAACCTGACCGTCGTCAACCCTTTGCGGGCAAGCCTTCGGTGCTCTCTCCCTGTTTTAGGATAAATAACAGGGAGCCCAGCCCTGTGCACCTCCTCAGCCTCGGCTGCGCGCCTTCTCATTCGCCCAGAGCTCCCTCCTTCCATCCCTTCACTCCACCTCCCCTCCCCTCCCCTCTCCCTCACTACACACACCTCACAGGCCCTCCAGAGTTCAGCTGCAGTGTAAGTTCCTTCTAGATGCTGGATCCCCAGATGCAGTGCTCCCGCCCACGCCTCCCAGAGAGCCCTGAACCCCGCCAAGCACTTTGATTAGAGTTCCTGATAGCTAATGAGTTTGACTGCTGTGCTTCCCCTCCCTGGGCTGGGCCCACACACGTGTTCCCCACAGCCACAGCATACAGAAGGCACTCACTGAATGCATCGAAGAATGAGCGTCCGCTGGGCTTGACGGTGAACTCAGTGAGCGTCCCGTCCCCTGTGGAGCTGAAGGAGGAAGCAGACACCCACGGTGTCCAGTGCGCAGGAGGAAAGGCATTCTGAGCCTCCCCAGGATGTCATTCACACTAAATCTACGGGCAACCTCTATTAAACATGTGGCCCCTGACCTCTTGGTCAGGAGTCGATGCCTTTTCCAATGTCCTGTTTACATGAAATGTGGCCTTTCCTAACATTTCCAGGAACACAAATTTCAGAGCAGTTACACGTGGCGCAGAGACTAGTCTTGTTTTATCCAAATAAATGCTAGCTTGTTAAATCACTTGATGTCATAGATTCTGTCCTGTATTCTTCCAGAAAATTTCCTGTAAGTCCATTTATGAGCTAGAAAAGAAACTATAATCTTACTGGCTGTTACTGAATAATTAAGTTCAAAGGATGGTCCAAATATTTCTGGGAGAGTAGAACAGTTCAGTAAATAATAACTGAAGTAATGGGCCATCAGTGCATTTCATCTTAATAAGAATGATTTCCTTATTTATTTTAAAGACTTGTTTATTCATTATTTTGGAGAGACTTAGCAGACTTGGCCCCCCACCCCCATCCCGAGTGCAGAGCCTGACTCAGGGCTCAATCTCAGGACCCTGAGATCATGACCTGGGCCGAAACCAAGAGTTGGATGCTTAAGTGACTGAGCCGCCCAGGTACCCCTTAGTAAGAATGATTTAAATGTAACGACTTTGCTGTATTTAGATGTAGCTGTGCTCCGTGAACTCGTCATACAGAGTCCAGCATCCATAAAACAAGCTGGTGGGATTTGCCTGTATTCTGGCCACGCTGGCTTCATAACCAGCCCTGAGACCTTGGGCAAATCACTATCTTTGAGAGCGTGGGTCTTCTCCTGGCCCCCGAGAGGTGGAGCTAAGATGGCCAGCAGCTCCTTCCGACTCCCGCCACACAGTCCCTTTCGCACACGCAGGCACACACAGAAAGGCCGATTTTAGCGACGGTGTGTAGGGAACGCATGCTTCTACTCACTTCCTCTGCTCCAAACCGCCATGTAAGTCGAGATTGGACAGAACAAAAAATGGGTAGCTGTTCCCCCATGGAACATACATGGAACAGGAATACAGAACAAGGATCCTGAGGTCATAGGTTTGCAGGCAGCGGACAGGCTGCTGAGTCTAGAGTGCAAAAGGGCTGAGCGTGCGCCATCCGGAACAGAAACCAGGTCTGGGCTCACTGCTTGCAGCCAAGGGTCAAGTGAACTGTGTGCCCAGGGAAAGAAGCTGAAAATCATGAACCCAGTGCCTGTGGCACAGTTCATAGGGAGCCACGGGCCAAGACCTAAGCTCAGGGCCAACAAGTGCATCAAGTCCTCTCTCACTTGGATGTAGGAGCTGTTGTCTCAAAAATCTCAAATATCACCAAGGAATGGGGTCTCAGATGTCCTTTAAGACCTGCTCTGGGGCGCCTCGGTGGCTCATTTGGTTCACCGTTCCACTCTTGATCTCAGCTCAGGTCTTGATATCAGGGTCATGAGTTCAGGCCCTGCATTGGGCTCCACACTGGGCGTGGAGCCCACATTAAAAAAAACAAAAAAACAAAAGACCCGCTCTGGAAGATCCGGTGATAGGAGGACAAAGACTGGGGAGGGAGTGGGATGAGCTCAATTTCCCTCAAAAGAATCAATATTCCTGGACCATCTTCTCTGACCTCAGTGCATTTAAATGAGAAACCAACATCGAAACGGTAGGGAAAACACTCTATGACACTTTCTAACGTTCTGAGTAACTCATGGAATAAAGAGTAAGTCCCAGTGGAAATTAGAACATACTTACATCTACAGGAATCCATCAAAATCCTAGAGGAGAGCATAGGCAGCAACCTTTACATAGGCAGCATTGGCCACAGCAACCTTTTTCATGACACATCTCCAAAGGCAAGAGAAACAAAAGATAAAATGAACTTGTGGGACTTCATCAAGATAAAAAGCTTCTGCACAGCCAAGGAAACAGTCAAAAAACCTAAAAGGCAGCCCACAGAATGGGAGAATATTTTTGCAAATGACACTACAGATAAAAGACTGGTATCCAAGATCTACAAAGAACTTCTCAAACTCAATACATGAGAAACAAATAAACAAATCATAAAATGGGCAGAAGATATGAACAGACACTTTTCCAATGAAGACATACAAATGGCTAACAGACACATGAAAAAATGTTCAAAATCATTAGCCAGCAGGGAAATTCAAATCAAAACCACACTAAGATACCACCTTACGCCAGTTAGAATGGCAAAAATTGACAAGGCAAGAAACAACAATTGCTGGAGAGGATGTAGAGAAAGGGGATCCCTCCTACATTGTTGGTGGGAATGCAAGTTGGTACAGCCACTCTGGAAAACAGTGTGGAGGTCCCTTAAAAAGTTAAAAATTGAGCTACCCTTTGACCCAGCCATTGCCCTACTGGGTGTTTACCCCAAAGATACAGACGTAGTGAAGAGAAGGGCCATATGCACCCCAATGTTCATAGCAGCATTGTCCACAATAGCTAAATCGTGGAAGGAGCCGAGATGCCCTTCAACAGATGACTGGATTAAGAAGTTGTGGTCCATATATACAATGGAATATTACTCAGCCATCAGAAAGAATGAGTTCTCAACATTTGCTACAACATGGACGGCACTGGAGGAGATAATGCTAAGTGAAATAAGTCAAGCAGAGAAAGACAATTATCATATGATTTCTCTCATCTATGGAACATAAGAACTAGGAAGATCGGTAGGGGAAGAAAGGGATAAAGAAAGGGGGGGTAATCAGAAGGGGGAATGAAGCATGAGAGACTATGGACTCTGAGAAACAAACTGAGCACTTCAGAGGGGAGGGGGTGGGGGAATGGGATAGACCGGTGATGGGTAGTAAGGAGGGCACGTATTGCATGGTGCACTGGGTGTTATACGCAACTAATGAAGCATCGAACTTTACATCAAAAAAAAAATTAAAAATTAAAAAAAAAGAACATACTTACATCTAAACGGCAACGGAAGTACTTACCCAAACTTTCGAAGGGAAGCTAATGCGGGGTGTAGGGTAAAATGTGTGGCCATGAATAAATTTAATTTCTTTTAAAGATTTTATTTATTTGAGAGAGAGACCAAGAGAGAGAGCCACAGAGAGACAGAGTGTGCGAGCTCGAGCAGGGGGGAGGGGCACAGGGAGAGGGAGAGGCAGGCTCGCTGCTGAGCAGGGAGCCTGACCTGGGGCTCAATCCCAGGACCCTGAGATCATGACCTGAGCTGAAGGCAGATGCTTCACCAACTGAGCCACCCAGGTGCCCCAATAAATTTAATTTTTTAAAAGAAATATTGAAAATAAGTTTGATGTTAACTCTAGAAGCTAGAAGAAGAGCAACAGAGTAAAAGGAAATGAGCAGATTTTAATACAAAAATGAGAAACAATTGATAAAATAAAAATGAAGGGGCGCCTAGGTGGCTTAGTCAGTTAAGCGTCCAACTCTTGATTTTGGCTCAGGTCATGATCATGGGGTCAAGCCCCGCATTGGGCTCCATGCTCAGTGCAGAGTCTGTCTCTCTCCTCCTCCTCCACTTGCTCTCTCTCGCTCTCTCAAATAAATAAAATCTTAAAAAAATAAAATAAAATAAAACTCAAGGTCTTTCTAAAGCCAATAAAATAAATCAACTTCTAGTAGGATTCCATAATCAAGAAAAAAATAGAGGATACAAATAACCAATATCAGGAAATTAAAAGAAGATGCAACTATAAATATAATAGGAATATTAAATTCATAAGAAATACTTTTCCAATAAATTTGAAAGCATAAAATGCATAATTTTCAAAATTGATAGAAACCTGAAACCACATAAACTGATACACAATTTTAAAACAAATGTGTAACTGAACTCTCCCTATTCAAAGGGTAATGGCTCAGAAAATTTTATAGGCAAGTTCCACCGGATTTTCAAGAAACAGATGGTCACCATCTTATACAAATTGTTTCAGAGAATGAACCAAGACTCACCTCACGGGACCATGTTCCCAAATAAACCACATGCACGTAAGCCTTGCCTCAGGCTGTGCTTTCGGTGGAACCTAAGCTCAGACTCAGTGTGAGCAGATGATCTTGGAAGAGCTAAACGCACGCATACCCACACACATGTATGCAAACACACACACAATACACATACAGACACCTCCCACACACGCACACATGTCCACTCACAATCATGCACATATACAGGGACACCCCCACATGTGCGTAAGTGCAAACACAACACACACGTAGATACACTCATGCACAATGTGCATGCACACGTATGTACACACACACAACACATAGGCATACATGTGTGCACTCACAGGCACAATGCACAAATAATATACACATTTGCACGCACAACACACATACCCACATACCCGTGCACTCACAGTGCCCACACAACACATATGTGTGCTCACTCACACATACGTGCACAATGCACACACCTGTGTCGCACACTTTGCACGCACGCACACGTTTGCACAATACTTGCACACACGCACACACACGCACGTGCATATACATTCGGTCCACGAAGACAGGTGCTGCCCCCTTTCTGCCCTGTGCACTACCTTGTACAGAGCACGTGTGTGATTTAAACGTCACTGGAGGGACAGCAGTATCCAGCTTTGGCCTTTATTTTGTATTTTGAGAAAGTCAACAAGATGTGTCATAGGTTTACATTTTCAAAGAAGAGGAAGATACGCGTGCATAACAAAAAATTTCCCAAAGCTGTTTCCTACACTTGACCAGAAATAATGAACACACTTTACTAGCTGTTCAGCCCTGAAAGCTACTTTGCCAGTCCCAGACCCTCACGTTCAGGGTGTAGAACCGAACTAAAATGGGGTCCCTCATGTCAGGGGCAAAACGGAGACGGTCAGCACAGGCACATACAAGAAACCTCGCCTGACCGTACAGGGATTTACAGCTCTGTTCAGAAACCAGAAGACGACACCAACCAATTCCCAAGCGCGAGCCTGT
Organism: Ursus maritimus; assembly: GCF_017311325.1. NCBI lineage: Eukaryota > Metazoa > Chordata > Mammalia > Carnivora > Ursidae > Ursus > Ursus maritimus. The sequence goes on along the minus strand of NW_024425563.1, from coordinate 465,190 downwards.
CCACACCATGTCTGTGCTTCCTTGCCCCTGACTCAGCTTCCCTGATACAAAAAAGAGAGAAGACCACTGGGCTACCAGTCTGCTGAAAAAGCCAAATAACTTTTGCGCGTTTACCTGGTCAAACCCCGCAGTCCGTGAGCGACGTGAAACTCATCGTTCCCGTAGCCTTGAGTTTCCCAGCTCGCAGGGCAAAAGCCTTGCCATCAGCTCTTCCTCCTGCTTGTTTTGTTCAGCACGCAGTCTGGTTTTGGACAAGGGCGTTCACACATTAGGAGTGGTGTGATGGATACTTTCACCACACGGTCTCTGGGCACGATTTTGGAAGAACTGTTGCATAAAGAATGATCCAAGAAACTTCGGGTGTATGTTTTATTTATGTGTAAAGCTTGGGCTCTCAACTGAGAGCTGAGGCAGCTTGCAAAGCCACGGACAAGTGAATCTTGGCCAAGACAGAGAGGTGACTTGATATTAAATAGTAGTAAGAAAGGGAAAAGATAATTCAACAAGAGAGAACCAAGTCTCTGTCAAACTGAGATGAGGTTACACATGGAACAGGGAGCTGCAGCTTTATAATTTTTTTTTTTTTTTTTTTTTACGGAGAAAACTGCCAGGAATAACTCTGCCTTTCATTCTGGAGACAAATCCAACTTTGGCAGGTCGAGGCAGTGAACTGATCCAAAATGTGAGAGGATTGACCTTCCCCATTTTATCCAGTTGGGTATAGGTTCTAGGAAAGCGTGTGCTGTGTGTGCTGTCCTCACAAGACTGGAAACTGCCCCCGGCAAGGCCATCATGTTGGAGGAAAACGTGGGCTGAGAGGGCGATGGCGTAACCTGGCTGGTCTGCAGTGTCTTCACACACAGTCATTTAAGGCAGATCGAGGCAGGCTTTGGGAAATGTGTGTGCTGGGTGCTGGTGGATCAGAGGTTCCCTCCGAGAAGTGTCTTGGAAGGAGGGAGGGTGGCTCTTTGCATCTAGAAGCCCTGTCCCTCCCTCCCACGGGCCTGGACCCTCGGGCAGAAGGTGCTGGACGAATCCGTGGCAGGCTGTGTGCGAAGCTCCCAGCTGACCACGTGTTAGCCCACTGTGTGTGTGCTTCTCCGGTCCCCAAGGCTTCACCAAACTATCGTACGAGACATCACGTATCCCTCACAAACAGACCACTCAGTGGTAGCAGCCAAACACACGCCCACGGAATAACTCCGCTTCTACACAGCTCAGAGTCTGACGACGCCCATCTGTGGGCTGGGCATCGGAGTGCGAGCTGCCCCGTGGGGGGCGGCATCGAGGGGGGCACTCTGCATGGTAGTGCTGGTCACACAGGATGCTGTTTGTGAAAATTCTGGGTCTGTACAGCTGGGTCTCTACAGCTAGGGTCTGTACACATTTCTGTACCTTTGACGCCACAACGAACGGAAGTAACAACAAACTCCTTGTGCTGTGGTGGATAAGGGGGCTGGTGCCTTCTCACCGCGGCCACGGGGAGCCTGCTGGAGGCACCCCTCAGAGGAAGGCCTGACAGACACCACTGCGGGCGGCTGGCGGCCACGGAGGCCACGGCCACGGCGGTGGGGAAGGTGTTGAGGCTCTTGTTCTTGGACAGACGTGTGGCAACATGCCAGAGGCAGAGAGCCAGGGTGGAGGGAGGGGACGTGTGCGCAGAAGCGCGTGGCAAAGCTGTGGCAGTCCTGAACTGAGGGGCGAGGAGCGGAGGGGGCGCCCCGTCCTGGCTTGAAGGGGAGTAAGACACGGGGCAGCATCGCACGCGCCTGCCAGGCGCTGGCCTAAATATCGGCGGGTACCATCTCATGTTTTCCTCTAGACCACCTTGTGCACAAGTCCTAAGGCTGTTCCTGCTGACAGATGGGCAGCCGGAAGCACAGAGACGGTCTGAGACTTGCTCTAGGTCACACAGGGCCAGGACTGGGGTCTGAACACCGGCAGTCTGACTCGGAGCCACACTCTTAACCAGTGGGCTACATTCCTTCCCAGACTCCCGTACTCCAAGTACGAAGAGATACATCAAATTACAGAGCAGTCGTGAATAAATGTGTACACACACAGAAAAGTGACATTAGCTCCTTTAGTGCTTCTTGGAGAGCAAGTGGGCTAGCGACAGTTTTTTTTTGTTTGTTT